>NW_017802485.1:0-5586 GCF_001625305.1 Branchiostoma belcheri
CCGGTCATCCACCATTCAAGGACACTGTTTACACTGTAAGGACATCTAAGGACACAGTCTAAGGACACAGTAGGAATGTAAGGGTTAATGGGTGGAACACTGAGGTTACACGTATACTGAGGTTACGTAAGGTAGGACCGTAAAACATAACTAAATATGGTAATAGTCCCGGTTTCTAGGCCACATAACACAGATTCAGGGACAACTTCAAGTTCAGTAATAAGAAGTCCATTCATTTAAAAGTAGTAAACAAGTCCCTTAATTTAGTTCAAGGTAAAACAGAGTTGTCATCAGAGAGATAGATGCTTTCTTGAGTCAGTCTTCTCTTGGAGAGTCTCCGCCTGGCTGTGGCCAGGGGAGTCTTCTCTTGAGCGGAGCGAGAGAGGCTCATACTTTGTGTAACTCCGTTGACTGGGAATAAAACCACACTAACAACTACAACTTTCCGACTAATCTTTTGTGGACGACGCTCTAAAGACCACCGTACTATAAGGGAGCATCGCCACATTTTGGTAGTACGGCTGGGGTCCTCATCGCCACATTTTGGTAGCGATTGCTGGGGTGGACGATCCAACACTACAATGGAGCAGGACAGACTGATGGGGAGCTGTACACTGGAGCAGGTGGGTGGAACGATTTGCTTCCATTTGGCACACTAACTACATGTAACTGTCGGTAGCACCGGTCTTTTGTTTAGAATTTTCTGTAGTTTCTATGTTGAGTTTACCTAGAATCGCAGCATAGCATTGTCTTCAAACAGTGAGTTGTGCTGTAATTTTTTGTCAGCCAGTTGTGTTCAGCTAGGGAAAGATGTTTAGGGCTTTTGAAGTTCGTCAGCATCTGAGTAATGGCTGCCTGTTGGGCGGAATTGGAGTCAGAGGAGACTCGGAAGTTAGTGGGCCGGGAACCACTTGTACAGTTTGTGGGTCCTGGAAAGGCAAGCAGGAAGGGAGACCCTTGCCTTGAGTTGAATATTTTATACAGTATGGTAGTTTAGTTGGTTGTGTTTTATATTATGCGGCTGGCCAGCGCTGTTTGCAGCTCTTCTCTCTTGTCAGTGTCCTCGAGGGCCTTTGTGTTGAGTTTACCAGCGTGGGTTTTCTTGCGTATGTGTTTCTTGATGTGAAGACATAGTTTTACACGTACCAGCATGTGATCCGACCATCCCTGTGCTCCTCTCATTACTCGTGTGATTTTAACGTCTTTCCGGTCGCGCTGCCGGACTAGGGCATAGTCCAGCATGTGCCATCTTTTAGATCTTGGGTGCATCCAGGTGGTTTTGTGCAGTGTGCGCAGCTGGAACAAGGTGTTTGTGATCACTAGGGCATGTTCCGCGCAGAAAGTGAGAAGACGGAGCCCGTTGTCGTTGCACTTGCCTACTCCGTGAGTTCCCAAGACGCCCTTCCACAAAGGCCCTCGAGGACACTGACAAGAGAGAAGAGCTGCAAACAGCGCTGGCCAGCCGCATCACTCGAATGCCGGAAGACACACCTGTGGACACAGAACTTCTGACCACTGAGTGGGACAGCGTGGCCAGCACTCTCAACACAACCGCCCGCCAAGTACTTGGCACCACCACCAGGCGGAACCGAGACTGGTTCGACGAACAGAGGGACGACATCCGCACTCTTCTCACGGAACAACACAAGGCACACGCCACCGTCCTTAGGAACCCATCTCCAGCCAACAGAGCCAGGTTAGCCGAAGCCAGGTCCTGTGCACAGCGTGAAGTAAGGAAAATGAAAAACGAGTGGTGGACTCGCCTCGCCTCCGAGATTCAGGGCTACGCAGACAAAGGCAACCATCAACAATTTTACAGTGCTCTCAAGGCAGCATACGGGCCGCGACGTGGCACACACTTTCCTGTCAGAAGTGCCGATGGTGCTACCCTCATAACTGAGAAATCTGCCATATTGGCCCGCTGGGCTGAACACTATAGACAGCTCCTAAACAGACATACGGAAGTCGATGAAAGAGTGTTGGATGACATCCCAAAGCTCCCGGATATGGACAGCTTAGACAACCTCCCCACTACTGAAGAAGTGAGAGCAGCACTTGGATCCCTTAAAAACAACAAGGCTGCGGGACCGGACGAGGTACTTGGTGAAGTCCTCCGGCACGGTGGCGAGGAAGTTGTTCAGTGTCTCCACTCCTTTGTAGTTGCCTGCTGGAATTCAGGCTGTGTTCCACAGCAATGGAAGGATGCAGACCTCGTCAGCATCTACAAGAAGAAAGGAGATAGGGCAACCTGCAGCAACAGCCGCGGCATTTCACTCCTGTCCAGCGCTGGCAAGGTGCTAACTAGGATCATGCTCCTGAGACTCATCCAGGCTGTGGCGGAAGAGGTTATCCCAGAGAGCCAATGTGGGTTTAGGAAGGACCGCAGCACAGTCGACATGATCTTCGTACTCAGACAGCTGCAGGAGAAATGCAGGGAGCAGCACCAAGATCTCTACATGGTCTTTATTGACCTAACAAAGGCCTTCGACACAGTGAACAGGCCACTCCTGTGGGAAGTGCTCAAGAGATTTGGATGCCCCAACAGGTTCCTGACAGTACTTAAAGCCCTGCACGAAGGAGCCATGGTCCGAGTCCTAGGCAGTGGAAGTAAGTCAGACCCGTTCCAAGTCTGCACAGGTGTCCGACAAGGGTGCGTCATCGCTCCAGTAATTTTCAACTTGTTCCTCGCCGCAGTGATGCTAGCAGCCAAGAAGCGCATCAACCCCGAGGACTGCATCTCCCTCACATACAGATTGGACGGTAATCTGTTCAATCTGCGCAGGCTGAAAGCCCACACAAGAGTCACACATGAGGAGGTACTAGAGCTGCAGTACGCAGATGACGCAGCCATCACTGGCCATACTACCGCAGGTCTACAGAAAAACTTAGATATACTAGACGACACGTACACACGAGCTGGACTCCTCATAAACTGTGGCAAAACAGAATCAATGGACCAGGGCCATCGGGAGTCTGAGCCTGCTACGTTCCACATCAAAGACACGCCCCTTAAGAACGTCCCAACCTTTACCTACCTGGGCTCTGTTCTCAACGCCTCGGGTGATATCTCTGATGAAGTCCAGAGACGTATAGGTCTCGCCTCTGCATCCTTTGGGAGTCTCGCCAATAGGGTGTTCCTGAACAAGGACCTCACAACCAAGACAAAAGTCGCGGTGTATAGGGCAATCTGCCTTTCGATCTTACTGTACGCATGCGAGACTTGGACAACATACAGACGACACATTCGCATGCTTGAGCAGTTCCACACGAGATGTCTCCAAAGAATACTCGGCTTGAAGTGGTGGCACAAGGTCCCACATGGCGAAATCCGCCGCAGAGCACACGTGGAACCGCTGGAAACACTGCTCCTCCAGAGACAGCTAAGATGGGCCGGTCACGTCATTCGCATGCCCGGCAACCGCCTCCCGAGACATATTCTGTACGGAGAACTCACCAACGGCAGCCGCTCTGTCGGTGGCCAGCACAAGCGGTACAAAGACAACTTGAAGACAAATCTCAAGAAGTGCGGTTTGCAGCCTCACCGTCTAGAAGAAGCTGCTGCGGAGAGAAGTAGGTGGCGCCAGGAGTGCGCTACTGGGATCATCACATATACAGCAGAGTACAACCGCCTGCGCGAGGAGCGCAGACAACGACGACACCAGCCCCCGAGCAGCACGGGAGAGCACGCATGCGACGTCTGCGGACGGACCTGCCTCTCCAGAATAGGACTTGTCAGCCACAGAAGGACACATAGAAGTGACGTCATCGTCGGCAACGACGGACAGCCTTAAGCAGCAAGCAAGCTTAAGCAGTTTTATATTATACTAACGTGCTAATACTGTAGTGTGTTCAATGTGTATATGAACAGGATAGAATGGGTGGGTCCCAATGCCAGTAGGGGTAGGAGCTGATTGCAGGACGATGCCTTGGAAAGCCAGACATTCGGGCAACATTGCCGGGTAGCGGGAATGTTTGGGCATCACGAGAGCATTCGGCTGGTAGGAACATCAGTTTAGGTTTCCATGGGTAACTCTCATTGATAGAGTTAGGTAGGGAGACTAGGGACACCATTGATTAAGAGGAAGGGTAGAAAATTAGTGACCAGGAGATGAGGCCAAGGGAGATGATTTAAGTCCAGGATTCAGTTATTCATAATCAGGTTCTGCAGTTTTCTCAGATTTGAGTCTATTGAGGGCATGTTGATGCCATGAGTTGTGAGTGGCAGGTGGTGCCACTGAGTTTTTTTGGGGGGCATGTGGATGCCGAGATTTGAGAGTGACAATAGGTGTCATGTTGAAGGGTACATTGGTACCGTGTGCGGTTTGTGACAGCCCGGAAGGCTGGCCGCAGGTGTTACGAGTACTCGTGTTGAAGGGCACGTGGTTGGTGCCACTGTGTAGGGTCTTAGGAGAATAAGACCGGTTGTACTGTAGTACATGTGTGTGTGCCATTGGTTGCATGCATTGTTCCACCCCACCCCAACCCCTGCAGGTGAACTCCGCAGGATCGACGTGAGGAAGACGACGTCCAGACGGTCCGACGCGCATAACGTAACGATGCGGTCGTGAGAGCACCTCGCCGGGATGCCGAGGGCACTGACCCAGCACTGCATCTTCCAGACGGACGGAGTTCCTGACTGACGTTTCCTGTGGTCCCGTGTTGCGTCCAGAGACGGCGGGAGCGCGCAAGCCGGTCACCAAGGGGGAGAGCGGAGTGGCGACGCGTGACAGTCATGAGGGCACGAGGAAACACTGTTGATGAACTAAGAGAACTGATAAAGAACTGATTCATTGATTCGTTGATTATGGACAGTCTACAGGACTCTTATAAGCTGTAGAGTCGTTACTTGAGATAACAGTATAGAATAATGTTTCACTAACATTGAGTGTTATACTCTATTTTAGTCGATATACGTGTATCATACTTTTTGTTATTTTTTATAACTTTTGTTCACCTCACGGCAACGCGGACGTTGCCTGTTCAGGAAGGGAGAGGTGTCACGTAGTAGATGGAGTAGATGATGTAACGGTTAATTTAATATCTATTTAATCAATATAGTTTCATCACTGAGGACATTCAAGGTCATCCACCATTCAAGGACACTGTTTACACTGTAAGGACATCTAAGGACACAGTCTAAGGACAGTACAAGAATTTAAGGGTTAATGGGTGGAACACTGAGGTTACACGTATACTGAGGTTACGTAAGGTAGGAGCGTAAAACATAACTAAATATGGTAATAGTCCCTTCTTCTAGGCCACATAACACAGATTCAGGGACAACTTCAAGTTCAGTAATAAGAAGTCCATTCATTTAAAAAGTAGTAAACAAGTCCCTTAATTTAGTTCAAGGTAAAACAGAGTTGTCATCAGAGAGATAGATGCTTTCTTGAGTCAGTCTTCTCTTGGAGAGTCTCCGCCTGGCTGTGGCCAGGGGAGTCTTCTCTTGAGCGGAGCGAGAGAGGCTCAAACTTTGTGTAACTCCGTTAACTGGGAATAAAACCACACTAACAACTACAACTTTCCGACTAATCTTTTGTGGACGACGCTCTAAAGACCACCGTACCAGAAGGGAGCATCGCCACA
>NW_017802486.1:0-5559 GCF_001625305.1 Branchiostoma belcheri
CACCAATTTAATTTTTTTTTCGGATTTTTTCAGAAAATATATGGAGCGACAGGGCGAAATATAAGTTTAAAAAAACAGGCCAAGGCACCCCATGATAGCCGGAAATGTTACGATACATGTATGAGCCATGAAGTGAACATACCAGGCTGGTTTATAATTGAAAGAATAGATTTTGAACTTGTAATGAAACAAAATTGCATTGTTACATTGAAAAACTTCACGAACTAGGAAGAAAAGGACTGTCTTCAACCATTGGGGCCAAAATATGTCTTTCATTGAGCATTTTGCAGTTAATTTAGAACAATTTTTTTTTTTTTGCAAATCAGAAAGAAATGGACAGGGTGATCCAAAAAGCAGCAAATTAAATTGGTGTGGCCTAACTAAAGTCTCCCTAGGATTGAAGATTGAAGTCACCCTTATAATTTTATTTTAGTTTTATATAAATATATTTAAATATATTTTAGTTTAAAAGACTCACATGTATTTATTTCTGGTGACTGGTACTAAAAAAATGTGTGGACATGGCATAGAAGGAAAAGTTGTATGTTGCCAAGGCAAGTTAAGGCCATGTTGATTTAATTATATGGAACCCCAAACTGATACAAATAAAAAAAGTTTGGCAAGAAAAAAAGTTGAATTGCCTTCATTATGAAATCTTCGTGATCATGAAGGTTGATCCGTCATGACAAAACTTAACAAAAAGAGTATGGTATGGCAAATAACAGACTGTATGTTCATCACATTTTATTCTTTGCCTTTGGAATTCATTTGGGCATTCTTTGGCATTAGTAATTGTTTTCCAGTATTTTTGTCGTAATTCATTGCATATATTTGCTCATTTTGCAGCTGCTTTGTACGATTTACATAAATTACAGTATGGTAAAAAAACTTTCTCTTTTTTGGGGGGGGGAATGGACTAAAATTCATGGGCATGCAGAAGTCATCCATATAATGAAATCAACATGGCCTAACAAGATCAGTTAGGCCACAGCAAGTAAATTTTATGGATGACATCCTCCGCAGACTCCAATTCTAATGCGAGCGGGCGAAAAAAAAATAAGGCGGGCCGAAAAAAAAAAGGTTCCTACATTTTAAGATTTCTACTCAATCATTGTACGAATGGTTTTTATTCAGTGGGAACATTCACATATACACAGCCAGCATCACAAACTATCACTGCATCAAAGTAAGAAACAAAACTTAAATCAAAGCCTTTTCTTGTCTCCTCTCTTCATAGTTATCTGCCATCCACCTTCCGGCATGGCATGTCTTTGCCCATTTTCGGCATGTTCACCACTTTCAGAAGGCAACAAAATTTCTTCTTTTTTTTTAAAAATCAGGCGAAAATTAATGCGCGCGCTGATGTCATTCATAAAAATTACTTGCTGTGGCCTTACTTTCAAGTAGATTTTCCCATGACACTTGACACAACTGATGACACCTTACTGATGTTCCTACAGGTCTCTGGGGACTGCCACAGCGCTGTCCTCTGTGTTAGGTGTGACACTGACAGCAGCTATTGGTGGAGCAGACATGCCTGTGGTCATCTCTATGCTAAACAGTTACAGTGGATGGGCGCTGTGTGCTGAAGGTAGGCTCAATGATGGCAGGCACCATTTATAATTTTTTATGATAGCTACATTTTATGGAGACATCTTACCTAGCATGTTTTGGGGCTATTTCAAACGCTTTTGAGCATGAAATGATGATGAAAACGTGCTTTGAAATGGCAGTAAATGTCAATATATTCAGAAAGATTTCTTCATCCGTTTTGGTGCCTTGGATCTGTACTGGATGCTAGTTACATATTACATATTATGCCATCGATACAGTGGATCTCTTTTGTTTCTTAACTGTAGTGTTTTTTCCGCAGGGTTCATGTTACAGAACAGCCTGTTGACGATTGTCGGCACCCTGATCGGATCGTCCGGTGCCATCCTGTCCTACATCATGTGTAAGGCCATGAACCGCTCCCTCACCAACGTCATCTTCGGCGGCCTGGAGGCCAAGACAAAGACTTGGGGAGGTAGGGAGAATCATAAACAAGACTGGCAATGAAAACATACATTGCCATGGCGACGGTGGTTGCTGTTAGGGTTATTGTTTGCATGGCACTGCCATCATGTCATGATTTTGAGGAAGACTTGGTACCAGTTAAGTCTAGACAGATACAGTGCACTCCTCCCCTGAGTGTATAGTGAACAAGCCCCGGGGTCCCAAGGGTTTCCAGGAATGTGGGCATAGATGTGGGTCAGAGACATGCCTGTGGACATTCCGTGCCTGTGGACAAAATGCTGCCTGTACCATTCCTAGAATTTCTGCAAACTGCACACAATACTGTACCAGTAGGCTCCTCCCTGAGACGTCGCCAAAAAATTATGGAAAGACATTCTTCACATTGTATGCTTCTAAACTTTTAGTTAAAACTTTTGTTCCAACACAAAGAAGTGTTCTCACCCAGAGCGTTTGACCAGTCACTCTGGTCTTGTTCAATAGACTGACCCAGTGGGACTTGTCACAAGTGTGATGTTAAAGGTATCACTGGGTTAAAGGTATCTTTTAAACAAGTTTTAACTTTAAAACTGTAACTACCAACATGTAACCATTTGTAGTCCTTTGTACCATCCATATATCCTGCCTTCTAAGCTAAGCTCCAAAGACTTTGGTATGAGATGGATTATGGAGGAGGCGTGGAGATTATTTAAGTCTGCTCATACATGTACATTTGTAATCGTTAAACAGTTTAGGGTATATTATTATTTAGGCACTAAAACTTACAGAACAAAATGGGGCATATTGTAAGCAGCGAATTTGAGCATTTTGCTCAATTTTTGGTGAAACGAAGGTGTAACTGTGATGAACTACATTTGAGAGTGTCTTATCATAAACAGTACAGCAGCTGTATTTGTTTGTATGCATAAATAACAATTCTTACTGTAATTCTTCCTCAGGTGGCAAACCCATGGAGATCACTGGCACTCACACCGAGGTCAACGTGGACCAGTCTGTGGATCTCATCAAGGAATCCAACAACATCATCATCGTTCCCGGCTACGGTCTGTGTGCTGCCAAGGCCCAGTACCCCCTGGCTTCCATGGTGGAAACCCTCACCAAGAAGGGGAAGAACGTCCGCTTCGGTGTCCATCCCGTGGCCGGACGCATGCCCGGTCAGCTGAACGTCCTGCTCGCGGAGGCCGGCGTCCCCTACGACATCGTCTTGGAGATGGACGAGATCAACCACGACTTCAAGGAGACGGACCTGGTGCTGGTGGTGGGCGCCAACGACACGGTGAACTCGGCAGCTCAGGACGACCCCAACTCCGCCATCGCCGGCATGCCCGTCATGGAGGTGTGGAAAGCGGCGAACGTCATCGTCATGAAAAGGACTCTGGGCGTGGGGTACGCCAACGTCGACAACCCGGTATTCTACAAACCCAACACGTCCATGCTGCTCGGAGATGCCAAGAAGACGCTAGAAGGCTTGCAAGGGAAGGTCGCAGATTATTACGCCAGCTAGAGGCCCAAGGGTGATCAAGAAGTCTGCGTGTGTGGGTAGACATAGATGTACATACAATAACTCAATCAGCAACAGAATGTACACACAACAATCAATGTTAGGCCAAAATTCACACACATGCTATACCTAGCCTGTAGTCCAGGACTCAAGGCATCATTGAAATGTACTGTAAAATACAAAAGTCCACCCATAAGTGCATTTTTTAAATCTTTCACGAAATAGTATGATCAATGAAAACAAAAGACAGAAAAGAGACATTTCTATGAACTACTCTTTCTCCAAAAGCTAGATATTCTATTTTTGATTTGTTGATAATTAGACTGATTCTGTTGTATGTCCCTTGAAAAAAGAGTATCATCTTTAACATTTTACTAAAACTCACCAGATACAAATGAAAAAAGAAAATGGGTAACTCTTGGTAATAATGATGCATTAAAACATATCCTGATGAAATATAAGCGTGCTGACACACAATATTATCAAAGGTGTTGTTCTGAGGTGTGAAAAAAGTAATGTTTTTTTGATTGCCATATAGAAAATCATGAGTTTACCATAACCTCAAAGTGTATGAATTTAGACAGTATATTCACTATGCAACAATAACAACCCACCGTGGTCGTTTAATTGTGGTGAACATGAAACATAACACAAGCAGAGCAGTATAATTTAGGGAGTAGCTCAGCTCACTGTATCTGGGATACAAGACCATACTGTAAAAAGGGGAAAACAGGAGAGGTTAAAATAGGTGGGAAATGCATGAAAAAGTGATGATTTTAACATGGAACATCAGGAAAAATTTATGACTTGCGCAATAAACATCAAACAATACATAAAACCTCTCCACAATCAACTCTGGTCAATCCAAAATATGTGTTACTTGATTTATGTAATTGGACATGGAATACTGATGTTTTAGCCATGGGGAACACACATAATAGAAAGATTATCAATGCAGTAACTTTGTTCATGACAGATTTGTTGGTGTAATTTGGAACTTCAAGTGTGTGTGCCAAAAGTAATTCTCAAATGGTGTTGACGACTCAGAAACAGTGAGTAATACTAACAGTTAAACATGGTTGTGCTTAAACACTAGGATGTGCTTGAAGCAACATTTGCTGTTCCATGTTGTGTCTTACTGGTCTGGATAACTGGGATCTCCCAAGTGTGTCTGTTGAAGTGTTTTCTTGCCTCTGAGTGAAAATGGAATAAACTATGGACCTATGACATAGTGTGTCAGATATCATTTTTCTCAGGAGGTAGACTCATTTTTAACTACCTAAGGCCATGTCGATTTGATTATATGGATGACATCCTCCGGGAACCCCAAAACTGATGCGCACGTGCGAATAAAAAAAAAGTTTTGAAAAAAAAAAAGTTGCTTTCACTATGAAATGTACGTGGTCATGAAGGTTGAACAAATGGCACAGAATATGTTATGGCGAATAATCTACTCTTCGAATTCATTTCTTTACATTTTTGTCTTTTTACCTCCGGGGAAGGAGATATCCTTCCGCGAGGAGGTTTTACTATGGTTCGAAACATTTCTGTCAGCAGCTGTTTCTCGCGATCGGCTGGACGGATTTGTCTGTGGTTCGGTATACGTATTGCTATTGGGCTGCAGATGATGCAGAACGTTTTTGTTTAATTGCATATGTGTTTATGGGCGTCGAAATAAAAGGTTTTTAAGTGCTCTGGACACCCCCGCCATGCTGAAAATGGTAATTACCATGTTGTTAAGGAATGGGGCGGTTGCAGTTTTGCGTCTTAGCATTCAAAAGGGGTCAAACAGAGGGGTGTCTGGTTCCGATAAAAATTTTGGGTGACGGCGCAGCAATGACGGCGCGGGATGACGGCGGGGGTAATGGCGCGGGTGACGGTGCAGGCTGTCACGTTAATCAACAGGCCATACCGAACAAACCGTCAGTAGCCATCAAACACATACAAACATATTACGCACATAACTTTCATACTACACACAAACAAATAATCTAAACCAATAGAACACAAAAAACCCGGAGGTTTGAAATCTACGATTTCCCTTG
>NW_017802487.1:0-5558 GCF_001625305.1 Branchiostoma belcheri
CGGCCGCCCCCCTCCCCCTTCCGCCCCCCCCCCCCCGAAATCCCCGTCAGGGCAATTTTAATCGTTCTGGAGGTAAACATTTCTTGCATGAATTCACTTTCTATGTCATTTTATATGAGTCGACCTCTGAATTTGACTTTCGTATAATTTCGGCGAAGTTTCTTTATTTATGGTGACTTAAACTGACATTTAACAGCAAAATCGAAGTGTTTTAAGCCTTCTTAAGGCAAAACTGGGTTTTCTGATGTTCGGTTCAGGGCTCCTTAAATTCGCGACTTTCTTTCCTTTGGGTGGTGTTAAGTGATAGCCTAATAAGTACTCCTCACATCTTTACAGCGTTTATTTCAACTTCTTGCCCCTGGCCACGGCAATATCACCCAGATTGTGTTTTGCACCTCGTAATAATGCAGCCTTTCACACATTTAAGGAGCGCTTTGCTACTTAATAGGCCATTCACGGCGTAATAGTGAAGAGTTTGGTGTCGGACGCGTTTGATTCGGAAAGTGCGAACCCTGGTCTATCAATCAAGGTCGAAATCTGACGAATTCTTCCTTTTACTTTAAAACGACGAACCTAAAACGCGACCCCATGCTGTTTTCCCAGGGGACCCGATGACGTCACTGCGCGACGTCATCGATACCAACTGTTAAGAACGTTTTCTGCAAGTATGCGGCGCCGAAATCACGAAAAGACACATATATCCATAGCCAAGATCCAGAGCAGACTTTTATTTCCGTCATAACTGTTTTGAGAAAAGCGATGTTTGAAATAACGGTATTTTTCTAATTGCCCCATTGTGACGCTGCCTGGAACCCGAGACTTGGCAATATAGCCTTAGAACACTGCATTTTTCACATGACTTTAAACCTCTGCCGCGGGAAAAGTACTCATCGCAGACATGTAAAATTTGGATATATGATAGATATGATGTTTCTGAAGAATTATGATAATTTTTTATGAAAAATAATCTCCTTAAGGTTCCGGGTCAGAGTTTAATTCTGACCAGGGTTCCAAATAGTGCGCAGTAAATCGCCGGATCTGCGAGGTTGTCACGCTAGGTTTGGCTCCCCATAGCTCGGTGATCGCTGTAGATTTTCAACTAGGTTTTGAATTGATCAAAAAGCCTTGGGATTGTAGTGTTTTTCGGCGCGGTGAAGTTGGACGGCCAGCGAAGCGTTTTTGGTATTAGTCCGCGAGCAAGGGTGATGCGGTTTGTTGCCTGATGACCCAAATAGCTGCGTTCTATGTGGAATTTCTAGGGGTTCGCGTCACCGGATTTTGTGAAAAACTTATCGCAACAACCTATATTTTTTTTCTGTTTTTCAGAAACAGAAAGTAGTAAGCTATTTCAGCATATAAGCCGTTAGCCTGGGAAAATTCGTTTTTTCCAAGCAGGCCCGTTGAAAAAACTGCAAAAAAACTACATTTTTCGTATCCAAAATTTACGTTTAACTACAGTTTCTACCCAAATTATAGAGTCGACGGACAATAACCAAAATTGTATCGGAAGCCGGCTGGAAACCTCCGTTGACTGATGTAATGAGATTTCCCGGCGTACTTTTTTTGGCGGAGTTATAGCCCTTCGGTCTGAGGGTGTCCGCCGGATCCAAAATCGTGAAAAAAACTCCGGTCCGAGACCTTAAAAAGCTTCATTTAAGTTGTCCCTAGTATGCAAATGAGATTCTACAAACCTTGAGCTCGGCCATGGTGTTCTGGAATTCAAGAGTGTCTGACTGTTTCTCATCTCCTGCAGCTCCTCTTTCAAGTGATAAAAAAGTGGTTACGGCTTCATTTAAGTTGTCCCGAGTATGCAAATGAAAGGCACAAACCTTGAGTTCGGCCATGGTGTTCTGGAAGAGTGCCTGACTGTTTCTCATGTCCTGCAGCTCCTCTAGGATGGGCTGCAGCACCTGTGCTGGAATGGACTGGGAGGACGGGCCGGGCTGGATCTCGGGGCTGTGCAGCGCCATGTGACCTCCCGACCCCGAGGTCATACTGGAGCACTCGTCCTCGCTCCCGTAACCATGGTGACTGGCAGGCTGACTGGTGGGATGGCTGGAACAAGGGCAGATCAGTGGTTACTTTCATTTAGTCTGTTAAGGGAGTATACTGTGTACATATTGACATGGTGCGTTCCTTTAGGCAGGTTGCAATCTACAAAATGTGCAAAATGCATCAAGTTACAACAATATCTTAAAATTTCTGTTAGAATTTTTAAATCCTGGTTAGAATTGCAAGACACAGGCAAGAACAGTTGTCATTGGTTAGATCCAGGAGCAACATCATTGGTCAGATTCAAGAGCTGATGCCATTGGTAAAATCCACCAGATGATGCCATCGGTCAGATTTAAGGGCTACAGCCATTGGTCAGATCCAGGAGCTGATGCCATTGGTCAGATTTAAGGGCTACAACCATTGGTCAGATCCAGGAGCTGATGCCATTGGTCAGATTTAAGGGCTACAACCATTGGTCAGATCCAGGAGCTGATGCCATTGGTTAGATCTAGTAGCTTAACCTATTGTACAGATGAAGGAACTAAATACGTTACCTTCCACTTGAGATGGCTGAGATATTGGAAGGTGTGAGAAACTGTCTACTGAGGTCTTCTCTCTCATCTAAACTGTCTTCTGTGGGGAAACAACCAAAAAAAAGTTCATTAAAAGCAGCACATAACAGGCTTATCATAAAATGTTAGATGATATGTTAGATAAAATGAGATCAAATTTTCAATGACCACTGTTGTCTTCATCAGGACAATAAATGACCAATCACTTCAAAACGTGATCTCGCGAGAGTTACAGTTACAGACACTACCTTTTATTTACACAAGACTTAACGAATACCTGACATAAGGCCATGTTGATTTGATTATATGGATGACATCCTCCGGGAACCCCAAAACTGATGCTCGCGTGCGAAGAAAAAAAAGTTTTGCAAAAAAAAAGTTCTTTTCATTGTGAAATCTACGTGGTCATGAGGGTTGAGCAAATGGCACAGAATATGGTTTGGCGAATAATCTAGTCTTCAAGTTCATTTCTTTACAATTTCGTCTTTTTTTCGTTTGATTTTGGCATTCTACGACATTGGTATAGTTTTTGTTAATTTTTTTTGTAACTCCATATGTCTGTGAAATTACTCTGTGATTAATAAGGGGATGATATATTTTTGCTCATTTTGCAACTGTTTTGTACGATTTACAGTATGGTTGAAAACTTTTTTAATTGGAAACGGCCGAAAATTCATGCGCGCGCGGATGTCATCCATATAATCAAATCAACATGGCCTAAGCGATAAAAAGTGCAATCATAGTACACTGTATAGTAAGAGACACTTAAAAGACAAATCATACAACTTTAAACCAAATTACTTATCAACTAGAAATAAAGCACTGTACTAGCTTGAAGTTTAAGATCTCAATTACAAGTATGTCTCATGAGCTACAAGTTAATTAGATTAATAATTCACCATAAATGACTAAAGGATACTTACTCATACTACTGATGTTGTCTGCACTGCCGAACTTATTCTTTATCAAGTGAGCAAACTCTTTGGGTTTATTCACCACTGCCCTGTAGGTAAAAAAAAAGGATTTTTTATTCAGATGAAGTAAAGATAATCGCAGAATCGTGTCTCCTTTCTATCCAAGCAGGCAGGCATGAAGAAATGCAGGTTGCAGGAAAAGGGGGGGGGGCCTACATCAATTTCACATCCACATAGCCTAGCGGCGACCAATGGGTGACCAGCATTCCGCGCCACGCCCACTTTGCGGTCGATTCCATTCGACAATAGGGTTGAACAGCATCCTTCCGTACGGCACGGCAGGTAATCGGAGTTGGAAATGTCAGATAAACAATGTAAGAATTGGTGTATTTGGGGTGAAAATAATGCAAGTACCGAAGTTACGGGTTCCTTTCTCAGCACTCGGTATACAGAGGTGAGGCGGCTTCCGTCCTAGATCTCCAGTGCCGAAGGTAGGTCAACACTTGGTGTGTCGGCGGCTTCAGCACTGGAAACTCGGAATCGGCAAATCAAACCTTGTCTTTAAAAAGGGTATCGAGATGCTGCCACTCATATTTTCGAGATCATACCGCCAGGGTAACAAAGTTTAATCGGGACAACAAGGTTATCGGCAGGACAGGACTGCAAGGCCTCTTTTCTTACATTTTCACAGACAAAGACTTGGCCTAAGATACTGTTTTGTACGCCGCACAGCCGATGTAAGCACCAGAAGCCCAGTGCCGAAATGGTTTAACTCGGCTCGGTAGTTATTTTGCTCTAACTATCCAAAGACACAGAATTCAGAAAACAATTTACAAATGTATCTTTTGAACAAGTTTGAGAAACATCTTTTTCAACCATATCTTGCTAAAGCGCGGGTTGTGGGTGTGGCCGAAATGCTGCCCGCCTATTAGTCCCCGCTAGGCTGGCTTGGATGGGAAATTGAGGTTCCCGGGGGGGGGGGGGTCCTGGTATGGAAGAAAGAACAACCATTGGCAAGCAACCTTGCAAAACTGTTGGGAATCCAAGGCAAGGAACAAGATATATGCACGCCAAGCATCTAATAACTTTTTAACCATGCATTGTAAACATTATGATGCTGTCTTTTTCAGGAATTGGTAATGTTTTATATTGAAGATATTACATCAAGGGTATTTTAATTTCACAAAGTGACATTAGCATACCAATGTTAACTCAAAGATTGAAAATAATCTGTTTTGGTATGCATGCATGAAAAGGGCTTTATGTATAAGATGTAAAAGGACTCTTAAGATATATTTTATAGATGCTGCTTTTAATGATTTAAAACCTATATTATCTCTCTTTAAAGTATGGACGTCAAGCAACAAAATTAGACAACAGGCTAGGGCTCATCTAAAATGTCTAAAACCACCTTAAACAAACTGGAAGCAAATTAGAAAATGCAAGTCAGTAAGATCACCAAAATACCAATGACCCTAGCAAGCTTGAAGTTGATTTTGCAAGCAAACACCAAACCCAAACTTAACCTTAACTGTGGGTTTTCTAATACTAAATATAGGCAAAAAACGTCAGTCTTATGAGTTTCGATTGCACGACTAGATGAAACTTAATAGTGTGAGTATTTTTCTGGTTTTGGCGGCTGGGCTGGGTACATGTACAGGAGTGAAGGACCTTGCTAGCGACTTTTTTCTCTCAGAAGAAGGCGTAACTGGTTTGTAAGACTCCTCAACGTTTGAATCTGGTTTCTTCAATGCTGGCATCCTGCAAAGTACCGTAAACCATCATCATTATAACACATCTCAACATGTAGAGCAGCCACTAAATTCCTTAAGAATTGAATAAATGAAGGTGAATTGGAAAAAAGTTACAGTTAGCAGCTGTCATTTTTTATGATTTGTGGACACTTTTTCCTTTTTATGGGGTTTGTCATTAGTTTTTTTAGTACTGCCCATTGGTTCTTGATCTAGAAGCTAATGTACAATGCCATTGGTCAGATTCAGGGGCTGATGCCATTGGTTAGATCCAGGAGCAACATCATTGGTCAGATTCAAAAGCTGATACCATTGGTCAGATCTAG
>NW_017802488.1:0-5555 GCF_001625305.1 Branchiostoma belcheri
GTAGGTAAAGTTGGTGTGTAGGGAAGAAAAAAACTTTCTGAAGAGAGATTTGCCGTTCCCAAAGAGGCAGAACAATTACTCTGACAGCTAAGCCATTAGATGCAGGTACTTCTTCACATACTTTTACTACCCACAAGTGTCCATTACGATGCCTGCATTTGAACAACATCTCAAACCTATCTTGACACTAGCATAAAGGATGACTGCGCATAAACTTCTAGTGCACTTGTCTTAAAAAGCACTTAAGATGGAGGGAAATAAAGCATTCCTTCTTGCACAGGGCCCATGGTAAGAATAAGGAGAGGCAATTCTTACTGAAATTTCCCAAAGGACTTCCTTTGTCACACAAAAATTCTTTATTCCTCACCGTCTGAATGTGGGTCCTTGGTGTGAATACATTGAGACATGTTTTGCTTTTACAAATTGGGTCAGCCAAACATATACATGTACTGACCTCAGCTCTCTGACCTCAATTCCTGCTTGCATCAATAGCATCTGTGAGTGTTGTGACTGAGTACTAAGTGATTATGAGGATATGAAGGGGGTACAACATTCTCATCTCTGAAAAAAAAAACACTCTCCATACAGCTTCAAAAAAATGCATCTCTGTAGACATGTTTGCTATCATTTGAGGGCTGTATGGAGATTTTTTACACAATTCTCTGAAAACTAATGCTCACACACCACCATCCTAGCTTTGGATACATGTGAGTCTGAACATAACCCGTGGTTCAAGATTACCCTTTTCACAACCTCACACAGCACTCAGTACACTACAAGATCACGATTTCTACAGAGACTGATCAGAATACCAACTAGGATGCAAAGAGGCATTTATGAGCTGGAATTCCCAGGCGGAATTTTGATGGCGGTGAGTTATTGGCAGTGCTACTGCTCACAGAAATGGTATGGCAATAAAAGAAGCCTGGGATGATAATGGATTAAAACATGAGCACACCTTGGAGAAACCATATAGCCTCCAACACAAACCCTTTAGATCTCCTACATGAAAATCAGAAACTAACTACTAATTAAATAAAGAAAGATAACGTTTGTAAAGCAAATGCATATTTATGTTTACCTTCACATAGATAGAGTCTCGCCTTACAGCTACTGCTCTGTTTATGTATTCTTATAAATGGTGACAAGCCCCTCCAAATCTGTCCTGCAACTTGCTACATAATATAATCCAACACCACAGGGTGTCTGCTACAGCACATGTTACCGTGGTGACAGCCATCTGGTTCAGGTCATTGACCTTATTTGTTGGGTGAAAAGAAGAAATGGAGAAAAAACAAAATATTTTCCTTCTGTGAATGTAAACATGTTGTTTTGTATCTTCCATTGCTTATCTATATTTTGCAGTGATACAATCCTTCTTTATCTTTGTGAATAATATTTTAGATATTGCAAGACATCCAGAATATTTTCAAGATTAATTCTGACAGCATTTGCACCACACCCCTAGAAATGTGTTGAGCATTTCTAACGTCCAATTTTCCTGTCTATGGCAATGTAGTGCACACGTATGTCTCGTTGTAGGGAAATGGGCGTCGTGATAGGCCAGAGTAATTCCATGAGATCCCCTCTTCATGCTCGTAAAGTGGACTGACACATATCAGGGAAAGACCATTAATGATTATATCTTGAGGAGGAGAGTACCTAGGGGTGATTCTGAAATAGGTATGACATATAAAAGACCTACATGTATGACATAAGTGGACTGTCTCTTATTAGCAAATAAGGCTTGAATTATGGAACAGCAATTTGAAGATCTTCTCCCAAAGGCTTCCTTATGTTTATGTCTGATTTATTCATCTAATTATTTATGTACCAATTTATTTATTTATTGAGATTTACATGCACCTCATATTGAGGAAGGATTGACAAAACAGGTGACTATCACCTTTTCAAGATGTCAGTCTTGAGCCAGACTGTAAGACCAGACCCATCACACCGGGAAGGTCACCCTTACTCTTCTCGATAAGTGTGGTTGGATCTTTAATGTCTTTAATGTGCTTGAGGTGTGGCTCTCCTCAAAGAACCATTTTGATTTGCTTTACTCATCTGAGAGGATGTCCCTAACCAAAGTTAGGTAGTACTCATTTTACCTGAGTCAAATGAGGGAAATAGGTGTTAAGTACCTTTCCCAAGGACACAACAGTGGGGCCTGCCAGGGATTTGAACCCAGAACCTTTCTGAGTGAACAACAATAAACACAAGACCACCTTGATAGTCATCATACACGTATGCTTGGAAACGTAATAAAGGAATAAAGGAATAAAGGAAGGAAGGAAGGAAGGAAGGAAGGAAGGAAGGAAGGAAGGAAGGAAGGAAGGAAGGAAGGAAAAAGACAGAAAGAAAAAAAAATGAAAAAGAAAGAAAGAAAAAGAAAGAACGAAAAAGAAAGAAAGAAAGAAAGAAAAAGGACACATCCAGACACACAGCAGTGAGAAATGCTCTCATTTCTGTGGTAATCAGGCAGGATGGGTTATTTATTACCCTGAATGTTAAGGAGTTTGTACGTTGGCCATATAAGGCTCGGGTGATGCAGGGGCGTGTCACCATGTTCAGTCCTTGTCATGCAGAAGGACAAAGTTGAATACGATTGGTCCCACAAAACGGATGGTAATCCCACACTCAAGTTACAAAAGGTATGATAAATCAGTAGCTTAAAGCTTTTTTTGGTTTCATCTTGCCTGGGTACCATCCGAATTTTGCTCACGCTCAAAAATTTTTTTTCAAGTGTAGCAGAGCAAAAGCTGGATGTACCCAAGCTAAGTTTCACCTGCAATTATGATTAAATCTCTAGCATCAGTCTTCACTATGAAAAACTGCAAAAACCCGTCAGCAGTCGGGCAGTACAATCATTCTAAACTTACAGTATAAGCTTATAGATCTTGATTTCATCTGTACAACTGGAAATGATGTGGAGTTTCAGATGTTTGGACCACTATTCAAGCTGTATACATAAAATCAATATTTATTATGTGTTATATCCTGGATGACACACCTTCAAAGATGCACAGTATAAAGTGTTCAGATTTCCCGATGCTACAAAATTCTGTGCACACTTCTTCAGATTGAGTGATTGTCCCAAGACAATATCACATTCATCTGTTCCAAAGATCTTGATGTTTGGCAGAAAAAGAATCAGATGTTCTTTAAGTGTGAAGGACGTTGTCTCTTGCTAAACAACAGGATATCAAACATCTCCTGAATTTACCCAACAGTTTTGATGTACTCCATACATGCAAGATATTTCCTGTTGCTGAGTGGATTTCAAATAAGTCTGTTTTTTCGAGAATTCCATGAATATTTTGTGCACACGGATCTCTGATTGCTTGAGGGCAGAGGAAGCAGATTTGCAATTTTGTTTTTGTTTTCTCTTTAAGGCATCCAATGTAATTTCAGGGCGGTAAAACAAACAAAAAAACACATTCTGAATGAGAAAATCTGTCTGGTATTGCCATTTACAGCCATTTTTAACACATTTTTGTCTTCATATCATACTGTTTTAAACAGCTCAAAAATAATCTATGTGAGCCCCTTTATTTTGTGATACTGCCAATAAATGAAAAAAGTCTATGATATGAAACAAATAATTGACTTCTGTCATTGACAACACATTTTTGCCTCACAGATATCAGTATGATATGGAATATGTTTGTATCAACTTACTACATAAAGAAAGAAAATCGGCTTTGGACATCCAGGGATAGGTTTTATTCAACTTACTACATAAAGAAAAGAAATTGACTTTGAAAATCCAGTTTTACTGTCCTGAAGTCACTTTGGGTGCCTTTGACAAGTGAACATAATGCTTGCTGCAGATACGTGGTAACGGACAGCGACTGTTCACCCTTCCCATTTCCTGTCTCCATCTCTAAGTAATTTCCAGTGACCGTTTCCACCTGAGGCCTGGTCAAACCCACCTGTCAACCCGACTTCATCACTTCACCGGTCAATAACCAAGGGACTGGACAGAGCCAACGGGGAATTTAAGGCCACAGCAAGTAATTCTTACGGATGACATCAGCACACGCCTTAATTTTCGCCTGATTTTGGGGAAAAAACAAACAAAATTTTGTTGCCTTCTGACATGCCGAAAATGTACAAAGATGTCTGTTGCCATGCCGGAAGGTGGATGGTAGATTACTATGAAGAGAGGAGACAAGAAAAGGCTCTGATTTAATGTTTTGTTTCTTACTTTGATGCAGCAATATCTGATGCTGGCTGTGTATATGTGATGTTTCCACTGAATCAAAGCCATTTGTGTATTTGATTTAGTAAAAATGTTAAAATGTAGGAACCTAGTGTTTTTTTTCGGTCCGTCTTTTTTTTCGCCCGCTCGCCCACCTTTTTTTTCGCCCGCTCGCATTACATTTGGAATCTGCGGAGGATGTAATCCATAAAATTTACTTGGTGTGGCCTAACCTTCCAACTACTACTGCCTCACCGACAAAGTACCTCTGCACTAGTTAAAAAGTTGGCAGGAAAAGGGTTAAAATGCACAATATATGTGAAAACATTTCTGCTTTTCTAATTCTTCTGTCTTTATTGATAACACACCGCATTGCTGTAATCAATGATAATGGCTTACTCCCTAACACCAGAGGTCAGGTAGCCAGGCCAATGGAATATATAATCATTCCCCATACTTGGGAGTGGCTCTGTGTTGGGAAATAAGCAGGTAGTATAGGTAATACAACACCAATTTCTGCCGTGGTAACAAAGAATCATGGCAGAGAAAATCTTGAACCACAGCATACTGAAAAACATTTAGTCAGAATCTGTTACAGTAACTATGTAAAGTATCTGTTAAAAATTATACTTTCACATGTAAGCTTAATATGTTATAGAAAAACATACGTTTCTCATATAGGAAATTTAAAAAGCTGTAAGCTATCAGTCCTGTCTTTGAAAGCTAACCTCATTAAAAATAGCTAGATAGAACTAAGAAAAGGGAATCTCAAAACAGGACTACACATCTGAAAGATTGACGTTACACCTGGTACCAAATAGAGGGCATCCTTGCTGGCGTAATTGTACGTAGAGAAGAAAAATCAATATTTCAGCATCGTCCCTCATTATAAACAATAAAACCTAATGAAATTCACACTCATCAAGCAGAAGCTGAGGCGTCCTACGTCGGAGGTAATAACATTCTGACATCAACAAACACGTTACTGGTGAATATGTGAAGGAAAAATCTACCAACCAGTTCAATCTGAGCAAATAAACATGGTAATCATCAAATACAGCAGTGGCTGTGTCTGCGACACAAAAATCAAAGCACATACCACGCAATATATAATTCTGACCACCCTGCAGTTAATTCTAATGTGGATCATTGAATTTAAATGTTTCTATCAAGAAAAACTCACCATCTCTCTCACAGGCAAACAAAACATCAGACAGGTGAAAAATCAACAGAGGAAAGGCAGGAATCCAGCTAGCGACTTCAAAAATCACACTACCAATTATTCACAACAAGCAACGCATTTTCCAGAATTGCAGGGACCCGCCTTGATGATTATTAAAGCAAATAGGAA
>NW_017802489.1:0-5518 GCF_001625305.1 Branchiostoma belcheri
AATATTACGCTGTCTATATCTTTTAGCAACGATATTCAATAAATTCAGTCCTGCAATTGTTCGATCCGCTGCGACTAATTATTTAATTGTAACTAGACTTACTTCAATACAGCTAGGTGGCTGCTCCCCTGACATCATCAGCTGCTACCCGGTCATCCTCGGAGGTTTCGCCCCTCAAGCAGGACCTCCTCCGTCCGGTGGGCGACAGTACTGGCCAGGTACTGCCTGTCAGGGGGTTGTTGGTTTCCACTTGCTCTGTCTGTTTCTCCACACCCAGCGTGATGCCCACTTCTGCTGTCTCTGCCATCTTCGAGACCGTATCTCGTCGTTGTTTCCCCACTATTCCTAGCGTCCCTAGCGCTCTCCAGGCTGACTGCGCCACAAATCCTCTGCATCCTATCTCTATGGGAAAACACCACGATCTCCACCCTTTCTCTACACAGTCCTGCAGTAGGTTTTTGGTACTTCAAGGCCTTCCTTTCATACGCCTCCTCTAATTCTCTCCTCCCACGGGACAGTTAGCTCCACTAGGACTATCTGCTTTGTCTGAGTAGACCACAGCACTACATCCGGTTTCAGGTTTGTGCTGGATATCTCCTCTGGGAATACCAGTCTCCTGTCTAAGTCGACTCTGAGATTCCAGTCACTAGCTGTGGGCAGGATGCCTCTCTCTCTGTCTTTAGTACCTGTCTTCCTCTTCTCTCCTTCTCCTTCTCTGACAAACCCTATGAACTTCGGCCCTTTCCTGTTCTTCCCTCTCTTCTTGGTTCTCTCCTCCTCAAGTGTGCATGCCAGCACTCTCAGTACCTGGTCATGTCTCCATCTATATCGCCCCTGACCTAAGGCGATCGGGCAGCTTGACAGAACATGGCTTAGCGTTCCTCTCCTCTCACATAGCTGACACTTCTCCTCCTTCTCCTTCCCCCATCTCTTCAGGTTCACTGGAGTGGGTAAGAGGTCGTAAACTGATCTGAGGAGGAATTGGATTCTCAGTGGTTCACACTTCCACAGGTCACTCCACTTCACACATCTACTTCTCACTCCCTCCCACTTAGTCCAGGCGCCCTGCACTCCTTGGCTCACAGCTAGTGATTTCCTTCCTTCCTCCTCCTTCCTTCTTACTTCCCTCTGTACCATGTCCCTTCTTTCCTTAGGGCCCGCCGTGCCCCATCTCTGGCTTGCCACCTTCCCTGCACCTAGTCCTAGTCTGCCTTGTGCCACGACGCCAACTATATCACTGTGCCTGAGTCTACTCTTCGCTTCATCCACTGCCTTATCCACAGCCCACTTCCGACCTGATCTCAGCTGTATTCCTGCTTGACTGACTCTCGGATCTCTGCTTCCTTCTAGGGTCAGTAGGGCTCTTGCCTTTCCTACCTTGAACTCTTCAGTCATCGCGGTTATTGGTAGTTGCAGCTTCGCCGATGTGCTGTACAATCCTACACTGGTAAAACTTGGCGGCACCCCCAGCCACTTCCTTAATCTGCTGTTCACCTTCCTTTCCATTTCTTCTACTGTACTCAGGGGGATTTCATACATCATCATGGGCCACGCTATCCTTGGGAGTAATCCATACTGGTAGATCCACACCTTAAACTTCCCTGGTAGGTCACTGTCTTCTATGGCTTGGAGGCCCTTCACTACTTGTTGTTTGAAGTCTTTACAGTTCTCTCTATCTCCTAGTGAAGCATCAAACTTCTTCCCCAAACTCTTTATCGGCTGTTCTGAGACAGAAGGGATGTCCTCACCCTGGATCTTGAGCTGTAGTCTATCACTCAGTTTCCCCTTTCTCATGACTAGCTTCCTGCACTTCCTGGCCTTGAACTTCAGTCTTGCCCATGTCGCTGTCTTATCCAGACTTTTCAGCATCCACCTAGCACTCAGCACGCTCTCTGTCGTTATGGTCAGGTCGTCCATAAAGGCTTTCAGGGGAGGTTGTCTTAGCCCTGCCCTCGTCATTGGACCTCTGCTCTGCTCTGTTGCGGGCTTGATCACCAGGTTCATCGCAGCTATGAAAAGAGTCACCGAGATAGTACATCCTGTTACTATGCCTCGTTCCAGACGCTGCCAGTCTGTTGTGGTTCCATTTACTGTGAATCTGAGTTTCAGCCCATTCATATATTGGTTTATGATCTGACGTGGGTGTTCTGGTACGTGGTACTTCTCCAATGCTGTTTTGATTAGTTGGTGGGGGACGGAGCCATAAGCATTCTCCAGATCTAACCAGACCACTGCCAAGTCCCCTTTTCCTGATTTAGCCTCTTGGATAAGCTGCGTTATTACGGCCGTGTGTTCCAGGCATCCTGAATACCCTGGCACTCCACCTTTCTGCACTGCGGTATCAATGTAGGCATTCTTCAGCATAAAGTCTTGCAACCTCCTTGCTAGGATAGCAAAGAAGATCTTACTCTCTACAGACAGCAAAGATATTGTCCGGAATTGCTCTATCCTCTCTGCATTTTCCTGTTTGGCACAGAACAATCCCTCCGCCTTTTTCCAGCTTTCTGGTATTTTCTTCTTTCTCCACACCACCTTAAGTAGTTTCCAGAGTCTTCTTGCTAGCTTTGGGCACTTCTTGTATACTTTATAAGGAATGCCACTTGGACCGGGAGCTGAACCTGCCCTTGCTTTCTTGATCACCTCTTTCACCTCTGCTAATCTAATCTCGCTGCAGTCCATCTCATGTGTTGGTTGCTCTGGGTCTGGCAGGCCGTCCAGATCCCCTAGTGGTTTTTCTCTGTTGTCATCTCCATGTGTTTTCCTAAGATGGGCCTCAATATCTTCCTTGCTGCATGTCAACTTCCCACTCGTTTTTGCGCCTAGTAACTTCTTGGTGAAACCAAAGGGGTTGGATATGAACGCCGATCGTTTTCTCTGCCTTTCTCTTCTCTTTGCCCTTGACCTTTCAGCTTTACTCAGGCTTTTTAATCTTCCTCTGAGATCTTCCCTTAGCTTCTTTAGCGCTTCTCTTTCCGTTTGATCTGCTTCCTTCCATCTCTTCCTCAGGGTTCTCAAATCTTTCCTGATCTGCTGTCTTTCCCTTTCTCTCCGGTTTGTTCGTTCTTTCTGCTGACCTTTCTTGCCTGCTTCTTTCTTTCCAAAGCGTTCTGCACCTACGTTGTACACAATCCCCACCATTGCGTCAAGTTTCTTTTCTGCATTCCCTGCTAACACACTCTCCAGGATTCCCTCGAGATCGTCGTCTAGTTGCTCCCAATCTTTTTCTGCGTTGCTCGCGGGCCACTTAACCTGACTTTTCCTGGGTTCATTTTCAGCTCCCCCTCTCACTTCTTCTACAGGGTTGATCATCGCTGGGTTTGGATCTTCGACTTGAGTTTCTGCCCGCAGCTGACCCCTTGCTTGGTGTTCCTGAGGACTGTGGTTTTCTTCCTGCCTCTGGCCCACCGTCGTCTTACCAAGCATGCTTGTACGATGCTCAGGGTCCTTAGGGCATCCCATCTTAGTCTGGTGAATCTTGAGTCCCCTTAAGTTCTTACAGACCTTTCCACAGCTGCATGTTTCTGTCTTTGCCCCTCCTTCTAGGCCAGATCGTATCCGTAAAGGTCGAGGTTGTTGCCTGTTCGTCACCGTCAGGTCCGTCCGTTCAGGGCTCTCTTCCGCCCCCCCTCTCGGGAGCCCCTGGGGGTGTTTTCCTCTTTGTGTACTTGTTGCAATGTAGTGAGTGCCATCGTTCTGGCTGCAAGGGTAGGCTGCCAACCTTCTTGCCTCGTACCAGTCTTTCCTGATCGTCATTGGTCTTTCCCATCGTCACCCCACTGTTCAGGGTTGTCATCCAGTCTTTCCTGGTTGTCACTGAATTCCTTCAGGAGGTTGACTTACTTCAATACAGCTAGGTGGCTGCTCCCCTGACATCATCAGCTGCTACCCGGTCATCCTCGGAGGTTTCGCCCCTCAAGCAGGACCTCCTCCGTCCGGTGGGGCGACAGTACTGGCCAGGTACTGCCTGTCAGGGGGTTGTTGGTTTCCACTTGCTCTGTCTGTTTCTCCACACCCAGCGTGATGCCACTTCTGCTGTCTCTGCCATCTTCGAGACCGTATCTCGTCGTTGTTTCCCCACTATTCCTAGCGTCCCTAGCGCTCTCCAGGCTGACTGCGCCACAAATCCTCTGCATCCTATCTCTATGGGAAAACACCACGATCTCCACCCTTTCTCTACACAGTCCTGCAGTAGGTTTTGGTACTTCAAGGCCTTCCTTTCATACGCCTCCTCTATTCTCTCCTCCCACGGGACAGTTAGCTCCACTAGGACTATCTGCTTTGTCTGAGTAGACCACAGCACTACATCCGGTTTCAGGTTTGTGCTGGATATCTCCTCTGGGAATACCAGTCTCCTGTCTAAGTCGACTCTGAGATTCCAGTCACTAGCTGTGGGCAGGATGCCTCTCTCTCTGTCTTTAGTACCTGTCTTCCTCTTCTCTCCTTCTCCTTCTCTGACAAACCCTATGAACTTCGGCCCTTTCCTGTTCTTCCCTCTCTTCTTGGTTCTCTCCTCCTCAAGTGTGCATGCCAGCACTCTCAGTACCTGGTCATGTCTCCATCTATATCGCCCCTGACCTAAGGCGATCGGGCAGCTTGACAGAACATGGCTTAGCGTTCCTCTCCTCTCACATAGCTGACACTTCTCCTCCTTCTCCTTCCCCCATCTCTTCAGGTTCACTGGAGTGGGTAAGAGGTCGTAAACTGATCTGAGGAGGAATTGGATTCTCAGTGGTTCACACTTCCACAGGTCACTCCACTTCACACATCTACTTCTCACTCCCTCCCACTTAGTCCAGGCGCCCTGCACTCCTTGGCTCACAGCTAGTGATTTCCTTCCTTCCTCCTCCTTCCTTCTTACTTCCCTCTGTACCATGTCCCTTCTTTCCTTAGGGCCCGCCGTGCCCCATCTCTGGCTTGCCACCTTCCCTGCACCTAGTCCTAGTCTGCCTTGTGCCACGACGCCAACTATATCACTGTGCCTGAGTCTACTCTTCGCTTCATCCACTGCCTTATCCACAGCCCACTTCCGACCTGATCTCAGCTGTATTCCTGCTTGACTGACTCTCGGATCTCTGCTTCCTTCTAGGGTCAGTAGGGCTCTTGCCTTTCCTACCTTGAACTCTTCAGTCATCGCGGTTATTGGTAGTTGCAGCTTCGCCGATGTGCTGTACAATCCTACACTGGTAAAACTTGGCGGCACCCCCAGCCAGATATTGTACATTGCCAAGAATAATGTGTGCTTGTATCTAATTAGACATGTTGTTGTGTTTTACCTATCCCGAACACTTTTTAAAATATATATGATAATTATAACATGATAATAGAGTTAAACATTTTCGAAACATCACTGTATTTACCGAAGTGGGATTAGCCCATCTTGCAGGGCTGTTTGTAATGGTCAGAGTCCTAAATCTATTTCGACTTTGCTTGACTTACGCGTTTTTTATTGTTGTTACTCCGTGAATAAAGTATACCTCCTGAAGGAGAATTGTGGTTAGACGGTTTTCGTGCTCGCAGT
>NW_017802490.1:0-1769 GCF_001625305.1 Branchiostoma belcheri
GTCATTGACCTCTAACTAAATACTTGTGATCTGTGTGGACTGTCCCACTTTGCCAGGGGGTGAAATCCAAGTATCATTCAATATTTTAGCTGTAGCTCATTGGAACGCCGGAGTTGAACTTCCACTATTTGTACCAAAAGACACCTGAAAATTCCAACCCCTTTCAGTATTACCTCTCAAGCTTTACAATGGTAGACTCCTGAGAGTCAATATTTCCGCTGTTGTTGGTCCCTCCACAATGAAGAAGTGGATAAACATTGCAGGACAGACACAAGCTTTCCTCGGTCAAATTCTTCTATCAAACTCTGAACGATATAGTCCATGGGCCAGACCCCCAAATTTGTACCACCTGAGGGGGCAAATTCTCATCATGATTTTTAAAAAGAAGGGTGTCTGTGGAATATTTTTTGATATGATAGCCGTTGCACATCGGTAGCTTTGACCTTGCTATCTGACTCTGAACTTTGACCTCGTATGAACCGCTTTCTTTTGCACTTATAATGCAAAGGGGAGTGGTAAATAATCAAATATGGATATTTTTCAATGTAACTTCATGGACCGATAAAGCAGGAACCAAGGATTACGAAAATGTTAATTTTGTTTCGATATGTCTATTCTACAAGAAGTTATGAGCTTTCGAAATTCGATTTTTTGGTAAAAATTGGTAAAAAAATAGAATGTTTACTTTTCAAAACCTGTCAAATATTCAGATTACATATTTGAGCCTGCTGCATGCATTCATCTGACTTTGTGTATCATGTCCTACATTTCAAGCTTTAAATCATAAAAATCCATCTATTCTATCCGGAGATATGAGTGTCTAAAAGTTCTATTCCCAAAGGCCTTATGTGGGGAAAACCGTTGCTAGGGCCGTTGCTAAGGAGGCACTTGGCTGCTTTCCCAGCAAAATGGAGTGCACACCATATGCAAAACTTGAAGAAAACATCTATTGGAGGAAAATTATTAATTTAAAGGGCCTTGGGAATCTATATTATGTTTCTATGGTAACCGTTGCTAGGGAAAATATACCTCCCTAGCAACGCAGGAGATAATACTTTAAAATGGTTTCGTAAATGGCAATAGAGGGCGACTTGTGGGAAAATATCTATTTCCTGACCATTTTGAGTGAAGTACCTTAGTGTATGTATGGAGGAATCTCATTTTGTCTCCAGTTTTGTGGCATTTGGTGCTATTTTTTAACTAAAAATGTAGATTTTTGGCTCCTGTGACACAACAGAAATTTTGCCGAGATTTGGTACAAACATGTAATTTGATAACTGCCAAGGCAGCCACACATTGGATGCTGATTACTTCGTTGTTCTGAATACAAAATCGTATTTTTTGTTATTTCTGCCCAGAAATGTAGTATACCTGTAGAAATGTAGTATACATTTCTGGCTCATGTGATAATATTTGATAGGTAGAGTGCTCGCTTTGTAACTAGGAGGTCGTGAGTTCAACCCCTGGCCGGGTCATACCAAAGACTTTTAAAATGGTACATGTACACACATTTGAGAGTGTGGGAAGATCAAACACACAGCACTACCAGCGGACCAGCCCCCTGCTGTAGTAGCCTGGTTACCAAACCTATTATAGCTCCCGAGTCCTACATCCTCTCCGCAGATGGTCACCACCCTACGCTCGGCAAGAGCATGGGAGACCTTCTTCTTCTTCTTGGTGCCATCCTGCGTAGTTTCGGCGGGCTCCCTAATGTCGCTGGCTATACTGTGAACATATAAGCCATATTTAATTTTACTACAACCATTACT
>NW_017802490.1:1789-5508 GCF_001625305.1 Branchiostoma belcheri
AATAGAGAGGATGTAGGACTCGGGAGCTATAATAGGTTTGGTAACCAGGCTACTGCTGTAGTGCCTTGCACAACTGTGTGTTGCCCAAGCGTGTGTTGCCCAAGGGCTACGAAATGGATATTGGTACCACCCTACGCTCGGCAAGAGCATGGGAGACCTTCTTCTTCTTCTTGGTGCCATCCTGTGTAGTTTCGGTGGGCTCCCTAATGTCGCTGGCTATACTGTGAACATATACAGTAAGCCATATTTAATTTTACACAACCATTACTGCCTTGTTGTAATCACTGCCTTGTTATCACTGCCTTGTAAACAAATGTCACTCCAACATTGGGGCAAAGGACGACGGCCATCTCAATGGTGAAGTGTACAGTGTACTCACACTCCCACCACCCTTTGGGCCAAAGCTTAGCATCATAAGGACATTATTCCATCGAGCAAACACCACATCAATCACATCAGAAAAGGCCAAGTCCAAAGAGCACATTCACCTGAAGATTTTCTGAACAAGTGTGGGTACAAAACATTAACAAAGCTCTCAAACCCTCCAACCAGTTCAAGAAACCACCCAGGGGCAAGCCACGTGAGAAAGGGAAAACGGTCACTATCCGATTCCCCTACATGGAAGCAAGATGGGTCAGAGCAACTGCGACAGATCCTACAAGGCTTCTACAATAGGCACCAACTTTGTGACAGAAGATGGTTCACCCCCTAAGGACCATCGTGCAGAAATCCATCAAATCTAAGGTTATCTACAGACTCAAGTGTGAAGAACCCCATTTGAAAGATGCCTACATTAGAAAAACCAGCGGACTGCAGAAGGAAAGCAACAAACAACATTGCAGAGCTTCCACAAGTCACCAAGTGGGTACTCATCTACCATCTACCACCATACACAGCATAATCAGGGACACTCTTTCAGATTGGATGCAACAGACATTCTCTACCGAGAACCACTTACTAACTGTACTATGGTACGAGCACGGTATAAGAGGCCGTCAACTCATCTACAAAATCACCTTTTCCGAAAGGGTGTAGACCCCGCCCTACCACCCAAGCAAGGGACAGTAGCAGTTCCTATGGTATTGTCTTACTATAGGAAATAACTTATCCCCAAGAACAAATTATATCAGTGACTCTTACGGATTTTGGTCGTGTAAATTCTGTCCAGTTTCTTCATATGTGATTAGTATCAACAGGAGGAATAGTAATGGTCCCAGGACGTTTCCGTGTGGAACTCCTGACGCCTTTCTAACTGAAGCTGAAGCCGAGGATTCTCGGTTGGGTTAAGGCGGCCTAGGCTGATATTCATGTTCGAGTTCGGGCGTGTGTCTGCACGATTGCCACAGACTTGTTTCGAACCCGAATCATGTTCCACCATGTTCGATATGACGTCATTCGAATAGAACGCGTGTTCGAATTCGGGGTCACTCGCGGTCATTTGTATGTTTCCCCTCTAAACCCGCGTCGTTACGCATTTTATTCACGGACTATGACATAAACGGCTTTACGCGCAGCTGAAAACAGCATAATTGATCTTTAGAGTAATACCTTTTTACGTATTATCACTTTTTTATCAAAATTGTCCGAGGCTATTTTGCATATAAGTTGATATTTTTTAACTGTGGCGATTTTTTAACGAAAAATGACATGAAAATAGCTGTTTCTGTCGTTTTTGGCCCCAAAAAACAATGTAACTGTCATTTAACACAAAACAGCCTCGGACAAAAATAATAAATAGGGGGTTGGCTTTCTACTTGTAAAATATCATGATGAAAGGTGTTGTTACCGCTTGCGCGTAAAGCCATGAAGTAAACAGCTTTTTTTAACCAAAATGTTGATATTTAACCCAAAAATCCAGAAGTAGTGAAAACAAAATAACCTTTACTTAATGTGTTTCAAGTACTTCTACAACTGTGTGAAGTTTAGTTGTGGTGCGACCAAGCTATCAGAAGTTACAGGCATATGTATGAAATACTACTCATAGTATGCCATAGGCTGCCTTAACCCAACCGAGTTTCATAATATTCCAGTTTTGAGATGAGCCTGGTATGGGGAATAGTCTGAATCGGATGTGGATTCGTCCAGAGTCGTAATAGGTACGCAAACGTTTCTGTTCTAAATAGGACGCTAAAAACGTTTAGAACGAAATCGCATTGGATGCCGTACAACTATTCTGCCAGCATCAACATTTATTTTCAAATGTTTTGTGGGACTAAGAGATACAAGTAGGGACAGAGGAATATCACAATCTGGCGGAGCGACGAGGTAAACGAACAATCTGGCGGAGCGACGATCTGAGGAAGATTCTACAGCTGAGTGTGGGTAAAATCGCAGGAAGACTACTACTGTAGTACTAGTATGTTAACTACAGACTAGCCTGAAGGAACAGCACGTCCTGGACTGCCTATGGCAGGCACCTTACTGACCTGTGCATGAATAGCCCTATAATTTAATGCTCTAATTGAACGTAGATCGTAATTGGTGCATTTTTTTGTAATTCGCCGTTTTCATTCTACGTAATGCGTTGTAGATGCCCTAAATCTATCGTAAAACCTAATCGATCATGGCTTTTTTCTACCTGTATTGAAGGTAAGAAATGCCCAAACTTTTCTTCGAATCGTCATTTTCTTCTTTGTTTTATGAAATGTTTAATTCGTTGCATTGTGATGTTTTGTCGAAATATTCAGGGAGGGTCGATGTGAAATATGTAAGGTTATTTGCTCACAAATGTCATCTCCCCGCGACGCCCCACCAGGCATAAGCGGAAGGATTAAGTAAAGTAAGTAATTCACGAGTTGCACATTCCCAGGATCCTTTGCGCACAGGGTAGGTCACGTGGGCGCACAGGGTAGGGAAAGGTCGCGGTAAACCACGTGACTCATCCTCGGCTCTGGTCGGAAGAAGGTGCCCTAAGCTATCTGGCCGATAGTAGGCTGGGAGCATTCAATTTCAAAAGTCTGTCTTTTTGTCACATTTTCACGTAGTATGTTGAATCAACCCTATCCTATCCCATACCGATAGTCATGGAGTAAACATTCGATGCCGCTTTGCCGTACGAACGCCGTGAAAAACTAGATAGTAATATTAGCGGTTGCTAATATAGACAGGTTTGCGTTGTAGTCGTTGTAGTGTAAGTTACAATATGTTTTTTGTGTGTGCTTTACCTTTTACAGAGTTCCTTCTCATCCTTTTCTAATCCCCACTTACCTTGTAAATAATTTCCTCATCAATATAACAAAAGAACAATAGTTACACCCAAAACAAAATTTCAATTCTTTATTCACGAGTTGCACATTCCCAGGATCCTTTGCGCCCAGGGTAGGTCACGTGGGCGTCAGGGTAGGGAAAGGTCGCGGTAAACCACGTGACTCATCCTCGGCTCTGGTCGGAAGAAGTCGGAAGTGTTCGCGAGCGCTCGGAAATTTCAAAAATGGCTGACACCACTGCCGGCGGCGGGAGGTACGTAGTTTTTCACGGCGTTCGTACGGCAAAGCGGCATCGAATTTTTGCTCCATGACTATCGGTATGGGATAGGATAGGGTTGATTCAACACACTACGTGAAAATGTGAATGCTCCCAGCCTACTATCGGCCAGATATCGCTTAGGGCACCTTCTTCCGACCAGAGCCGAGGATGAGTCACGTGGTTTACCGAGACCTTTCCCTACCCTGACGCCCACGTGACCTACCCTGGGCGCAAAGGATCCTGGGAATGTGCAA
>NW_017802491.1:0-3350 GCF_001625305.1 Branchiostoma belcheri
CCTGAATTCTGAGATCTTAACCTAAGTCACAATTCTAGGAACTTAACCTGGGCCTGAAGTCTGAGACCTTAACCTGAGCCACAATCCTGGGAACTTAATCTGAACCTGAATTCTGAGATCTTAACCTGAGTCCCAATTCTAGGAACTTAACCTGGGCCTGAAGTCTGAGACCTTAACCTGAGTCACAATTCGGGGAACTTAACCTGAGTCACAATTCTGGGATCCTAACCTGAGCCTGAATTCTGAGACCTTACCAGCAGTCCGATGGTACACCGTTGCTCTTCTCAAAGCATATTAGTCTTTGTTAACGGGTTTGGACACCTGGAAAACATCAATGGTCTATGTACTCCTAGCTGACATGTAAAAAGCCTTTGACAGAGTTTACCACGGGATATTACTTCAGCACCTGTCTGTTCGTGGCACGCCCGCGAAGAAGATTTGCAGCTATTTGCCTGGCAGAGCACAACGAGTGATCGCCAACGACAGGTGTAACAACTGACGTAACATTGTTACACTTGCCACTATCTACACTTGCTGTTATACTCGTTTCTAGTTTTATATGTCGACCAGAACCACATTGCATGAGACTACTGACAACACCGGATACGCGTACGATATCAACCTGTCTAGAAACATCCCCTGTGCTAAGGTCGTGACGGACAGCACAATGCAAGAAGAGGCTCTACAGCTGGACTCCTGACAAATCCTATGAACTTAGAATATGTTTTGCTAGAAATCCTCCCAAGCCCCCCCCCCTCATCCTAGGAGAAACAGAAGTGCCAGTGGTCGACTGTGCAACTTAGCTGGGTTTTAAGGTACATTCCAACCTTGGATGGGACTGTCAGATCACACATGTAACTAGGAAGGCATCCAGGCGCCTACACTTCCTCCGCCTTCTGGCCAAGGGCGGCATGCCTCCTGAAGACCTGGTCACTGTGTACAGGATCCTTGTATGGCCGGTATTAGAATATGCAAATGTTGTATATGTGGGGTGTACTGAGTCACAAAGAAAGACTCTCGAGGCTGCACAAAATCGAGCCATGAAAAACGTAAACAAAAACAACATCAGCCCGACGTCTGTACCACTGGTTCTGCCCACACTTCAGTTACGGCGGGAGGAAGCAGCGAGAACTCTACTTACCCAGATGCGGGCAAGCCACCCCCTGCACTACATGGTCACCAGTGACAGGAGGGAAGAAACTAAAAAGGACGTTATAACCACCTTTCACTGCCTAAATGCCGAAATAAGAGTCTGAAACGATCGTTCTTATACCAATAAATACTACTGTGTAAGGAATCTCTCAAATGAGTCCACCCGTATTTTGTAAATGTGTAATATGATGTATATCTACAATGTATAATGTATTATTTCAATGCTATTATTTTAAAATTGGAAATTTGTAAATGATGTCAATGTAAAGAAATGGTTTTTAAGGTTTTGAATGGTCTGTGTAATTCGAAAATGTTTTTTTTTTGTAAACTAGCGCTAGATTGTCGGAAATCTGTGAAATGCTGATAAAGCTTTCTTATGTTAAAAAAAACAGTGAAGAGGGCAAAAGTGTGTGTATGGAAGACAAAAGTCAGTGTAGGAATGACAAAAGTCAATGTAGGGAAGACAAAAGTTACCTGTGGAGAAGAAAAAAAGTCAGTGTAGGGAAGACAAAGTCAGTGTAGGAAAGAGAAAAGTCAGTGTAGAATATGCAAAAGTCAGTGAAGGGATGACAAAAGTTATTGTAAAGAAAACAAAAGTCAGTGTATGGGAGGCAAAAGTCAGTGTAGAGAAGACTCCAGTCAGTGTAGAGAAGACTCAAGTCAGTGTAGGAAAAAAATAAATACAAACGTCAGTGTAGGGAAGACAAAAGTCAGTGTAGGGAAAATAAAAGTCAGTGTAGGAAAGACAAAATTTAGTGTGCAGAAGACTGTCAGTGTATGGAAAACAAAAGTCAGTGTAGAAAAAACTCAAATCAGTATAGGGAAGACAAAAGTTATTGCACGAGGAAGACAAAAGTCAGTTTAGGGAAATAAAAACTCAGTGTAGGATAGACAATAGTCAGTGTGAAGACAAAAGTTATTGTGGAGGAGACGAGAGTCAGTGTATGGGAGACCAAAGTTAGTGTAGCAAAGACAAAAGACAGTGTAGCGAAGACAAAAATCAGTGTGGAAAAAGACAAAAGTCAGTGCAGGGAATACAAAGGTTATTGTTAGACGGATAAAACTCAGTTCAGGGAAGACAAAAGTTATTGTAAGGAAATCGAAAGTCAGTGTAGCGAAGACTAGAGTCAATGTAGGGAAGACCAAAGTCAGTGTAGGAAAGATAAAAGTCAGTGCAGGGAAAACAAAAGTTATTGTAATAAAGATAAAAGTCAGTTTACGGAAGACAACAGTCAGTGTCGAGAAGGCAAAAGTCAGTGTGTGGAAGTCAAAACATATTCGTTTAAAGTTGAAACTTTTAATCCAACACCAAGAATTCTCTCACCTAGAGCTTTCGACCAAGTCACTTTGGTCTTCCTCAGTAGACTGACCCAATGATTGTAATGACAAAACGTATTGTTAAGGAAACAAAAGTAAGTTTAGGCAAGGTAAAGGTCAGTGTGGAGAAGATAAAAGTCAGTATAGGGAAGACAAAAGTCAGCATAGGGGAGACATAAGTCACAGTATGGATGACAATTTCAGTGTATGGAAGACAAAGTCAGTCTTAAGAAATCAAAGTCAGTGTATGGAAGACAAAAGACAGCATAGGGAAGACAAAAGTCAGTGTAGGGAAACAAAAGTTATTGTACAAGGAAGACAAAAGTCAGTTTAGGGAAATAAAAGTCAGTGAGGGAAGACAAAATTTATTGTGGAGGAGACGAAAGTCAGTGTACGAGAGACAAAAGTCAGTGTACTTGTACTTACTTGTACTTGTTGAGGTCTCCTCGAGTCAGTCGTTGGAGTGGCCTGCGCACAGAACTCGTCTCTTCCTCAACAGTCCTCTCCACTCCTTCGTATCTCTTGCTAATTCCTTTAACTCTTCTTGACTGGTACTAGGCCTCCCTAAGATCAGCACAGCATCTTCCAGGACACAGTTATTCCATGACTTCCTAGGCCTTCCCCTAGAGCATCGCCCATAGTTCGGTTTCCAGTCTAGTAGATACCTGGGCAGTCGCTCTTCAGGCATTCTTACAATGTGCCCAAACCACCTAAAAAGTCAGTGTAGCGAAGACAAAAGTCAGTGTAGGGAAGACAACGGTTAGTGTAGGGGAGACAAAAGGCAGTGTGGAAAAGACAAAGGTCAGTGTAGTGAAGACAAAAGTTAGTGCAGGGAATACGAAAGTTATTGTAAGACAGATCAAAGTCAATTTAGACAAGAT
>NW_017802491.1:3588-7447 GCF_001625305.1 Branchiostoma belcheri
CATGATTAAGAAGGTTTTAAGAGCAATTGTTACTACAAAGCACTGTATTGGTATTTGGTACTGCATTGTGGTATTGAAACGTGATATTAACATTTCCCCATCCATTTTGATATTGATACTCAACAGGCATGATGCAATTTTCCCCCCACAGGAATTGTGATTTCTGTATCCGGACTTGCTACACATATCTGGAGGCAATAAATAACGGATCATGTATTTTTCTTTTGCCTCTGATGTCTTCTTACTTTTATCTATTTAAGTTTCTTGGCCAAGTTTGTTGGTCTATTTAGCTAAATAAAAAATCAATCAATTTACTTCCTTTTTGAATTAGTGCTTTTCCCCATTTTTGGCAGAAATATGTGGTTGTGTAACTAACGTCTCTTCTTTTTTTCGTCACTAAAGTCGACATAGTCAGACAACAACATGAAGATGGCTGAGATATTGTCAATCATTCAAATGCTAGGCAACAGAGCCGAGAGAGACTGTCACCTGGCAGGACTATATTGTTGCCGAGTAGACTGATCCAACACGGACTTCCAGCTTAGCACCTCTCAGCAGGAGTCTTATGGGACGTAATTCGTCGTCCTAACTTCCTTCCTCTGGCCAACACATCTAGGATCTCAGACTTAATGATGGTGGCGATGGCCCGGGGCATGCCTATCTCAACAGTGTGAACGTTCAAATGTTTAAAAAACAACAACAATAGCAAGAAAAACTAAGAAGGTAAGCATGGGCATATCCAATACAATACCTGCACTACATGTACCATGACATGACGAGAGACTCTAAGAGACACTAGTCTAGTCCGACAAAATGACAACTTTGTTTCTGCTTCGGCGTAATACAACATAGACGTGATTTCACGTATAGAGGGCAAATGGAGCCAAGTTTGTAAAATGACTTTGATTTTTTTTGGTGTGTGTGATGGGCAAATAAATATGCTTTTGGCCCCAAACCTTCGATTTGTTAAAAGCAGAATACTTCTAATATCTCACTTCTATCTCCGAGGGTACTAGCGTTCCAGCTGGAACAGATGACACTTCTCCTTCAAAGTCTCAACTACGGGAAATGGGGAAACCGAGGGTAGTAAACAAAGAGACAGACAAACTGCAAAAACTATCCAAACGTGGGTACTGTAAATGTCAAGACAATCCCAGACGAATGTAAGTGGCACGAAGTAGTAAACTCATGTAACACATATGCTGTGTCAGTACTAGACCTTTCAGACCACAAAATAGTGCACAAAGATAGAGATGAGCCCGTAGTATTTCAAACCTATGCAAATTTTACATTGATTACCCCCTCAGCTTGAAGGAATATGAACAACGCCTCTTTAGATGGAGAAGGTCTACTTATAGATAAAGAGACGGAAAATGCTTTAGCTAAGGTCAAACCTTAGAACGAAAGAATACTAGTAGCAAACTTCATATGTAAAGTCTACCCAACTTTAACTGTCATAGTCCAGTACCAGTAGTTTAGATCAGTACCAGTAGTTAAGGGTTCTCCTGATGAACCAATCCCTCAGAGCTTTCTCAAACTTGACATGTTGGCTAAACCATTCACCATGGAGGAATACATAGCTGTCAAGAGCAAACTAAAACTGGGTAAGGCAGAGGTCAGAGGTCATGGAATGAAAGATGGTGGAAAATTTTTGAGCTGTGGAGTAAGTCCTTCTATTTCACTTTTTCTAAGCATCTACGGATATTGTTTGGACACTTGTGTCTTTCTGACACCTTCAAAAGTTTTCAGGCTGACTTTAAGCCGACTTTTGTGACCAAATTCTAGTTGTATCTGAATTTTTGTTCTGATCCCGAGTTTGGTATGAACGTCCCCGCCATGTTGGGGAGGGCACATCGGATCATGTAGAAGGCATCTCCAGTTCCAGTCTCAGGACGTGTTGTTTTTGATACATTGTAATCAATTAGAGTAGCGGAAAATATAAGGTTTTAACTACCATCCTATAAGGTGTGTTTTTATTCTAGATATTAAGTAACGCGTAACAGATATTAAGCTGTAGAAAAGTTCTGTATGTATACGCTGTATCCTGGAGTCCACAGGCAACATGTTACTATTGAAAACGCTGCCGGACATTATGTTACTTGTAGCAGCTATTACTGTAGCCCTACTGCCGAATATTAGTGGTGCACAACCATCCCAGAACTCCGGTGATCGTCTGACAACATGGCAGCTCGCAGCGGACCGGCCGGCGTCTCTGGGGATGTGCGGATCATATGCTGTGAGCAACATTCAGCTGTCATCGCAGTCAGAGTCAAGACGAACTGTAACCAGAGGTACCACTGACTCATATGCACTCTTAGCCACAGTAACCCTACTACTAGCAGGCGATGTTCAGACCAATCCCGGTCCTGACCTTCGCCTACCGAGTAAAGGGTTACATGTGGGTCACATAAACATCAACAGTCTACGTTATAAGGTGCAGGAAATATCACAGCTGTTGTGTTCCAACTGTCTTCATGTTGTTGCCATTTCAGAAACACATTTAGATGGTAGTGTGTTTGACGGTGCTTTGAATGTTGGAGACTACTCCATTCTAAGAAATGACCGGAACAGTCGAGGAGGTGGAGTAGCCTTATACATTAAAAATAACATCCCCCATAAAAGAAGACCTGATCTGGAAGTTGATGATTTAGAAATAATATGGGCTGAAATTCACCTTCCATATGTTAGGCCGATTCTTGTTGGATGCCTTTATAGAGCACCCAGTGCTAAGATAGAATACCTTAACAAAATAGTACAGACACTAGACAAGATATCAGAAGGAGACCAGGAAATCATACTTTTGGGAGACTTCAACATTGACTGGCTAAGTAATACCTGCAGTTTAAAAGAAAGATTAGAGTTTGAATTGTCAGCTCTGAACTTAAAACAGCTGGTGGAAGTAGCAACTAGGATTAGTAAAAATGTAAATGGTACTGTATCATCCTCTTGCATTGATTTAATATTTTCAAGCAGACCAGATAATTTCACACATACTAAGTCAATCCCATTAGGTTGCACTGATCACAACCTAGTGCACACAACAAGGAAATCAAAACTACCTAAAATACAAGCCTCAATCACACTAAGACGCTCATATAGGAGATTTGAACAAGACCATTTTCTCCATGACATAGCAGAAACTCCCTGGCACAAAGTAGCCCTAAACAACGATGTAGAAGAAGCATTAAACTGCTTCATGGCCCTCTTTACTGATGTAGCCAATAGACATGCTCCAGTCCGTAAAACGACGATTAGGGCATCGCCAGCCCAGTGGGTCGACGATGATCTACGTCATCTCATGGATCTGAGAGACCAAGCTAAACAAGATGCACAGACATCTGGTTCGTCTGAAGACTACAAGCAGTACAAAAGGATGAGGAATGTCGTTGTAAGGGAGAACAGGAAGAAGAAAAGAGCTTTCTATAAAGAACAGATAGAGCACACAGCAAGGATAATAACACCAAACAGCTCTGGAATGTTATAAACAGTATGCTAGGCAGAAAGACGAGTAACACACCTAATTTCATAGAGTCTAACGGGCTGATATTGACAAAACCAAGTGATATCGCAGAATATTTTAATAATTACTTTCTTGATAAGGTTAAAAATCTCACACATAAGGAACACGTGAACATGGAGGATGCACTGGCACCAATAAAAGTAAATATCATGTCCTCTAAGAATTGCACCTTTACATTTCAGTATGTTACAGAGAGACAAGTGTGTGGAATACTCAAGGCCCTACAACCTACCAAGACCACAGGTTATGACCATATAGACAATACACTTCTCACACTCTCAGCAGACTACATAGCTGGACCTCTCTGCCATATAATCAACAACTCTTTAGACAAGGTAT
>NW_017802491.1:10312-14928 GCF_001625305.1 Branchiostoma belcheri
CTTGGATGGAGAGCTACCTGAGAAGTAGGAAACAAGCTGTGTTTATAAATGGTGACTTCTCCTCCTTCAAAGAGACCAAGTGTGGTGTTCCACAAGGAAGCTGCCTTGGGCCTTTGTTATTCTGTATATACACTAATGATCTAGCCACTATAACACAAAATGCCAGTCTTGTCATGTATGCTGATGATACAACACCATATGCAGCCGCACCAAGAGTTGTTGATGTTGAAAATATCCTCCAACCTGAACTGACAAGAATCTGGAAATGGGTAAAGACAAACAAACTCATCCTAAACATTGGTAAAACCAAATCCATACTCATAGGAAGCCATCACAAACTTAAGCATAAGCCAGAACTGAAACTCAGTGTGGGAGGCGAAAGTATATCTCAAGTCAGCCATGCAGACCTCCTTGGTTTCACGGTGGATCAGCATCTCTCTTGGTGCTTACACGTCAAGAAAGTCAGAGCAAAAATGGCAAACATTATTGCATCCATCAGGAAGTATAAAAACTACTTTCCTGGAGACTTATTAAGAACAGTGTTACAGTCACTAGTGCTATCACATCTAGATTATTGTTCGTCAATCCTCTCCTCAACAACTCAGACACAAATAGATAAGTTACAGACAATGCAAAATCGTGCAGCCAGGCTAGCAGCTAATGAATCTTTCACCACCAGCACAGACATTTTACACTCAAGGCTTAACTGGAGAACAGTCAAAGAGAGAATGTACACTTCAACCATCTGCGCCTTTCACAAGTTGATTACTGTGAAAGAACCAGCGGGCATTTATGATAGAGTAAGAACCATTAATAGTTCACATCACCACAACACAAGGTTGGCACAGAAAGGAGGTTTTTCTCTACCCAAGCCCAAAACCAAAGCCTTAACTAGGACTTTTCTGTACAGATGTATAAAAAGTCATAACACACTACCAAACAACATAATCATAGAAAACCAACTGAATTTTAAGACTACAATTAATGACTGGGTAGAAACACACATTGACAAGGGCTCACCCCTTGCTCAGTGGTGGTAAGATTTTGTTGTGGGCAAGCATGTATTGATTTAAATTATGTTCACCTGCCTTTGTTCCACTAAGTATTAAGTGTGATCTCTTCTTTTGTAGTCATTTAATTGAAAGGAATCACATTTTGTTGAGCGTATATTGATTTGTTATTCATATTTTTGTTATTATTTATGTCAGTTCAAATATTTGTTTACTGTTTTGGTACTTCAATTTTGTATTTATTGGAAAGTACATCAATTATTACTTTCATTTCATACATATTATTTCTATCATTTGACCTCTGATCTCCAATTCCCTTTTTTTCTCTTTGATTGATTCTGTTTCAAGTTTGTTATAATTTCAGTATGATTTTGTATGTTTTATTTATTATTATTGCTAAAAGCAATTATTATTATTATTATTGTTATTTCATTTAATGTGGACTCCAGGAAGAATAGTATGGAGTTGACTTCCATACTAATGGAGATCTAAATAAACAAACAAACAAACAAACAAACAAACAAACAACCTTACCCTGATGGAATTCCTCCGGAGGCTCTAAAACTGTGCGATTTTCATGACATCATGCTGTCATTTGCTAACAAGTTGTTCCTAGGTGAGAGGCCTTAACAGTTGGCGATTGGAACCCTTGTGCCGGTTCCCAACCCAGGTGACTTAACTGAATACACTAACTACAGAGGTATTATGCTCGCTTCGGTTGGAGCAAAGATAACCAACAAAATAGAATACAACCTGGGGCAGATAAGCTCCTCAGACCACACCAAAACGATTTCCGCCCGGGTCGTTAAACAACTTCACAAATCATTGCTCTTGGACAACTAATAAAAGGAGTACTGAGTAAGAATCTGCAGGCAATTATTCATTGATTTTAGCAAAGCTTTTGATAGCTCTCAGGGGAAATGATGAACATCTTAAAAGCGTACGGAATTCCACAGGCACTGGTTGATGTAATCAACATACTGTACAAGAACACACGTGCGAAAGTATTGTCCACCGATGGTTAAACTGAATTGTTTGAAATTACAGCGGGTGTACTACAGGGTGACACACTAACGTCTTACCTCTTTGTTACAGTCTCAGACTTTATAATGAGGCAAACTTTTGGAGAAGAGAAACAAAACTCTATTTTGAACTTGAAAGTAGAAAGAGTACTCGTCATCCTGCTGTTGTAATTGATGATCTGGACTTTGCAGATGGCATGGCTCTGCTGACAGGAATAATCAAGCAAGCACAGGAACTACTATTGCGTCTTGAAAATGAATCAGCAAAAGTAGGCTTGAATCTTAACGCCAAGAAAACCAAGCTTATGGCATACAACAAGTTGTTCCCGTCGTCATCCAAAACAGGAGCGGTGTCATGGTATATCAACAAAGGAAGGTCACCAAGAGGGTAGAGGTAGTCAAAAACTTTAAGTACCTGGGTTTCAACATGCAGAACTAAAAAAATCGAAATAAGAAAAGCGCTCGCCTAGAGTAGCTGCCATAAGCTAAATAAAATTTGGAAATCCAAGTTATGGAAAACCAAAATTAAACTTCCTGATTGTCACAGAAGAATCGATACTGCTGTATGGTAGTGAAGCTTGGACGCTGACTTCTTCTTCTTACGCTGACTAAATCCCTTGAAAAACACATTAATTGCTGCTACAAAAGATGCTCCGTATGTGTCTGAACATCTTATGGGAGCAAAAACTCCCCGACGAGCAACTGTATCAGGAATTGTCTGCACTTACTACGGAGATCAAAACTCGCAGCATGAAACTTGCATGAAACCGATTTCAAAATCAACAACCCCTATTTACAGTGGACGTAAACACATAACCTTCTGACGAAGGTAATAATGACAGTAAGGAAAGGTGTTCTGACGTTAATCCCATGTGTGAAGTGTTCATTGCTGACTTGGTGAACGTCTTTGATTGTTAACTACCTATTGACAACATTCTTATTCAATTGCAGGACCACAAGTGTATATTTTAATCTTCTGTGCTCTGGATTTCAAACTGAATGAGCCGGTATGGTGGTATCAATGACAAACCCCCGAAACATCACAGAATTCTAAGTTTAGGCATAATGTGCTTCAAACCATTTCCGTGACCTAGGGCACATGTGTACCTCATTTATTATAAGATTAATAATCCTTTTATTCGAGTTTTTTTTTGGGGGGGGGGTTGTCACCGAACATGTTGTAAGCCAAATTACCCTGCTTTTTACGAGGTGGGGGTGGGGTAATTCTATTTAACTTACAAACTACTTATTTTCAGGGGATAATGTACAAGTAAAATTAAATCATAACTGTAATTTTTGGTGTATAATACGACATCATTATGACGCCAATTTAGGTGATTTTGCTGAAACCGTGTGAAGATGTTTTTCCTGTGAAACTGCACAAAATGAAACAAAAAGGGTGTATGACAGAATATTAAGGTCTGCTAGGACTTATAATGCCCATGACAACACGGAAGCCAACATGACGTAAAATGTTCTGTGAACGCACTTTACTTTAATTATAGTTTCACTATGTTCAACTTTTATCAATGACGTCATCAATTAGCATACATTGTGAAATTTGAATATGGTTGAAATTACTAAGAATAACTATTACTACTGATTAGAATTTAAATTTTTGGAGGATACTATGCTATTTAATTAACTAGAGCTATGTATTATCCTCCACTAGACTAACTAGGGATGGTAGATCTCTCATACTGATTTCGAGTCGTTGCAAAACATCTACATTTGCAATGTTGTACATCGCCCGACTAGTGACCGAATAAAATAAACTAGAAACGCCAATTAGCAAATTAAGGTCTTGGGGTTGCAGCGTCAACTCAGTCTAACATTTTGCATTTCAAACGGTGTCTTGTCCTGTCAGTAAGCAACAGGTTTCAGAACATGACACAGACATCATATATACATGGTTTGCGGCTTGCAGATGTGGGACATGCATAGCATTAAGGTCGCACGCGCACTGACTGACATGTTACATGTCCATATGTTTGTACTTATCTTTATGTATTTACTCTTACAATGTGTATAATTTCAGTGTTTTACAAAGCTTTTTTATTGATGTAATTTGGGGAGGGAGCTGGTAAAGGTGACTCACCTGTTCTCTCTCCCCTTCCACACATCTGGTGGAAATTTGAATAAACAAAATAAACAGATTAACAAAACCGCTAGATTTTAACACCGTCAAACCATTGGAGTTTTCAGTTCTTAAAGAGGAACTTGGAGGACCCAGGGTCCTCCACCAATAAAGAAACTATCCCCTGTGAGGATCTAGTAGCTAAATTGACCCCGCACATCCTCCCAACATCATAAATGGATTATAAGCCACGGGGTGTCTGAACCAGACTGCCAGTGGAAACAATGGGAGCAGACGACAGACAGTGATTTGCATATTGACTGACGTTTGAAGTTTTAAAAAAGGTTGTATTTTATCTTCACTAGTTTTTCAACAAAACATTTCCATACAAGGAATGACAGTTGCAGCAAACCTAAACACAATCCATGTAACATTTACTTGGCAGTCGTTATACACGATAAGGGCCTACAGTTTCCAATTTGAACAATTCCAGCAGAGATGAGCCTC
>NW_017802491.1:14976-27892 GCF_001625305.1 Branchiostoma belcheri
TATAAGCCACGGGGTGTCTGAACCAGACTGCCAGTGGAAACAATGGGAGCAGACGACAGACAGTGATTTGCATATTAACTGACGTTTGAAGTTTTAAAAAAAGGTTGTATTTTATCTTCACTAGTTTTTCAACAAAACATTTCCATACAAGGAATGACAGTTGCAGCAAACCTAAACACAATCCATGTAACATTTACTTGGCAGTCGTTATACACGATAAGGGCCTACAGTTTCCAATTTGAACAATTCCAGCAGAGATGAGCCTCTGTCAAGCTTCCATGTTTGTTTCAAAAACTTATATCTGTAATCACAAATTGCACATCTTATCCAGAGCCAAACTAGATTTCTATTGATATGATAGTTGTATGTTAGAAAATATACAATGTAGAAACATGTAGAAACACATTTGGCTGCTTCTTGCATTATATATTAGAATCCAAGTCTGAAATGCTGAATAGATGAAGTCCCAGTTTATCAGGATTGGCATAGTACATGCCTGTATAGTCGTTAGTCTATATTCTTGTTGTTTAGTAAAATATTATATGTACTTTTCATGTACATATCCATGTCTCCACATAATGTTGAAGAGGTGTACTTGATACTATCTCAGCCTAGCTCTCCCCATGTGTTCACCACGGCTGCCAGTTGCAGAATGAGCTGTGAGAGTTTACAGTACCCGAATTATTGGTGGTTTTATAGTCCAACCTTCCTCTTTAAGTTTAACTTTGTTCCATGAGGGAACTTACCATGAATTTCCAGTCGATCTCCTCAACCTTTTGTCAGATATATATATAATGCACTCTCTAACACGACAGATGGGCTTTTATTCAAGTATTAATTTTGTCTTTGTTTTCAGGTTTGCTTGTAAAGAGATAACAATGAGGCAACAAAAATGCGCCCTGCTCCTGCTGGTCATGATGGTTTTAATAGCCATGATTAACATGAAAGATCATGTGGGTCTTTATTATAACTCAGTGACACAGGAAACACTTGTCAGGTAGGCATATAAGAAATTATGTAATTTATACGATTGTGATTTTTTTCATCTTGTATATCGACACATAGTAAAATGTTGGTGCTCTTAATACGTATATTTCCGATAGATTTGGGATAAGGTGTAGTGTAATATGGGTTACTAGACTACTAGGTTAATAATGTAGGTAAATAAAACATTCATAGCTTGGCTATAGAGTTATGATATTTAGTATGTTGGTAGGTCTTAGAAAGGTAAAGAACAATGTCAACTGCAGAAGAACTTCCTGTTTTTGTAATCCTGAACAAGCTATGGTCTTGGAATCTTGGTGACAGGTAGCTATTTCTGTTACGAATAATTGGTGTTGGTTTTGTCCCTCTAGCAACGTGCTCCAGAACTTTAGGGTAGTTTCTGACGAAATCGTTTTTAGCGGATAAGTCCAAAAAAGAACAAAATATTTTTTACATTTTATATGTAGGTAGCTTATAGAAAGATGAATACAATTAAATGCAAATTATTCAAAAAGAGACCTAATTCGCATAAATATGGAGGGAATTCTGTAATAACAGTGTTTTACATAAAACAAAGTACTTTCATACATGTAATGTAACTTAAGTCTTTATTTCCAATGTAGGCATAATTTGTTTAACTAATCTGTAAACGCTGTAAGTCCACAGGTGTAACTGACGGGACTTCCCTACTTGTGGTGTTTGGAAGTAAAGGCAAATAACAAGTTCTACAAGTTCTCCTAAATTTTTTTGGAGGTCGGCACAAATTTGTAAAAATAACAACGGGAGTCTTATCTAAGACCGTCTGGGGTCCAAACGGACCCCAGGCATGTATTTGCACTTTCCTACACACAAAATTATTCGGATGTCCTCAATATGTCTTCAAGGAAGCATTTTTGCTTTGATATTATGTAGTTTGCCAAGTAACCTCAAACTAAGGAATTAGATCATCAGGTTTTCAGTGGTTTGACAATTTGACAATCATATGAGGTCAAAGGTCAACCCCATGTTCATGCCTGCAGGCTTCATCCTATTTTTGCATACATTATGATAATGAGCTGGGATTTTTTAACACTTAATCATGCCAAAATATACCTCCTACTATATTTAACCAATATATGTGCAAAGATCACTGAAAGAATTAACAAAGGAATATAAATTTGAAAGAAACCAAATAGGGTCCATTTGGACCCCGTTCGGGCATTAACGCCACAAAAAAAGTTCAGGTGTTTGAGGGTTAAATGTGTTTTAAGACCCAGTTATCAAAGTGTACGTTCTCATTGCTGTGGCGTTCTAAGGTTTGAATGGAACTTTCCGTGTTTTGAGTCTTTGATTATGAGTAATTCATTGCACACATTACAATACTGACGAAAAATTACGTATGCAAAAAAAATAATATAGATATGTTAAAACGACAAACAAGAACCAAGAAACAGCTACTACAGAGATCTCCAGGAAAAAGTACACGATAAAGGCAATGACAGTGTTACAAATAGATCGAAAAATGCACCCGTGGAAAAAGCGCCTGATGGGCAAAAAAGGTACATGGGCAACTAGAACAAGGACTGAGGAAGCCTAAACTTACTGTGAACACAACTACATTGAAACATCATAAGATACAAACAGACGTGGTTATGATTGTATCCGCTGTTATATCAGTCTTTTTTGTTTCATGTCAGGAAGAATCATTCTTATTACAAATGGGTACCTGGGGAGTTAGCTGCTACGAAGAAGTTCAAGGCCGACCAAAAAGCCGTGCAGTCCATACCCACAGTTGCACCTGTGTGGGTCTACAACAAGACAGCAGCTGGTTTGTTTCGGTAAAACCTCTAACAATTAGTTTCATTACAAGTTCAGCAGCGGGCAAGGCAGCTGACTAGATGATTAGACATCATAATGCATACATTAAAAGTGGGGTCGTGTGGCGTAGCGGTAGCGTCTTCGGCCCAGACTCGAAAGGTTCAAATCCTGCCCAAAGCAAACGATCTTGTGCCCTAGGGAAAGGCACCTTACACGACTTTTCTCACTTCACTCAGGTGTAAATGAGTACTTAGCTTTGGCTAGGGACGTCCCTCGGATAGGACGTTAAATAGAGGCCCCGTGTTCGGAAGAGCCACACCCCACGCTCGGTAAAGAACCCACCGCACTTATCTGAAAGAGTAGGGGACCTTTCCGGTGTAAGTGGTTCAAACCTTACAGCCCGGTCCCAGGATTGACATCTTTGAAGAGGCGATAGTCACCTGTTACGTCAATCCTTCGACAAATGTGGTAAATCGTCATAAAATAAATAAAAATAAAACAAATATTAATAGAACGCATAATACATATATTAAAACAAAGATTAATATAACGTAAGTATGAAAAATAGCAATACCTAACAAAGGAAATAATAGCTTTCTTCTAAAAATAATTGGTGGTAAGTATTCAGGCAACAGAGGGAAGCAAGGGGCTGTGGACATAGGCAGGTAGGCAGGCATTCAAGCAACCACTATCAGGCTTACCCAGTATTTACCGCTGTTGTTACACAAATATTCTAAGCCGTGTCTGTCAGACTTACACGTTGCTTAAAAAATGTCATTTTAGATAGAGTTTATTTCTGGATTTTATATGAAGGGCTCACTCCAGAAATATGGGTTTACTTAAAGCATTACTACCCACAATAATTATATACTAGCCAACTTGATCAACTATAGCAACCATTAACAACCTTACGTGGTATTTATCATCAGCAGTATATCCAACTTCCCCTGAAAAGAAAAAAAAAAACAAACGTATCACGATTTTTAGAATCCATCCAGGTGCTCGTGTAATGTATTTCTTAGGAATGTTTGCACTGACTGGATAATTTACATATCTTACTTCCATTCATTTTCTTGTATTCCACAGGAAACAGATAAAACACGGCAATCACATTAAAAACGGAGATTTTCTGACAACACAAGAAACTGCACCATTGGACTTCATATTAAAGCGCTACCAGTCTGAAACAACGCTAATGAACGTGTCTAGAGAAATATTACACCGATTTCCTAAAGTTGGTTTTCAAGAATTATTGTCACTATATATAATCTAAGGGAAAATGATGGACAGAAATGTGGCCGTTCATTAGACGAATAGGAAATATTTTGAATATCTTTACTATTTTTCCACTAATATATAAAAATCGTCTGAGTAGATGTTAATTCTATGACTTTAGCTTTCTTAACCCTATCTAGACTGGAGGGGGGGTGCCCGCGCCAACTTTGATGTCACATAGCGTCTGAACAGCTAGCACTAGATCGGCCAAACTTGGTGACTTTTCCTGGAATATTGTTGGCAACAATTCTGTAACATTGGATTAAAATAATGATTTTGTGTTGCCATGGCAACGGGTTTCTGACAGAAATTTTTTGCTAAATTTAGTAATTCTCGTTTCAACAATAGAATTTTATGGGTTTTATGTCAAGTTACACATGGTTTCTTATCATAATAATATCCCATATAATTTTTTTGTAAATTTTATCATTAAATGCCTGATTTATGCTAATTTAATGACGTCATTGGCCTAAATCCAAGATGATGGACTATATCATTAGAACAGGTATATATAGATTTTTTTCATAAAATTTCATCAATACTTCCATTTCTTTTTACAAAAAAGGTCTTTAGTCTGTTTACAATGTATTTTAAGCTTTATCCTGAAAAAAAAAACTATTTTTGAAAATTCAAGATTGATGATTCAAGATGGCGGATAGCTTTAATATGCATGGTGTCATTTTATGACGTCAGCGGTGTTGCTATGGATAAAATAAGACTTAGTACACCCTAATGTTCTGTCATAAACACTTAGGGTAAAATTATGTACCATTTAGTTGTCAGGGAATAACCGATCTAGACCGTTTTGGCGAATAAAATCACATTAATGACTTCATAATGACTTCACAATACGTCATAACGACATAAAATTGTACTTATAAATTTTTACTAGTACACCATCCTCTAAAAATTTGGTGGTCATACGACATACCTTTCGCGAGTTCCACCGGTCCCGGTCCCGGTCCCACCAAGCCCCCAAAAGCCCGGCCTAGGCAGGGTTAACGTAAGCATTTCTTTGGTCTCATAAGACCATGCCTTTCTTAATAATGCAGTATTTAATGATGTAAACAAATCATTTTGCACGTATTTTTCAAGTGCGGGTCTGCCACTTTAGCAACTTGTCCCTTTTTAACTGTACGGAGAATCTCAGAAATGTTTCACCTCATTTGTTACTCCGTGAAGGAGGTCAGGACCTCCGGACGGAGTGTTGTGAAGAGCCGTTTTTTCGTGTTCGCAGTCAAAACACTGGGTTCCCTTTGTGTAAACGGCACGCAATTTTATACGTCGTCTGCGGGCATGCCCGTGATGATGCACGAATGTGTATTTTTGCCGTTGCTGCTTTCGCGGTCAATGTAATATTGCAGATGCACCCCTACAATTGTGAGGCAAATTGGATTGGTCCAGAAAACCCCTTGTTTCGAATAGCGGTGGGGGGTGGAACTTCAGGCAGATATGGTGAGGGGCCGATAAGTGGTACCAGATGTTTTCCCTGTGCTTAAGAAATGCTTAACGGTGCACACACCAGTTCTTCCGCGGCAGGGGTCCGTGATAGTCCGTTGAAAAAAAGTGACGAAAGGGTTTTGAGGGTCCAAGTTTGAGGTGACGTTTCTCATTAACTGCCACGAAGTATCATTAAACATTAACATGGCTGAAGAGTGTAAGAAATGGTGATTTTGGGGTGAAAATTTCTTTTGGCTCCGAACCTTACTTCCGGGTATCCTTGCGCGCCAAGTGTAATCCGCCCGTTTGACCTAGATTTCGCTCTGCGCCTTCGTAGGGGTGGATTTGCAACCCCTCGCGCCGTGGACTGTTTAGAAAATTACAGTACTAGAATTTTCTTCATAATTTACTCCGGTATAGTCAAGGTTTGGGTCTTTCTGTCAGCATCAGTCATTTCTGCCGGAATTTTTTTTCTATGGGATTATCCTACGCGAAAATTCGCAATTTTGGAGTGAAAATAATGTTTTTTCCGTTGATTTTACCAAACTTAAAAAGGTTGAAGAAACCAAACTCAGCTGGTCTTGTAGCTGAAGAGATATCCTTTCGTCCCATATACAGTTATTCTCATTCCGAATTATTCCACGCCAGAGACGGTGGCTAGATTTGAGGGTGTGCAGCTTCGAATAGAGACGCCAAATAAACTGGGGTGTGCCCCCTTAAACAGGTCCGTCCTTCAAAAAATAATAGCTATGGCAGCCAACAAATTGCATTTCATCCAGTAAAGTGTGTATCCTTTACCCAATCATGGCGAAAAAAATGGATTTCGCAAGTTTTAATATGATTATAGAATGTCATATAATGCGCTGATTTGCCCTCCTCCCCACGCCCCCCCCCCCTTGAACACGGTCAAACCGATTTCGAAATGTGTCTACTAAAGATCGATGACGTCATATCTACCGCGATTTCATTTTTTTGCATTGCCCTATCCCTGGAGCACCTGGAAACTGCGTGTGTACGTGTGCCAGTCGCTCCTGCATTAAAGAGGAGACGTTTTTAATTGAAAAAAGGCCATGATGACGTCATTCCCCTACTTTCCCGTCAAATCTAGTTTCAAGTTCGGCCTATCACGAGATTTCAACTTTCAGACAAATAAGTTGCAATAATCCAAAGATACATCCTCCTGCTTTTGTATCTCATCGAGACCGACACCAAACTGTACAGGCTTCTCTCAGCAGATGGCCATTTATACCGTCCTAGCTGCTAGAAGGACGCCGCAGGCCTACAATCTAACCAAATATCCAACATTAAGCTTCGTTTTCCTGCAAAACAAAATGAATCTCCGCAGCGGAAACACTTGGGTAATATCTCTTGGGTTGTTCTCTATCGGGTATGACCAAAAATTTTAGTATCAAATGCTTCCTGTCAACGTATAGAACTTAAGACCATAGCGATCTCACTTTAAAAGTTCGGCTAGAGGAGGGCATTGTGACGTCGTCAGCTAAACTACATTCTTGGTGGTTTATACCGTTTATTTCAGTCAGAACTAGAAGGAAAACCTACTCCATCGCAAGAACATCCTTCTAGCATTCCTTTATATGGCAATACCTGTTAATTTGGGCATGGTTTAATGGTCTAAAGCCCGTTCCAAAGGAACGGCCCATTGTGACGTAATTCCCATTATGTGCGTTGAATGGAACACACCCGTGGAAGCGCAAAATGAGCCTTCCGACAGGGTAACTTTCAACCACCTGTTACTCGAGAAGGAAAAGTCGCAGACAACTCAAACTTGGCACGATTATAGACTATGACATAGTTAATTAAACAACGACGTTAAATAAAATTTGGCTTAATTAGCGGTGCACACACCAGTTCTTCCGCGACAGGGGTCCGTGATAGTCCGTTGAAAAAAAGTGACGAAAAGGTTTTGAGGGTCCAAGTTTGAGGTGACATTTCTCATTAACTGCCACGAAGTGTCATTAAACATTAACATGGCTGAAGAGTGTAAGAAATGGTGATTTTGGGGTGAAAATTTCTTTTGGCTCCGAACCTTACTTCCGGGTATCCTTGCGCGCCAAGTGTAATCCGCCCGTTTGACCTAGATTTCGCTCTGCGGCTTCGTAGGGGTGGATTTGCAACCCCTCGCGCCGTGGACTGTTTAGAAAATTACAGTACTAGAATTTTCTTTATAATTTACTCGGGTATAGTCAAGGCTTGGGTCTTTCTGCCAGCATCAGTCATTTCTGCCGGAAAATTTTTTTTGGGGGGGATTATCCTACGCGAAAATTCGCAATTTTGGGCATTCAATTTGAAGTGAAAATAATGTTTTCTTCCGTTGATTTTACCAAACTTAAAAAGGTTGAAGAAACCAAACTCAGCTTGTATTGTAGCTAAAGAGATATCCTTTCGTCTCATATACAGTTATTCTCCTTCCGAATTATTCCACGCCAGAGACGGTCGCTAGATTTGAGGGTGTGCAGCTTCGAATAGAGGCCCCAAATAAATTGGGGTGTGCCCCCTAAAACGCTGTTTTCCACGATTGCATAGCCACATTTAGTAAAAATATGATTGCCACAATTCAAAGAACCTTTGGGGAAAAGATATATCTATTTGCGGATTTATGGCATTTTTCCACATAATTTTACGTTCGTTCAAGGACCTGTATAATGTCCTTGTTCGATAACCCGGAAGTGTAAGCCACGTAACCTTCGGCGTGACGGCCCGGTGCTCTCTATACATGTTTCCGAGCAGATCAAGGTCTGTCCCGGCAAGAAGCTTTCATCACACGGTGATAGAATGTCCTTGGTCCTGGTGATGTCCCGTACTTTAGCATACACCACTTTACTACTCGCAAAACTTGCGTTCGATTGTATCTAATTTAAAACGTCAGGAACAACTAATATCTCACCACGTCCACCCGCCAATGATACCAGTGCCTTGTTGAAAACAAATCTTTGATCGACACCGAACACCCCCTCTGTGGAACACCCCTCTGTGACAAGAAAGTGGACCAATCTCATAATACCACAAACAAACCAAAGGTCAACCCGGGCGACCATTTTCAGACTCAAACTGAGTCAAAGGGGTGTCCGGGGGCCGCCAATAAAATTCATTTTCACGCCCGAAAACACATATACAATAAGAACAAAAAACGTGAACCATCTACAGCCCAATAGCAGAACGTATACCGAGTCCCAATTACATCCGTCCACCCCAACGCGAGATACAACTGCGATCATTTTTCTTTGGTCCTGACGGAAACTACGATAATCATCTTCAAAAAGCCTACACTATGCATACACACAACACCCACGAAAGCAATATCACACTGTCGAAGGCATGAGCCCTCCGAACTCTAGTTAATATATTCGAATCCAAGATCGCTATATTTTCAACTTGTACGATAGTGTAAAAAAGCAAAGGTAGTACACCCCCGGGTTCGAATGGTATGATCCGCAGCTTATATATACATAATTTATTCAACCGTAAGAAAATTATATTTTCTTTAGTTTTAAGAGCAGAAACGAAATTTTCATGTGATGGCAGTGACTTGATGCACTGCGCTACTTGTATGTATATGACAATATGAATGTGAATTTATTGTGAAGTCATCTTATTTAAGTGCTGTATTTATCGAAAACCACATGGCATGGCATAGAACAGTCAGTATAAATGGCTTCTGCATTGCTTTCACCATTGAACCAACCAAACACTGACTGAACATTGACCGTAGCATTAAACCGGGCACTAAGCCGGGGCACGCCCCGGCAAAAAACAGTCAGAGGTATTGGACTACATGCAAATGTAGGCAAAACAGAATACATGTCCTTCAACCAGCAAGTAGGCGTTATATCCACTTTGGATGGGAAGCCTATAAAGCAGGTCAAAGATTTTACATACCTTGGCAGCAATATATCTTCAAGTGTAAACGACGTAAAACACGCATCGGAAAAGCCTGGGCTGCAAGTGATAAACTCTCAATGATCTGGAAATATTAATCATCTCTTCCAAACCAGATGAAACGGGATTACTTTTAAGCAACTGTAGTTTCTGTATTGTTCTATGGAAGCAATACTTGGACACCTTTGAAACGACTTGAGAGAAACTTGGACGGACAATCCAAAAAGTTTCTGCGTGCCGCCCTCAACATCTCCTGGAAAGAGCATCCCACAAAGGAAATGCTCTTTGGAGACCCCCCCCCCCATATTTCAAGTCATCCGTGAGAGGAGGCTCCGTTTTGCTGGACGTTCCTGGAGGAGTAAGGAAGAGAGTGTTAGTGACGTCCTTCTCTTGTTGACGTCCTTCTCTGGGCACCCAAACACGGGTATGCTAGTGTAGGCAGACCCTGAACAACCTACATACACCAACTGTGTGAGGATGCGGGCTGCAGACCGGAAGACCTGCCCAGGGCCATGGAGGATAGGGAGGGTCACAAGCATCCATGAAACTTCCAAGATCAGATGATGATGATAAAAAAACATAACATAAAAATTTTCAGTCCGTAACAAGTACTCTACATAATGGTTCAACAAGAGAAATGGGTACAAAGGAATTTACCAAAAGGTGCATGTAAACGTAGATGACGTAATTTGGCAAGCAAAAAAACTGCCTGGAACCGTAACTTACTATAAGTTACAACATGTTACAAACACCAAAGAGACAAACGATAGGGTTCATTAATTATTATTTTTTAGTTGGTGATGGCTACCATGGTGCTCTGGTTCATAAAATTCTACCTTTAAACCTATATTTTAAATTGCTCGTAGCTTAAGACATTTTTGAAGCGGCCTGTCCTACGCGTAGTAAAGAAAAAGAGAAAGATACAGTTACAGACTATTTTAAGACAAAGCTCACCCATACACAGAATGATATTTTCAAAGGCTGTTGTGTCCAACTCCCATATCTGCCTACATAGGTCAATTTTATTCACTCTTACTCTGGTTTAGTGTGATCATATGACCAATAAACAAATCAGAATGACTAGTCCTAATTAAGAATCACGAAAGCAAAATGTTTCTGGTTGGGGACCCGGTTTTTATGCTGGTTAGAATAATATACGACTGAGTTAAAACCCAATAAAGCTACATAGTATTTATATATGGTAAAATACCTCGACTTACCAGGCTTTCAGTTCAAACATTGTGAAAACATTGTCATGGTTCTCCCGTCGACACAACGCATGAGCGCCTAACTCGACTTATGAATATGAGTCCTCATGTACGAATAAAGTCCTATTCTGGAGGAACGGTTTTTGTGACATATGTTACATTAAAGGACCCATGTGTGACTCCTGATGTGGTGGCAGGTTGTATAATTGCTATAATATACCATTGTCGCCACCTAGCTTGTAAAGGTTTTTTTTCTTAACAGTACTAGTCTGCATTCTAAGCTTCCTGCCCCGCCAGCCCCCACTCACCATTTTCACCACACAGACATACAGTACAAACACATACACACACATATATACTGGGTAAAGACAGTGGTTGTTTAGATAATGTTCAACATAGTTCTTGAGTGCTAATAGCATGAAAATAGCTGCTAGTACATAACTAGATCAACATTTCAGACAAAATAGACTTATGATAGCATGAATATGCTGCATAACTAAATCACCAGTTTAAAATAAACATAGAAATCTAGTATAGATCTTCTCTAATCTGCTTCGTCTGCAAATTGAGGATTTTTTTTCACTTTCCAAATTGCTGGGGTTGTGGACGGGGGTACCATTCTGTTTATTCATCCCTGATTTTGACAGTACTGCTATGTTTATTGGTTTCTTTGTGTTGACAACAGCATGACTGGCAGTCGCAATGTACCAGGCTGAAATTCGATGCTTGTTTTTAATAACATAAATCCTTAATCCTAGGGTCATTAATACAGGTTGCAATCACGTCTGAAACGACAGATTAAGCACTTTGAGTTCAAATTCAAGTTCAATTGTAATACATTCTATAATTCATTTTATTAACAATAAAGTACAGTCCTCATAAATCCGTTTCTGGATTACAAGGAAGTAATGGTCCATCAAACTCGCGGTACAGTAGTGCACAGTGAACCCGTAACACAGTGAACCCGTAGCACAAACAGTTACACCTAGCTTCAGTACACAGTTGACAAGTAACACATAGTGTGTGCACAGTAAACCTGTAACACATAACTTCTGTACACAGTGAACTAGTAACACATAGCCTGTGCTCAGTAACATTTAGCTTGGTGTCAGTAAAATCCAATTTTTGATCTTGGGGGCCACTACTGGCACTAAGTACAGATTTTCCAATGCAAAACGTATACTAGAATACAGTATTTCAGTGACCAGGATTATATTGTATAGAATAAAATTTTCCATGAAACTAGGTTAGTGAGTATGGTTGACTTCTTAATTGCAAAGTTAAAATCATTTTTAATCACCCCCAAGCAAGAAGTGGACTTTTCCAGGACAATGCTTCCCCCATCCCTACTAGTAATATATAAATGCAATTTTTTTGGACACACAGGACCCCCCCCCCCATCTGGAAGTGGACTTCCCTGCAATCACCTGCACCTAAACCGCAGAAATCTTACACATTACCAAGTCATTTGGGTTTTCATAGCATTACTGTCAGCATCATTTTTGGCAAAATTACGCCCAAAATGATTGTGACCGATATTAATATGAAAGTTATTCATGTACTGGGGGCTTAAAGTACAACCTGCAGGTAAAATACTAGTATGCAGATATTTCTCATGTCTACCTGCACCTTGAGTACAATGTATAGAAAATTGTTATGTGGTAACAGAACATAACTTTTCATTGAGTTTTTTCCTCTATTTATTTCACATACAGGTGTCAAGAATCAACATGTGACTGGATAGACATGCAATTCTATTCAGCCATTTCGCTAGATCAAGTATGTCACAATCGCAGATAAGATCGTTCCCCAAAAGTACCGTCTGGAGGCAGGGTAGATGGCGAAACACACCTGTAGGGAACACACAAAAAAGCGATTATGCAAGAACAGGCATTGCCAAGAGTAAAGCATTAGAGAATGGTAAGACGTATAATAATAATAATTGCAGCCATTGCTGAAATACATGGACTGTTTACAATATTTCTAACTACGACATCATATTAGCATAAGTAAGTAAAATATTAAGATTAAAATGGTGGGTTGGTGTCGAAATAGGTTTAAAACATTGCATAAATCTACATTCGTTGATAAAGTTTGCGTAGGTACTAGAGTAGATTAAAAGCGTTACATAGATCTATATAAGTATAAAGCATTAGGCGTTGAATAGTGGATGTATTATTAGATAAAAGCACGTAGATAAAAGTATTTACACAATTTTAGCAGTTTGGCAAGCAATTTGCCAAAGTACAACGTTACTTCTGTGTCGTTCTCTCTCTCACTATATATAGTGAGAGAGAGAGAGAGAAAGAAAATAT
>NW_017802491.1:28115-40687 GCF_001625305.1 Branchiostoma belcheri
ATATAGAGAGAGAGAGAGAGAGAGAAAGAAATAGAAAGAGTCTAGTAGATACACCAAGAACAAAACAAATTAGTCACATGTCCAAGCATATAAAGGGTAATGTAATCTCATACGCGGTGGGAGGCCTGTTATTCCTTGTATTTTCAAGATTTGTAGTGCCGTCAGGTTGCCGAATGTATCAGGATGGAATGAAGAGCTACTGAAGGCGTTCCTGTAGTTGAAAACGCAAAAGTTACATTTTCTTTCTTCTATCGTGTACTGTAGTACGGCATGCGGTATAAATTCCTCGCCAATGTATGTTGCTTAGCCAAGGAATATGATAATATATAGCAGAAACAAAAATGTTTCGTTTGAATGTGGCAAGGACTCGTTAAATGCACATAGTACAGCGGTAAATTAAAGGATGCATTTTTCTTTCAAAAGAACATTGAACGCATGAAGTAATTTCTTAGCTATATTAAAATCGTTACGTTATGTTATAATTGATAAATACCTTCGTAGGTTCAGAGATGTCAGAGAAGGTAGGTTGTCAAAAGCAAAAGGTTGGAAAGTTTGAATCAGATTTTGTCCGAGATGCAGCATTTCCAGAGACGGCAATCCTGTAAAAACACGACAACAGCGTCACTAGATGCAAAAACAAACAGATGAGTTCTGCTGCAGTACCAAGGATAGACCCGACCATCGTCTGACATGGCCTAACCACAAGCCATCACCAAAATCTATCAACTGCTTCTTGAGTTATGCTGACCAGTTGGTGTAAAATGTTTGAAAAAAAAAACCCACAATGCCTCACAACAAAATCTTTTCAACCAGTCTTTGATCAAATTCAAATGGTACTTAGAAATGATTCCGACAGATCTTTTTCTAGGTATTTGCAGATAAATATAATGAATAAATGTTTAGTACAATCGAGTATGTTACAGACGGTCGTAGTATATGAATAGTAGAATAGTAGTAATGGGGACCCCTCCATAGTTCAAAGAACATTTTATTGTCTCTAGCTATCTCTTTGACTACAGTCTTGAAAATAACCGTAGATACTTAGTAATTGCAAAAGCTGGATTTGCAAACCATTTATATATTTATTTATTTATCTTAAAAGACAGTTGGGTGGTACCTTCAGTCTCTGAAAGACTGATTTCCAAGGTAGCCCAACAGTACATACACATTGGACAACATGGAATACAATAAAATTAAACAAAATAAAACAGATTAGTCAAATGATCAAACGTAGCAAAGGACAATAAACAGAGGGTACAAATAATCAATCATACAAACACAACGGAACAACCAAAACAAATAGTCAAAATCGTTAGGCATAGTCGTATTGTCAAATAATGACAGTCGGTTGTCCGTGAGGTCAGGGTCAGAGGTCGTATGTTCTTAGCGCTACTTTAAAGGCATTTATTGTTAATGCATGTTTAGTTACCGTGTTAAGCGAGTTATAGGCTGAAGCTGCTCTGTACTTAAATGTTCTCTGTCCAGTTCTGTTTGTGTATTTGGGTTTACGCAGTAGATTTGCTTGTCTTGTGTTGTACTGATGTGTTTGGTGGTTGTACCTCATCATTAAATACTTTAGTCTAGAAACATCTAGAGAGTAAATCCAATCTGTTGTGTTAAAACTTACAGTCCAAGCCTGTTTTAGAATGATGTATGTTCGAATTCCATACCTTGAAATGTTGCTGTAGAAAAGTTGGTCAGAAGGTTGTCGAATAAGCTTAGGGAAACAAGGTTACCGAGATTGGCAAATGAACCATCCTCCAGTCCCTCACTTGTAATTTTGTTGCCCTGAGTTTCAGCAGGAAATAGAAGATTTTTGGTTAAAAGGTATAATAAAATAATCTCTAAGCAGATCTTTGGTTGGCTGCAATGCAGTATCAAATTGGCCAGGCAGTGTCCAATAAGCAGCCAATGGTCAAAGAACCATTGTACTCTCTTTTGTCCCAGAGAATCTGTTGAAGATTATAATTAAGTTTTATATGATATAGTCTTTACAGTTTATCCTTAGACGATCGACAGTCATGTTGTATCGGACTTTTGTGGGTCCGTCAGCCACATTGGTTGGTAGCCCAAGGTAGCTATGCCCGTCGACCTATGCCTAGTGCTTCGGGCACTTATAGGTCATTGAGTTCATTGTAAGGCTGAAAACTCCCTGTAGCGCCTTATGTATTATAATAATAATAATAATAATAATAAAAATGGTTTATTCAAATATTAACATATATACAATACGTACGGACAGTCCCACCTGGCAGCCAGAGGCTGAATTGCATGGGAGCTGTTTCCATGAGTTTCTGTATTCTAAGTCGGTGGGCATAACTGTCTTGAGCTTACAAACAAACTGTCTACCGGACCAGCTCGAGTCTGATACCAAGAGTAGACTTAAAACATACTATGGGCCGTTCCTATGTAATTTTTAAGTAAACAAATTTTGCTATGTCTGTGACCAAACATCACGTACTATTTGATGGGACTATGAGAAAGAAAGTCTTGTTAATAATATATACGTTAACTTACATATAGCCACAGAATCTTCAGTTTTGTGAGCCTGGCGAAATCATCCTTCCTGACAGTGGTGAGACGATTCCACGTGAGGTCCAGTTCCTTAAATAAGGGCGGAAAACAGAAAGATTTTATAAACTGATGTCCTACAAGCATATCCATACTGTATACTCTAGTATAATATAATTTAGACAGGTATTTTTAACACTTTACTGGCTTTCATGAAGGTTCATCTGTGTTGGTAGCTACATGTTTAAAGTTAAAATTTTAGATCCAACACAAAGAAGTTATCTCACCTAGCGCTTTCGACCAGTCACTCTGGTCTTCTTAAGCACACTGACCCAATGAGAAAGACCAGACTGACTGGCCAAAAGCCCTAGGTGAAGGAACTTCATTGTGTTGGATCTAAAGTTTTCAAACAAATGAGGCTTTCTTCTCACCTCCAGTCCTGTGTTGTCTGTTCTATCGTCAGGAGCCAGACCGATAAAAGTGGATGCGGAGATGCTCTGTAGCGTGTTGTTGAACAGTGAAAGCGTGTGTAGTTTGACCAGATTGCGAAACGCACCGTCTTCTACATAGGTGATGTTGTTACCATCCATGTACAGTGCCGTCAGATTGAACAATCTAGAGAATGTTGTCTGTATGATTTTGGAGATACTGTTAGATATGAGATCAAGAAACTCCAGCGCTATGGCACCATTGAAGACCATATCTGGTAGATTCTGTATCTTATTGTCAGCCAAAACAAGACGCTTCAATGAGGATAGTCCCATAAATGTCTCGTTGGTCAGCCGAAGGATCTGGTTGGAATGCAGGTAGAGGACGCGTAACTTCTTGAGACCACTGAAGCTCCCATCTTCAATCGTTGGGATGTTGTTGGACGATAAGTTGAGCTCCGTAAGCCATGGGACTCCAGTGAACATACTGGTCGCTATCGATGTGGGTTTGTTTCTCTGTAAGTCCAGAATTTCCAAACTACTTGGACTATCAATCCCTGCAAACGCTTCTACAGTTTCGATGTTGTTACGATTGAGATACAGTTTCAGAAGTTGGCTTAGTCCACGAAAAGCATCACTGACCACATTGATGATTTTATTCCCTCCAAGCCGAAGAATCTTCAGATTTGGCCGCAGGCGGAAGGGGGATCTTTCAAGCTCGGTGATCGAGTTATCTTCTACGCTCAGTTCTAACAGGTTTGGAAGTCGAGGCCCCAAAGACACAGTTATCATCCGGTTATCGTTCATCAAAAGAGTTTCCGTTGGAGGTTCGTCACGAGGAAGTCTTACCCAAGCTACGTGGCTGCAGTCCATGGTAGTGCCTTTAATGGAATTCATTTTAGTGGAAGTAGGTTAGGAGCACAGTACTGTGCTGATCAGGGAGGGCATATATACCAACTACAACTAGAAACGCAAAGAACTCGTACATCTACAATTAGCTGAGATACGAAAGAAGGCATAGAATATATATATGTGTATCTCTCTCTCTCTCCTCTCTCTCTCTCTCTATATATATATATGTGTGTGTGTGTGTGTGTGTGTGTGTGTGTGTGTGTGTGTGTAACTTCATTTCAACTTATTTATATGCAAAAGCCAAGGATGACTGCCGAAGACAAGCAATTAGATTTTACATTTTACACAGATTATATATATATATATATCTTGGATTTTGCATATAAATAAGTTGAAATGATTATGAAACTTATGAATACCAACAAGACCGATGACACTGACAAAGCCTGTGTAAAGTAATAGACACACAAACGCTGCCTTAAATATAGCCTTCTGGCGAAATTAGTAAATAGATGTACCTTCACAACGGCACTTCATCGAACAGTACTGAGCAGACACCGTACTGAAGACCACAACGAGAACAAGCACAAGTTGCAACAAGCAGGACTTCAAGTTTTCCGCCGTCATGTCCAACTGCCGACAAAAAATGAATAAAGTACCAATATATTTGTCAGTAAGTCCTGACACCCAACGAGATGGAATTAATGAACATAATTAGTGTGCGATTTGTGTATCTTGCACATAAGTCTCTTCCAGAACCTCAGAAGCCTTTCTTAACTTTTAAAAACATTAAGACATTTTCTTGATTTGTTTCGTGAATCAGATGACACTAATGGCAAAACATCAATTTGTTATATATTCTAAAACAAAATAAAAACAAAACTTACTTAAACCTCCCCTCCCCTGTTTACAAAATGGCCGCCTACCCTTCAGAATCTTCAATCACATTGATCGTGAAAGATTACAACAACCTGCCTTATATTAAAGACCACATAACAGGCATCAGTATACAAACGGCTTGGCGCTAGTACTGTGTGTAATTTCTGTCCTACCTTGAGTTGTAACGTCTTATGAAGGGTTGACAATTGAATCAGCTGGAATATTTGCCTCCCAGCTAAGTACAGACATTCAGTGTGAACATTTCATGCATGTGATTGGGTTCGTAGTAACGTTGATACACATCAAGCTAGAGATTGAGGAAACAAGACGTTGCTGTGATGAAGATCAAATCTGACCTTTCCTCCTTCCAAAAGGTAATTTTTTGTCCTTCAGGCCCTGTGCAGACACTGAGGTCGAGTTCGCTCCGGGCTAGGTAAAGGACAAGCGACGTGCTGCATTTTGGGTAAAATGTCAAAGTTGAAGGTCCCTGAGACAACCAAAACACGCCGGGACGTATTTCATTTCATTTCATTTATTTCGAAACCTTTTAGCCCCGAAGGGCTAATCTTCCAAGGCTCAAACAAATAACATTACATTAACATAACATTATATTAAGTATAGCCAAGACTAAAACAGACTTACCAGAGAAGGGCCTTAACCTTTGACCTCGCGCATGCGCAGTTGGAACCCTTGACATGCTTAATATTAATTTTATCAGGCTGGTACAACCATTATTTTCACACGGATACATTTGTGCTGCCAATTTACGCGAAGTAAGGAAACTTCTTAAATGTACGAAAACAGGTGTGCAATGTTGATATAATAGTTTCATTTTATTTTAGAAAACACCACCACAAAAGCTGTTATTATGTGCACGTGTCTAAACGTGGCATAAGAATATATAAATGAATTGTCGAAATTTTAATCTGTCTTGTTGAATAACGTATCCTGCCAAAACAGCATCTTTGAATCAGAAAGGTTAAAATGTCTCAAACATACGGCTTAATTTATCCATTAAAGTATTCAATGCTATGTAATAATTTTATTTTATTTGACGTAATAACACCACCACTAAAGTTGTTATTGTGGCTTTTTGGTCTATATGATGACGTCTTATACGTGTAGAAATATTTCAAGAGTTTCAGTATCTGCATTTCCGTATCTGTATAACCGGTATACAGACCGGTTATTCTGCGTCTACGCGACTGTAGACACAGAACACAGTGAATGATGATGATGATGATGATGATAACCGGTATAACTACCCTTCGGCGTAACATGTCAGCTAAGTTACCGAAAGCACAAGGGTTATAAATGTATAATACACGTATATTGTAGTTAGCTTCTCGTTTGGAACATCTGTCAAGTTTTAATTAGCATAACATTACACCTAAATACGAAAGATAAAATGAGATATACATCGTGAAAACAAAATACAATATGGCAATTCCCGTAATAATAATCAATCAGCACAGATATCGTCATACAAATTTTAAAAGGTCAGCAAAGTTTTTAAAGTTTTAAAACTTATATAGATGTTTTATATACAGTCGGGCGAGAGAAAGAGATGAATGGTGCCACGGCCGGTTGCTTCATTCTTTTCCTTCTCTCTTCTTTTTTCTCCCCTTAGGCCTTATGGCCTTATTTGGCCACAGCAAGGAAATTTTATGGATGACATCCTCCACAGACTTAAAATCGAAAGCGAGCGGGCGAAAAAAAAACAAGGCGGGCGGAAAAAAACAAAGTTCCTACATTTCAAAATTTGGACTCAATAATCGTACAGATTCTTTTGATTCAGTGGGAACATCACATATACACAACCACTATCACATATCACTGCATCAAAGTAAGAAAAAAACATTAAATCAGAGCCTTTTCTTGTCTCCTCTCTTCATACTTATCTGCCATCCACCTTCCGGCATGGCAGCAGACATCTTTGCCCATTTTCGGCATGGTGACCACTGTCAGAAGGGAACAAAATTTCTTTTTTTTTTCTCTCCAAAATCAGGCGAAAATTAATGCGCGCGCTGATGTCATCCATAAAAATTACTTGTTGTGGCGTAAACGACAATTAGTGGTTAATCAACACAGCTATAAATATTGTAAATTCAGCAAAGTGTTTTCATAGTTTTACTGCATCTCTTGTGGAGGCAAACGGACTGTGCCAAATCTTCCTTCCCTCAAGGAAAGGAGGGAGTTGGCGGCCATTACCCTACTAAAGAACATGATGAAACCAGAACATCCACTTCACGAACTAGTTCCACCTCAGAGACTGGCATCCACGGGGCGTAAACTGAGAAACCACGACAACATCAGCCTTCCCTTGGCCAGAACAGAGCGGCTCAGAAAATTATTTTTGTACACCGCTGTCAGACTGTACAATGAGACTCTGTAATAATCTGTTATTTCGTGCCCATTTCAAGTAAAGACTATTGTATCCAAATGAATGTTTTTTTTAATGCCATTCTTTTAGAATTGTTTCTAACTCGCTTAAATGTCGCAGCTACAAAATATATCTATTTTAAAGATTATGAATGATGAAAAATGTTTTAAAATGTACAAATACTGCGAATTTTAGTATTTGAAGTTAGAATGTTGTAAGTAATAATTTTAATTTAACGTATTTTTCGAAATGTAATAAGAGTCTAACAATTGTAACGTGTTCGCTACTTGTGTACAGACCTCACAATTCAGCCGTGAGGCTGCGATGGATTTTGGTTTTCAATAAACAAGAAAGGCTCAAATTTATCGATTAAGCGATAACATTGATGTAAACGTCTTCCTTTGCGGATGACCATCTTGCCATTGCTCCATCCAGGCCGTCGTCGTTGACTCTCGTGTAGATGTTTTCGTTGGCGCTGTCCGCCGTGTAGACGGGGTTGTTGAAGGAGCTCGAGGAGGGCCTTCGGTTGTCACGTGGAACGGGAATGGGTGCGTCGTGATGAGGCTCATTTGCTGCACACAGATACAAAACGATTTGATTTGATTTATTGAAATTGCAAATACATAACGAAAGTTTATTGCAAATACATGCCCGTGGGCTAATTGCAGTTACAAACAACTTAGAAAGAAAATACAATGGTATGTGGACAATATCTACGTCTAGCATTGTACTAAATTCTACAACATACATGGTACTAGTTTTACTGGGTTTGACGTCTTCTTTTTAGGCAATGGAAGACGAATTTACCCACTTCTTCTATAATATGTGGGTTCTTTGATTTTACTCGTGGGCCACAGGCAGCGGGGGCTGGTGTTGTGGCCCACACACAAGGCAAGCATGAACACACGAACAAGATACACATTTAGGCATAAACAATGTAAGTAAATGAAATCACCATATCAAGAATCAACATAGATTAGAATATATCAACCTATTAATAATATCTATCAGTCCATTTACCACTCCAGTACAGTTCATGCGGTTCCTAGCCGCCAGAATGTTCTCGTGTCTGGGGCCACGTCTCCGGGTCGACTGGTGCTTCTGCTGTGTGAGCAGGTGGGCCTGACACATGTTCTTAAATACACTAACGCTACGGGCCTCTTTAACAGGCTACAGGTCTCTTTATCTTCCAGGAGGTGGATATAGTTTAATGCGTTCCGTCATAGAATGTATTATTGACATACGATTACATGATAAAACTTTTACACCATGGTTTACGTTTCATACATTTCCTGCAACCACATTCTTGAATCTCGGGCATACTGGGTCAAAACCCTGTCAATTCAAGTGAAACCAGATCGCCACCTACTCCCTTTGGAACCGAAACATACAAACCAAGCACGAATTAGCGCCACCCAAAACAATACTCCCATCCAGAAAATAGAAAATGTTATACGAAACCCCCCAAAACAATGGCCATAGCGCGACCAGAAGAAGAGATATATCAGAACCGAAAGTTTTGCTGCAATACCACAGAGAACCGCTAGGGGGACCATAATCGTTTTGCCGACACTCAACCAAATATAATACTAACAGACAAACAAACCTGCTGAATTAAGGACGTCCCCAGCTTTGCCAAAACCCAGATATGAGCTGGTGATTCCATCCGCCCCTGGCTCCTCTTCGAATCCTGCGTTTTGGTACTGGTTCTCCCGATTAGGGCGTACCTGGGGATCATTGTCGTTGTAGGGCGGGTCCTCAATCGTGCCAACTGCACCGGTTGTGCTGTGATTGGCTTCCTGCAATTGAAAAAAAAAGAAACTTGTCGGTATCTTGGATTTGCAGATGATCTCTATAAGGCCTAAAACCCTGCTATTAGACTTTTAGAGGCTCCATAGAGCACTAAACAGCCAGAGTGTGAATTTCTGTTGCACACAGACTAGGAAAAATCTTTAGTTATTGCAATAAAAAGGAAATACCTGGCGTTGAGGACGTTCAGGGGTGTGGCCAGCATCTTGCTCTGTAGAGAAGGGCCCTCTCTTCTTCAGGACAATGACGATTGCCGCTACTAGGCAGAGGATGACGAGCAGCAAAGGGATGCCTACGGCCAAGCCGACTATTGTTGTAGATCTCATCTTCGTTGTAAAATGCACACAGTGGTCCAGTCCTGGCTTTCTAGGCGCATTCTTGCAAAGAACGGCCACACAGGCTTGGTAGGGCGTGTTGGGAAGAAGGTCGAATATGGCGAAGTTACGGCCATTGGGGTGAATGTCTTGTGTATTCGTCCACGACTTCTGCCCAAAAACCATTTGGTACTCAATAATGAATCCTGTCAGGTCCAAATTAATGGATTTACCGTCGTGAAACCATGAGATTTCAGCACGGGATTCCTGTACGTTTTGCACGGTGACGTCCGTTGGGGCGGTGCATGTTCCTGGCTGTCGTGTTGTAAAGGACGACGAAGTTGGTGTTGTTGAGCTTGGTGTGGTTACAGGACGTGGAGATGTCATTACTTCAGTCGTAAGAGATGTTGGACTGTGTAGAAGATGAAGTAGTATATGTACTAAGAGAATGACAGCAAAGACCATCATTAACGCCACCCAAAACAGAACTTCCGTCCCGGAAGTAAAAACTAGTGAACACTTACCAGGTCTGCACAGTACATTCCGTGGGCGGTGGGTCGGTTGTCGTTGGGCACGACATCTGCAAGTCTTCCTCTCGAAGGTTGCTGAGAGGACGTCCCTTCAACCGCTCTGGATTGTAGCAGGCCACTGGCTGTGACGAAGTGACATATCGCTCAGCCTTCACATCTGCATACAAAAGAAACAAGAACTGCAATAAAACTATTGCCTTGGCGACGGATGCTTAGTATTGATTTTTTTCTAAATGTATGTTTGAATTGACTTATTGAAGAGCAAAAACAGTAAGGTTGTACATGGAAGTACCTGTTTTATTCAGCCATTTCGCTAGATCAAGTATTTCACAATCGCAGGTAAGACAGTTCCCAAATGTCACAGTTTGGAGGCAGGGTAAGTGGCGAAACACACCTGTGGGAAAAATATACGTCCCCCAGCCCCCACAAAATAATTATGCAAGAACAGACAAGGAGAATGGTGGAAAGCATTAGAAAATGGCACGAAGCTTTAGCAATTGTAAGTAATTTCACAAAGTACAATTTTACAAGATTTTACTCTGTCGCTCTCTCTCGACATATATATCTATATGTCTATCTATCTGTCTATCTCTCTATCTATCTATCTATCTATCTATCTATATATATATATATAGAGAGAGAGAGAGAGATAGGTAGATTGATTGGTAGATTGATAGATATAGATTTGACGAACGACAAAACACATTAGAGACAATTCCAGGCATATACAGACAACTGTAAACTCATACGCGGTGACAAGCTCGTTACTCCGGCAATATCCAGATATTGCACTGCCGTCAGGTTGCCGAAAGCATCAGGATGTAAGGCAGCGCTATCGAAAGGGTTCCTGCAGTTGAAAACGCAATACTTAATTTTTCTTTCCTTTGTCCATCGTCAAAGATGAGACGTACAAAAATCTATAACAGTATTAATAAATAGATAACCAGTATCAATAGTTTATCGACAAATAACTAAGACTCTGCATGAAAACTGGATGTAGTGCATGTCTCTAGTATAGAAGTCTCTGGGCTGAATATGAACATTACAGTTCCTAAAATGCAGCTCCGATATAAATGTATTCAAGACAACACTCACTGAATTGAATTAAAATTAGGAAGACATAGTAGAAGGTGCTCTCTCCACAATAGAACAAAACCGTAAAGGTGTCTCCATAAGCGTAAGAATGAAATTATGTAAACCTTCTAAATGAGAGATACATGTACCTCGGAATTAAAAGCGTTGTTAGAGTTGGTAGATTGGCGAACGCAAACGCGTTGAAGCTTTGGAACTGATTTCCTCCAAGTAGCAACGTTTGCAAAGCCGTCAACCCTGAAAAAAAGATTTTGTTACAATTATTAAAATCGTTTGCGTCAATGTAATGTACCAATCTAATCAGATACTTGGGGGTGTAACAGTGTCAAATTTTATACCGCCTGGCCTAATGGATCCTGTGTATCAGACACTACCATAAGTGTGCATAACTTCCAAACACCCAATATCTGCTTTGAGATTAGCAGTAAAGAAGATCGTTATGTTTTATACATATACTGACCATGTAGACAGCATTGGCGTATTCGTTATTTTACCAAGGTTTATGTTTCATACCATGATTACACACTACACATTCCTAGCGACCTCATAACACATTACCATCTGAGGACAGATAGTCCTTGTTATCAATGTACGGTGACGGTATAGATATGATATATGCTGTGTGTACCTTGAAATGTTGCTGCAGAAATGTTCGTCAGACGGTTGCCATATAGACTAAGGAAGACAAGGTTGCCGAGATTGGCGAATGAACCATCTTCCAGTCTTTCACTTGTAATTTTATTGTCCTGTTGTAAACATAATATAAGCTTTTGAAATGCTTAAGCAGCTGTTCAATTTCTTAGCATTAAATATTTACTTCGTTGGACAAGCCGTATACGACAGTAGTGCATGAAGAAAACGTTAAAGTTGTTACTTTTCCTTTTATTCATGCTGTAGCACATATGTTAAGCCAAATGAATGTAGTTTGTTACGTTTGATTCACGCAGCAAAGACAAGCTTACTGCGTATTAAATTAACCCTACCTAGACCGGGGGGGGGGGGCTAAAAGTGCCCGCTGCAACTTTGATGTCACCTAGCGTCTGAACGACTAGCCGTAGAACGACCAAACTTGGTGACTTTTCCTAAAATATTGTTGGCAACAATTCTCTATCATTGGAATAAGATAATAATTTTTTGTGTTGCCATGGCAACGGGTTTCTGACAGGCATTTTTTGCTAAATTTAGTACTTTTTGTTTCAACAATAGAATTTTATGGGTTTTATGTCAAGTTACTCATGGTTTCTAATATTAATAACATCCCATATAATTTTATGTAAATTTTATCATTAAATATGTATAATTTATGCTAATTTGATGACGTCATTGGCCAAAATCCAAGATGGCGGACCATATCATTAGAACAGGTATATACGGGTTATATTCATTACAATTTCATCAATACTTCCATTTCTTTTTACAAAAAAGGTTTGAATGAAGGTGTTTAGTATGTTTACAATGTATTTTAGGCTTTATCATGAAAAAAAACTATTTTTGAAAATTCAAGATTGATGATCCAAGATGGCGGATATCTTAAATATGCATGACGTCATTTTATGACGTCACCGGTGTTGCTTTGGGCAACATAAGACTTAGTACACACTAATATTCTGTCATAAACACTTTTGGTAAAGTTATGTTGTATACCAGGGAGGTTTTCAGGGAAAAACCTATTAAGACGGTTTTGGCCAATAAAATCACATTAATGACGTCATAATCACGCCATATTACGTCATAACGACATAAAAATTGTAGATATGATAAATTTTTACTAGTA
>NW_017802491.1:40707-60917 GCF_001625305.1 Branchiostoma belcheri
GGTCCCCCCATGTCAAAAAAAGCCCGGTCTAGGTAGGGTTAAAGGCTGTTGTTATGCCAAACATCTTTTGGCTATCTGCATTAAAGTGTCTAAACACAAAGAACTGAGAACGTCTTGAACAAAAAATAACAGAGAAAAATTCCTAATTTGAGAAGATAATAGTTAACTCCTGCGACTTACGAATAGCGTCAAAAAGTCAGTTTTGTGAGCCTTGCGAAATCCTCCCTCCTCACAGTCGTGAGACGATTCCTTGACACGTACAGCACCTTAAATAAGGACAGAATACGTTTGCCTGTAAACTGGTATCCCAAAGTCCCCAATAGACACCTTTGCAGGCTAAATAAATACAGTAGTAGAAATCTGCCTTAAATGGGGATTTAATTGGCGAGATCAGTTGGCTGGCCAGAGAGGCTCTTTTGATCGTAGCGACTTCTCACAGACTCTGTGCAGCCAAACTGGACCCTCTATGGCCGGCCAACTCCCCAGACCAGCTACATTCTTTTTAGGCCGATTTCTACTATTTAGTCAGCGTGCAAGACTAGTTATCGTACCTCTAAATATGCACTGCTTATTCTTAAATGATAAATATCATTCAAACACAACCATGTAACATTACGAGTTTCATGACTTATAGCTAGACAGGATTCTGTGACTTTATGCTAATATTACAAGATTTATAGATTCCAATGCGACAAAATACCAAAGCCTGCGATGGCTTTGGTATTTTGAGCTTTCTACATGAAGTTAATCGCTGTAAGAAATTTTATCAAATAATTAATTCTTGGTACAATTAAGTCAAACTCAACAGGCTAAGGGCCGGGAAAGTTATTGTACAATGGAGAAGTAGCATAAAAACAAACAAGTCATGTAGAAAAGAACGATGCTCACCTCCAGTCCTGTATTGTCTGTCCTATCGTCAGGAGCCAGACCGATAAAAGTGGATGCTGATATGTCCTGTAGCGAATTCGTGAACAGTGACAGTGTGTGTAGTGTGACCAGATCGCGAAACGCACCGTCTTCTACAGTGCTGATGTTGTTACTATCCAGGTATAGTGCCGTAAGATTGAACAATCCAGAGAATGTTTTCCGTGTGATTTTGGAGATTCCGTTAGATACAAGATCCAGAAACTCCAGCGCTATGGCACCATTGAAGACCATATCTGGTAGATTCTGTATCTTGTTGTTAGCCAAAACAAGACTCTTCAATGAGGATAGCCCCATAAATGTCTCGTTGGTCAGCCGAAGGATCTGGTTGGAATGCAGGTAGAGGACGCGTAACTTCTTGAGACCACTGAAGCTCCCATCTTTAATCGTTGAGATGTTGTTGGACGATAAGTTGAGCTCCGTAAGCAGTGGGACTCCAGTAAACGTGCTGGTCGCTATCGATGTGAGTTTGTTTCTCTGTAAGTCCAAAATTTCCAAACTACTTGGACTATCAATCCCTGCAAACGCTTCTACAGTTTCGATGTTGTTACGATCCAGAAACAGTTTCAGAAGTTGGCTTAGTCCACGAAAAGCATCCCTGACCACTTGACTGATTTTATTCCCTCCAAGCCGAAGAATCTGAAGATTTGGCCGCAGGCGGAAGGGAGATCTTTCAAGCGTCGTGATCGAGTTATCTTCGAGGCTTAGTTCTAACAGGTTTGGAAGTCGAGACACAGCTATCAAAGACACAGCTATCATCTGGTTGTCATTCATCAGAAAAGTTTCTGTCGAGGATGGTATCAAGTCTTCTGGTGGGAAGCCTGGGTGACCCCCGTGACTGCAATCCATCTTGGTGCCTTTGGATCGATTTAATTTGTTTATTATTAACCATCATGATAGACAAAATCTGAATTAATTATATAATTGATAATTACATCGTGAAAAGTGTACAGTATTGTGTTAATTTGTAAAGACTTAAGTCTAAAATATACATTTTAAACAAGAAATATGAAACCAATCCTGCCAGCCATTCGTAAGTTATCTTGTTGATTCACAAACGCACAAACACTGCCTATAATATAACCTTGTGGCCAAGGTAATAAATAATTAAATGTACCTTCACAACGGCATCGCCTTGAACAGTACTGGGCAGACACCATACTGAAGACCACAGTGAGCAGATACACACATAGCAACAGACAAGACGATAACTTCCGCGCCATCATATTCAGCTGTTGCCAACAAATGAACAAAGTACCAGCATATTTACGTCGATGAAGGTTAGACATCCAGGTAATACGATACGCCAAAAAGCAGTTACTCGACAAGCAACTGAATATGATTTTGAAAACTTCAGACGTTTCAGCTAGTAGGTTGTGCTTTTAAACCTGCATTTCCCCTCTGGTCTCTCAGTCACTGACGAAAGCTAGTGGATACTAGCTGAAACGTCTGACGTTTTCAAAATCATATTCAGTTGCTTGAGTAACTGCTTTTTGGCGTACCAGCATATTTGTCAGTAAACCTTGCATCTAACAAGACCTGAGATTTAATCAACATAATTAGTTTGCTGTTTGTTTACCTTGCACATTTGTCCTTTCCAGAGACTCAAAAAAATTATTTCCAAAGACTGTATTAAATTTACAAATAATAGGGCATGTTATGGCTTTGATTAGTGAATTGGGTACGTACGATATGTAAACATAATACATATTAAGCAAAGCTTACTTGAACCCCTCCCCTTGCTAAAAAATGACCGTCTACCCTTCACAGTCTTCGATCACATTGAACGTAAAAGATTACATGTATAACAACCTGACTTACTTTAAAGACTATATCACAGTCATCATATAAACTTCATATATAGACGTCTCACTGGTGCCAGTACTGTGTGTAACTTCTGTCTTACCTTTGTTGTTGTAAGCGACAGATCACATATGAAGTGGTTTGGGTTTTGGACGCCGTTTCCTGAATTAGTTCAGTCAAGCTGAAGAAGTTGTTTGACAAGTTTTGATGACGAAGGCCTTGGCAGGTTTAGCCCCCCCCCTCCCACCTTCTCACATAAGAGTGCATGTAGGTTTTGCCAGGGCTCTGGTATTTCTATTTATCGAAATATGTAAGTTGATGTATAAATGTGTTGTTGAGATATGATCTGCAACGTCATATCTTATGAACGGTTGACAGTTGAATGTACGAGTTATTCTGCTGGATTACATGTAGTTGCCTCCCAGATAAGTACAGACATTCAGTGTGAACATTCCATGCATGTGATCGGATTCGCAGTAACTTTTATACAAATCAAGCTAAAGTTTGTTTCTTTTAAAATAAGAAAACACGGCTGTGGTATGTTGACGATATAATCTGGTCTTTCCTCCTTTCAAAAGGTAATTTTTTGTCCTTCAGGCCCTGTGCAGACACTGATGTCAAGTTCGCTCCGGGCTAGGTAAAGGACAAACGACGTGCTGCATTTTTTCGTAAAATGTCAAAGTTAAAGGCCCCCGAGACAACCAAAACACGCCGGGACACGTATTAAGTATAGTCAAGACTGAAACCGTTTTAAGGTCTCGGACCGGAGTTTCCCTCCGTATTTCGAGCAATTTGACACCCTCAGCCCGACGGGCTGTCATTTCTGTACTAAACGCGGGTCGGAATTTTTCACTCTTTTGGTGGAAAGGGGTGCCGTGCCGCTTATCAATACACTTGATTGATATTTTCTGCGCCCAATTTATTTAAGGGTAAATGAGGCACATCAAAGTACATTTTGAAAAAAAGGGTAATTTTTTTCGTCATTTTTAACCATGGCTGCATGGAAAAAACGAATTTTCCCAGGATAACGGCTTAGTACTCGAATAAGCTCAGAACCTAATGTTTCCAAAATTTGAATTTAATTAAAATCGATGCGATAAGTTTATCGCTATCTTCGATGGCCCGAACACACCCAGAACGCATATAGAACGTACCATCCCGGCGGTCAGGCGAAAAGGCCACATAACCATCCGCGCGGACGAATACCAGGAAGTCTTCGCTGGACCACCAACATTACGCCACCTATAAAGGCTACAACTAACAGGCTTTTCAGAAAATACAAAGATATGTACACAGATATTACGATTTCAGGGATATCGCGGCCAAAACATACCATACAAAGTCACGTTTCCGGCGATTTACTGCGCACGTACTTAGACTCTGGTCAGAATTAAACTCCGACCCGGAACCTTAAAAAGAAGGGCCTTCAGTTTTGACCTCGCGCATGCGCAGTTGGAACCCTTGACATGCTTAATATTAATTTTATCAGGCTGGTACAATCATTATATTCACACGGATATATTTGTGCTGCCAATTTACGCGAAGTAAGGAAACTACTTAAATGTGCGAAACACGAGTTCAATGTTGATATAATAGTTTCATTTTATTTTAAATAACACCACCACAAAAGCTGTTATTATGTGCACGTGTCAAAACGTGGTATAAGTATGAATTGCCGAACTTTTAATCTGTCTTGTTGAATAACGTATCCTGCTATGTTGCCAAAACAGCATCTTTGAATCAGAAAGGTTAAAACGTTGCAAAAATGCGGCTTTATTTATCAATTAAAGTGTTCAATGTTGATATAATAATTATATTTTATTTGACGTAATAACACCACCACTAAAGTTGTTATTGTGGCTTTTTGGTCTATATGATGACGTCTTATACGTGTAGAAATATTTCAAGAGTTTCAGTATCTGCATTTCTGTATCTGTATAACCGGTATACAGACCGGTTATTCTGCGTCTACGCGACTGTAGACACAGAACACAGTGAATGATGATGATGATGATGATGATAACCGGTATAACTACCCTTCGGCGTAACATGTCAGCTAAGTTACAGAAAGTATAAGGGTTATAAATGTATAATACACGTATATTGTAGTTAGCTTCTCGTTTGGAACATCTGTCAAGTTTTAATTAGCATAACATTACACCTAAATACGAAAGATAAAATGAGATATACATCGTGAAAACAAAATACAATATGACAATTCCCGTAATAATAATCAATCAGCACAGATATCGTCATACAAATTGTAAAAAGTCAGCAAAGTTTTTAAAGTTTTAAAACTTATATAGATGTTTTATATACAGTCGGGCGAGAGAAAGAGATGAATGGTGCCGTGGCCGGTTGCTTCATTCTTTCTTTTCTCTCTTTTTTCTTCCCTTAGGCCTTATGGCCTTATTTGGCCACAGCAAGGAAATTTTATGCATGACATCCTCCACAGACTCAAAATCGAATGCGAGCGGGCGAAAAAAAAACAAGGCGGGCGGAAAAAAACAAGGTTCCTACATTTTAAAATTTCGACTCAATAATCGTATAGATTCAGTAGGAACATCACATATACACAGCCACTATCACATATCACTGCATCAAAGTAAGAAAAAAAAACATTAAATCAGAGCCATTTCTTGCCTCCTCTCTTCATAGTTATCTGCCATCAACCTTCCAGCATGGCAACAGACATATTTGCCCATTTTCGGCATGGTGACCACTGTCAGAAGGGAACAAATTTCTTTTTTTTCTCTCTCCAAAATCAGGCGAAAATTAATGCGCGTGCTGATGTCATCCATAAAATTACTTGCTGTGGCCTAAACGACAATTACTGGTTAATCAACACAGATATCGCTATACATATGGTAAATTTAGCAAAGTGTTTTCATAGGCCTGCTTTACACATAACTTTTTCAAGTCAACTAGAACTCAAGACGACTTGAGCTAGTCGACTTGAGAGAAAATTTCTCTGTGTAGAGAGAAATAATTCAACTCAAGTCGCATTCTAATCAAGACGACTTGAGTCGTATCCAAACCAGACTTAAGTCGGCCAGCGGGGTGCTGAGTCCGCTAGCTTCGCGTGTGTAAACGGGCGAAGTCGACTTGAGTGTCTCTGCGTAGTAGTAGTCAGACAAGACCGAGCCACCAAGTCAACTTGGGGGGAGGGTGGCACAACGGGAGTGCCAAGTCGCTTTGTGGCCCCGTGTGTGAACAGAAATTTTTCAAGTCAACTTCGCTGAATCGACTTAGAAATGGTGTGTGTAAAGCGGGCCATAGTTTTACTACATGCAGGCTCAAATTTATCGATTAAGCGATAACATCGATGTAAACGTCTTCCTTTGCGGATGACGATCTTGCCATTGCTCCATCCAGGCCGTCGTCGTTGACTCTCGTGTAGATGTTTTCGTTGGCGCTGTCCGCCGTGTAGACGGGGTTGTTGAAGGAGCTCGAGGAGGGCCTTCGGTTGTCACGTGGAACGGGAATGGGTGCGTCGTGATGAGGCTCATTTGCTGCACACAGATACAAAACGATTTGATTTGATTTATTGAAATTGCAAATACATAACGAAAGTTTATTGCAAATACATGCCCGAGGGCTAATTGCAGTTACAAACAACTTAGAAAGAAAATACAATGGTATGTGGACAATATCTACGTCTAGCATTGTACTAAATTCTACAACATACATGGTACTAGTTTTACTGGGTTTGACGTCTTCTTTTTAGGCAATGGAAGACGAATTTACCCACTTCTTCTATAATATGTGGGTTCTTTGATTTTACTCGTGGGCCACAGGCAGCGGGGGCTGGTGTTGTGGCCCACACACAAGGCAAGCATGAACACACGAACAAGATACACATTTAGGCATAAACAATGTAAGTAAATGAAATCACCATATCAAGAATCAACATAGATTAGAATATATCAACCTATTAATAATATCTATCAGTCCATTTACCACTCCAGTACAGTTCATGCGGTTCCTAGCCGCCAGAATGTTCTCGTGTCTGGGGCCACGTCTCCGGGTCGTCTGGTGCTTCTGCTGTGTGAGCAGGTGGGCCTGACACATGTTCTTAAATACACTAACGCTACGGGCCTCTTTAACAGGCTACAGGCCTCTTTATCTTCCAGGAGGTGGATATAGTTTAATGCGTTCCGTCATAGAATGTATTATTGACATACGATTGCATGATAAAACTATTACACCATGGTTTACGTTTCATACATTTCCTGCAACCACATTCTTGAATCTCGGGCATACTGGGTCAAAACCCTGTCAATTCAAGTGAAACCAGATCGCCACCTACTCCCTTTGGAACCGAAACATACAAACCAAGCACGAATTAGCGCCACCCAAAACAATACTCCCATCCAGAAAATAGAAAATGTTATACAAAACCCCCCAAAACAATGGCCATAGCGCGACCAGAAGAAGAGATATATCAGAACCGAAAGTTTTGCTGCAATACCACAGAGAACCGCCAGGGGGCCATAATCGTTTTGCCGACACTCAACCAAATATAATACTAACAGACAAACAAACCTGCTGAATTAAGGACGTCCCCAGCTTTGCCAAAATCCAGATATGAGCTGGTGATTCCATCCGCCCCTGGCTCCTCTTCGAATCCTGCGTTTTGGTACTGGTTCTCCCGATCAGGGCGTACCTGGGGATCATTGTCGTTGATGCTGTTGTAGGGCGGGTCCTCAATCGTGCCAACTGCACCGGTTGTGCTGTGATTGGCTTCCTGCAATTGGAAAAAAAAGAAACTTGTCGGTATCTTGGATTTGCAGATGATCTCTATAAGGCCTAAAACCCTGCTATTAGACTTTTAGAGGCTCCATAGAGCACTAAACAGCCAGAGTGTGAATTTCTGTTGCACACAGACTAGGAAAAATCTTTAGTTATTGCAATAAAAAGGAAATACCTGGCGTTGAGGACGTTCAGGGGTGTGGCCAGCATCTTGCTCTGTAGAGAAGGGCCCTCTCTTCTTCAGGACAATGACGATTGCCGCTACTAGGCAGAGGATGACGAGCAGCAAAGGGATGCCTACGGCCAAGCCGACTATTGTTGTAGATCTCATCTTCGTTGTAAAATGCACACAGTGGTCCAGTCCTGGCTTTCTAGGCGCATTCTTGCAAAGAACGGCCACACAGGCTTGGTAGGGCGTGTTGGGAAGAAGGTCGAATATGGCGAAGTTACGGCCATTGGGGTGAATGTCTTGTGTATTCGTCCACGACTTCTGCCCAAAAACCATTTGGTACTCAATAATGAATCCTGTCAGGTCCAAATTAATGGATTTACCGTCGTGAAACCATGAGATTTCAGCACGGGATTCCTGTACGTTTTGCACGGTGACGTCCGTTGGGGCGGTGCATGTTCCTGGCTGTCGTGTTGTAAAGGACGACGAAGTTGGTGTTGTTGAGCTTGGTGTGGTTACAGGACGTGGAGATGTCATTACTTCAGTCGTAAGAGATGTTGGACTGTGTAGAAGATGAAGTAGTATATGTACTAAGAGAATGACAGCAAAGACCATCATTAACGCCACCCAAAACAGAACTTCCGTCCCGGAAGTAAAAACTAGTGAACACTTACCAGGTCTGCACAGTACATTCCGTGGGCGGTGGGTCGGTTGTCGTTGGGCACGACATCTGCAAGTCTTCCTCTCGAAGGTTGCTGAGAGGACGTCCCTTCAACCGCTCTGGATTGTAGCAGGCCACTGGCTGTGACGAAGTGACATATCGCTCAGCCTTCACATCTGCATACAAAAGAAACAAGAACTGCAATAAAACTATTGCCTTGGCGACGGATGCTTAGTATTGATTTTTTTCTAAATGTATGTTTGAATTGACTTATTGAAGAGCAAAAACAGTAAGGTTGTACATGGAAGTACCTGTTTTATTCAGCCATTTCGCTAGATCAAGTATTTCACAATCGCAGGTAAGACAGTTCCCAAATGTCACAGTTTGGAGGCAGGGTAAGTGGCGAAACACACCTGTGGGAAAAATATACGTCCCCCAGCCCCCACAAAATAATTATGCAAGAACAGACAAGGAGAATGGTGGAAAGCATTAGAAAATGGCACGAAGCTTTAGCAATTGTAAGTAATTTCACAAAGTACAATTTTACAAGATTTTACTCTGTCGCTCTCTCTCGACATATATATCTATATGTCTATCTATCTGTCTATCTCTCTATCTATCTATCTATCTATCTATCTATCTATATATATATAGAGAGAGAGAGAGAGAGAGATAGGTAGATTGATTGGTAGATTGATAGATATAGATTTGACGAACGACAAAACACATTAGAGACAATTCCAGGCATATACAGACAACTGTAAACTCATACGCGGTGACAAGCTCGTTACTCCGGCAATATCCAGATATTGCACTGCCGTCAGGTTGCCGAAAGCATCAGGATGTAAGGCAGCGCTATCGAAAGGGTTCCTGCAGTTAAAAACGCAATAGTTAATTTTTCTTTCCTTTGTCCATCGTCAAAGATGAGACGTACAGAAATATATAACAGTATTTATAAATAAATAAATTAAATAAACAAACAGTATCATTAGTTTATCGACAAATAACTAACTGGGCATAAAAACTGGATGCAGTGCAAGTCTCTACCATAGCAGCCTGTTGGCTGAATATGAATATGAACATTACAATTCCTAAAATGCAGCCCATATAAATTTATTCAACTTTCACTGAATTGAATTAAAATTGGGAAGACATAGTAGAAGGTGCTATCTCCACAATACAACAAAACCGTAAAGGAGTTATCATAAGCCTAATAATGAAATTATCAAAACGTTATAAACGAGAGATACATGTACCTCGGAAGTAAAAGAGTTCTTAGAGTTGGTAGATTGGCAAAAGCAAACGCGTGGAAGCTTTGGAACTGATTTCCTCCAAGTAACAATGTTTGCAAAGCCGTCAAGCCTGCAAAAACACCCGTTGTTACAATTATCAAAATCGTTTACATCAATGTAATGAAGCAATATTGAGCCATTCAATGATTTTGTACTGCCTGGCCTAATGGATTCTTTCTATTAGACACTGTCATAAGTTTGCATAACTTCCAAACACCCAACATCTGCTTTGAGATTAGCAATAGAGAAGACCATGTAGACAGCATTGGCGTATACGCTAGTTCTCTAAGGTTTATATTTCATACCATGATTACACAGTACATTTGTGGGGTCGTATATATGGCGTAACGGCAGGGCATTCGGCTTAGAACCAAGAGGTCCCGGGTTCGAATCCTGCTATGTCACCAACCTTGTGCCCTTGGGAAAGGCAATTAACATGACTTTTGTCACTTCGCTTTGTGAAAATTGGTATGCCAGAATGATCATTATCATGATCGGATCGTGGGCATTAAAAGAAAAAAACCAAAAACTAAAAACATTCCTGGCGACCTCAGACCTCATCACAATCACAAATGATGACAGATATTCCTTGTTATCAATGTACGGTGTAGATATGACATATGCTGTGTGTACCTTGAAATGTTGCTGCAGAAATGTTCGTCAGACGGTTGCCATATAGACTAAGGAAGACAAGGTTGCCGAGATTGGCGAATGAACATCTTCCAGTCCCTCACTTGTAATTTTATTGTCCTGTTGTAAACATAATAGAGCTTTTGAAATGCTTAAGCAACTGTACAATTGCTTAGCATTAAATATTTACTTCCTTGGACAAGCCGTATACGACAGTAGTGCATGAAGTAAACGTTAAAGTTGTTACTTTTCCTTTTATTTATGCTGTAGCACATATGTTAAGCTAAATGAATGTAGTTTGTAACGTTTAATTCAAGCAGTAAAGACAAGCTTACTGCGTATTGAAGGCTGTTGTTATGCCAAACGTCTTTTGGCTATGTGTATTAAAGTGTCTAAACACAAAGAACTGAGAACGTATTGAACAAAAAATAACAAAGAAAAATTCCGAATTTGAGAGGATAATAGTTAACTCCTGCGACTTACGAATAGCGTCAGAAAAGACAGTTTTGTTAGCCTTGCGAAATCCTCCCTCCTCACAGTCGTGAGACGATTCCTTGACACGTACAGCACCTTAAATAAGGACAGAATACGCATGTAAACTGTTATCCTACTTCTAAATCTGTACTGCGTATCTTTAAATAGTAATCGTCATTCAAATAAAACCATCTAAGATTAAGATTCCCACGACTTAGCTACATAGGGTTCTGTGCTAAATATTACACCTTAAGTTAAGAGAGATTCAAATGCGGTAAAACACAAGAGCCTGCGATGGCTTAAGTTTTATACATAAAGTCAATCGCTGTAAGAATTTGATGAAATTGATTCTTGCTACGGTAAAGTCAAACTGTACCCGCTAACGGGCGAGGAAGTGATTGTACAGTGGAGAAGTAGCATAAAAGACTGATGCTCCAGTCCTGTCTTGTCTGTTCTATCGTCCGGTGCATTTATATGCATCTTTCAGTAAACCTGCAATGCGACAGTCCGACGAATCAGTAATGCACAAGATTACAATGCAAGAATTCCAGACACTTTGGCGAGTACATGTAAGAGTAGGAAAATAAATCATGTGCCAATCCTTAGGGTCACATGTACTAGGGTCACATTTCCAAACCGTGGCCCGGGCGGGTTGTTTTGAACGAAAAATCATTAATTTGTATCGCAAATATACGCTAACAGTTACCATTTTTTCATCTTCATGTGCTTTCAGTTTGTTGTCTTTTGTATGACATATTTTTCATTCCATAAGACTGCCTGGCCGGGCCCTGGTTTGGATATGTGACCTCAGCATTAATGGGAACTTGTGCAACACACTTACTTTTGATGATGATGATCCCATTGAGCGTCTGCACCTTGACCTCTTTCCCCCCCTGTTGGTCTTGGATCCTTTTCTCTCATTCGGAACATGTAAGGGAAGGATGTCTCCTTCCTGTAACAGACATTGAAGGTGGATAAGTTTAACAGAAGGTGTCTGCACTTAATCACTATGATCACTGTGTCAGTAAGTTTATATAGTATTTTTTTATTCTTCAATGAGAAATCAAAAGTAAACTAGAAAGGCCGACATTTGCTTGAGAGCAAATGCAGCGATGGCTTCACCACATCCCCCATACCAAAAATGGATCTATCCCACGATGGCTGCGAATAGTCTACACCCCCATGCACCAATGGAACCTTCCAATGCCGGAAATAGCCAAAAAGCCCTATTTCACATAATTTTAAAGTGGTGTATGTCAAAATTGTGAATGACATTCTTTGGACATGTGACCAAGGTATCCCCATACCAAATTTCAGGTCATTCGGATTTAATATTAGGGCACAGGAGCCAAAAATGTACATTTTTGGTCCGAAAATAGCAAAAAAGCCCTATTTTACGCAATTTTGAAGTGGTATATGTCAAAAGCGTGAATGACATTCTTTGGACATGTGTCCAAGGTATCCCCATACCGAATTTCAGGTCATTCGGAATTGATATTAAGGCACAGGAGCCAAAAATGTACATTTTTGGTCCGAAAATAGCCAAAAAGCCCTATTTTTCCCAATTTTAAAGTGGTGTATGATGAAAACTTGAATGAATTTTTGTGGACATATGTCCAGGGTATCCCCATACCAAATTTCAGGTCATTTGGTTTTAATACCAGGGCCCCAGATATCAAAATGTACAAAAATGTATATTTTTTGCCTGAAAATGGTCAAAAAACCCAAATAAAACAATTTTTCAAAAAAAAATGAAAAACATGCGTCGGGGTATTTGCCCACTTTACCTTCATGCCAAATTTCGTGTTATTTTGCCCCAAAACGGCAGAGATGAATCGATTTAAAGAAATGGCAGGAGAAGGAGAAACATGAGAGAATACAATATGTCTTCACCACTTTGTGGTGAAGCCATAAATATAAGTTAGTATGAGACATTAAATGTACATTGCACAATTGTCAATTCCTCATTTACATGTGTCTTTCAGTAAACCAGATGCAATGCGACAGTCCGCGTAATTGGTCAAAGTAATGGACAAGATTACCATGCAAGAATTCCAGAGACCTTGGCCAGAGTAGGAAAATAAATCACATGCCAATCCTTAATAAATGGGAACCTGTGCAACATACTTACTTTTGACGATGATGATCCCCTTGAACGACTGGCCCTTGAGTGTCGCACCCTTGAGTGCCTGCCCCTTGAGTGTCGCACCCTTGAGTGCCTGCCCCTTGAGTCGTCGCCCCCTTGAGTGCCTGCCCCTTGAGTGTCGCCCCCTTGAGTGCCTGCCCCTTGAGTGTCGCCCCCTTGAGCGCCTGCCCCTTGACCTCTTCCCCCCCCCTGTTGGTCTTGTATCCTTTTCTCTCTTTTGAAACATGTAAGGGAAGGATGTCTCCTTCCTGTAACAGACATTGAAGGTGGATAAGTTTAACATAAAGTGTCCTATACTGAAATCACTATGATCACTGTGTCATTACAGAAGCTATTTTATTCAGTGAAAGTTTCCTGTAATTTGTTTAAAGTGTAATCAAGCCTACAAATTCCCTAAAATCATAGTCTGGACTACCAATTTTTCGTAAGCCATAGCAGATAGCCCAGTGGATGACATATTGAGTCATCCTAAGCTTGTACTCAGGATTTCTGTCGCCTAACCTGGGCATGAGATAACCAATGACATCAGTGGAGTTCTGTGTCATTATTGGTCAGTACTGGCCGGGTATACAAATGTAGCAGGATGAGGGAGCACATCCAGAGTCAATCTTGGTTGCATTATCATTACTTTTCTCCCTTCTATTTTTATTGTGCATTATCTGCATGCTTCATTGCAAGTTTACGCAACAGCTCTTGCTTGCAACATTGTGACTTTTTTGCCAATAGAGGCTGTACTACTCACCTCCATGGAGCTAGCTCCATGGAGCTAACTCCATGGAGGTAAGTACTTCAGCCCTGCGGCAGATTTTTTTCCAGCTCCATGGAGCTAGCTCTACGCACTATGAATGCATATGCCTGGTTCACGTCACCTTCAAGAAAAATGCATGGTTCACGTCACTTCAAGAAAACAAACCAGCGCTATAAATGTCTTGAGAAATAAACAGCCCCGTGCACAAAGAACACACATGGTTCACGTCACCTACAATGTAGAAATCACGTTTTAGAACATATCGTGTTTAAACTTGTTACGGCCCAGCTCCACGCACTTTGAATGCATATACATGTTTCACGTCACTTTCAAGATAAATACATAAACGTGCTTCCCGTTGCCTTCAAAAAATACCACGCTCCAGAAAATGGTTAGATCGGTGTATTGTTGTTTGTAAATCTTGGATAATCGTGTTTGGTGGTGTTCTATACGGCCCCACACACTGAGAACGATACATGATCATACATGTACACACAGTGTCGTTCTTCTCGAGGCTGTTTTACGCACAGAACCAGCTCCACGCACTTTGAATGCACATACATGTTTCACGTCACCTTCAAGATAAATACATAAACGTGCTTCGCGTTGCCTTCAAGAAAAAATACCACACTCCAGAAAATGGTACAGAAAATTGTTTGGATCGGTTTACTAGTATTGGTATTTGTAAATCTTGGATGATCGTGTTTGATTGTGTTACGGCAAGGCTGTCCTTGTGTATTGATTGAATGTATACACTACACTAAATTTCGTGACGTAAACCATGTGTTGGAATTCATACTGCGTGGAGTCACCATAACTTGTCTCGTGGTCTGCATGGCGTTTTCTGCATATCGAAGTCAGTGAGGTTTATTTGAGCTCTCCAGTTTAAAAGTTGTCGGGACCTCATCCTGACCACGATATCGATGTCACCTAATGACCTTTGTCAATGATTGGCACAGAGATACGATTTTCTGCAATCTATCGTGGCTCAGCTTGCGAACAATGTTGGTGTTCATTTTAGAACTGACATACATAAAAGAAAACATGATATCGAAACGAAAAAGCCCTGTTGAGGCCATTGACATTGTGAAATATAGAATTTTCAGTATTCGCGGTGTTGGTTTCCATTACGCCTTCTTTAGTTGACAAATAATGAACGGTCCCCGGGCCCACAAACAAAGGGGACAAGCGACAAATAATGAACGGTCCCCGGGCCCACAAACAAAGGGGACAAGCAACACTAATTAATAACAGGCCGGCGCGAACAAGGATGGTCAGAACCATGTTTCACGTCACCTTCAAGATAAATACATAAACGTGCTTCGCGTTGCCTTCAATAAGAAATACCACGCTCCTGAAAATGGTTTAGTTCGGTTTATTGGTATTTGTAAACCTTTGATGATATTCTTTTGGTTTTGCGGCCCTTTGTGAATGACACATGTACGTACACACAGTGCCAGCTGCACAGCGCTGCCATTCCTAAAATGTTTTGAAGGTGACGCAAACCATGTACTTATGCTTTCATAGTGCATGGAGCCAGCTCTATAGAGGCCAACTTTTCTTCGAGTTGACGTGAACCGTGTATATGCATTCATAGTGCGTAGAGCTAGCTCCATGGAGCTGGAAAAAAATCTGCCGCAAGGCTGTACTACTCAGCTCCATGGAGCTGGCTCTATAGAGGCCATGCCATTTTTTCTTGAAGGTGACGTGAACCATGTATATGCATTCATAGTGCGTAGAGTTAGCTTGAAGGAGGCGATTAGTACAGCCATTTATTTCTGAGGACATTCATAGAGCTGTTTTTTTCTTGAAGGTGACGTGAACCATGTATATGTATTATTCTTGAAGGTGACGTGAACCACGCATATGCATTCATAGTGCGTACTACGGTAGAGCTAGCTCCATGGAGCTGGAAAAAAATCTGCCGCAAGGCTGTACTACTCACGTCCATGGAGCTGGCTCTATAGAGGCCATGCCATTTTTTCTTGAAGGTGACGTGAACCATGTATATGCATTCATAGCGCGTAGAGCTATCTCCATAGAGGCGATTAGTACAGCCCCTATTGTCTTTTTTCTTGAAGGTGACGTGAACCATGTATATGTATTTTTCTTGAAGGTGACGTGAACCACGTATATGCATTCATAGTGCGTAGAGCTAGCTCCATGGAGCTGGAAAAAATCTGCCGCAAGGCTGTACTACTCACCTCCAGGAGCTAGCTCCATGGAGGTAAGTACTACAGCCCCTTCTCTTTTTTGCCAGTCGGCACCGCTAGAATTTACCATAGAGCGTTGCTGGCCTTTCAGAATTAACCGTTAAGCATTGCGAGCCTTCATCATTTAACCACCAGGAGTAAGCAGGACCCCCCATGCAGACCCACTTACATAGCTTGAATCTTTTAAGTGAAAAATCAGAAGGGAACCAAACGTTAGAGACAATACACATTTTCTGTAAATTGCAAATGTCCATTACTCCTTGACTGTGCAATCTGACAGTCAGCCTACATTGTACCTGGTCAAAGTCATGCAACTTTACACAAGCGTAAAAGTACCCTCACGGCTGCTTATTGTAAAATGACCAAAAGAGGCACTCACATAGAACTAGTATACAATATACATGTAATGTATGATCATATGTTTCCACAGCAGGGTTTCAACATGACATCTTTGTGTCACACTGAATGTTTATGCTGGGATGTTTGTTGGTTACTTCTTAGTTAGGGTACTTCTGAAGCCTCATGACAACAATAATCAAACAGAAAGAGAGAAGCATAAAAATATTACCTCTTCTGTGTTCAGTACATCAAAAATGTTTGTAGTCTGGGGAATTTCTTGGTGGTACTGCAATGATGTCACATAATCTGGAAGACAATAGGAGTACCTAACGTCTTCCCAGCTGTCATCTTTGGACCCATGACCTTTAGGTACACTCTGTGTGATTATATGGAATAAAATAAATCAGATTAAGTGCATGCACACAAAAGCTGTTTCTGTTCAAAACATCCTAAACGTTATTTTACAACTTGTTTGATATCCAATTAAATGTATACATGCACAATTGTTAAATGCACATGCTGGGGGAAAATAATGGTCAATCGCAACATTTGCAAGCAAGTGCGGAACATTTACTCCTCCCCCTATACCATCATAAATTGAATATTCCACCACTTAATATCCCTGGTACTGCCAAGCTTTTTGCATGCTATTTAAACTTTCTGATCCTTTGACCTTAATCTGATGGCACTCAAAGTCTACCCTGTTGTGACATATGAGCAACATATGTGCAGTTTTGGCATTATAACAGGTTTTTGACAGAGACTAGGCTTCCTTTCAGTGTAATTTGACCCCTGTCACTGAGGGGTCTGGAGCACTATCGCCCTACTACCGGTATGGGGAGGAAGAAAGTCAGTTTATACCCGTCCCTATACATGACCCTTCAGTCTCCTTTGTTGGGTGAGTACTTGATGTCTCAATGCAGAAAAATGCGTGTAGCAACCATTACTACTGTACAAATGAACTTGCCATAAGGAGGCCCTCAATCTTCGTTGTCCAGATGCTCTTAAATTTTAGTGACAGTTGAGTGTGTTTGGTAGTAAATCTGTTGTGAATCTCAAATGTGATTTTGTAGTACAAAGCGTAAGGTTGCTTTATTAATGCTTGTGCCAATGGGGAAATTTTTGGGGACCGAGAAAAAGCGGTTACACCATGGTCAGGTGGCCTGCTTGAAGAGATGGTCTCCTTGGCAGGTTTGACTGTACACTACACATGTCATGTGCTATGATGTAGTCAAAGTCCCAAAAAGCTTTTGATTCAATAAATGCACACAATTTTTCAATCGATTCAGCTAAATGTCTTAATGCTTCGTAAGTCATGTATGCATAACCACTACTGTGGTTATTGATCCATATGAGCACTGCTAGGTTTAACCTCAGCCAGTCTGTGATCATATACACACTAGGAGTAAGATTTATCAAGCAAAACCAAGTACTAGTGGATATGGTTGATCAACTTCGGGGATCTCGCATTGGTCCCAGTTTTAGGCTGAATCCAAAGATATAAAACTGCCCCGCCTAACCTCGAGGATTTTATGTCATTTACGTGAAAGCCTGTTAGTGTTGCGGGCAGTACTATATCCTTGGTTTTAGCCTAAAACCATGCTCTATCTATTACAATGAATTCAGCATTAATGTCTGTGCCCTCCAGGGGCCATTTTATTATACATTGGGGTCTTCCGTAGCCAACCACACATGGAAACGGATATTATGATAGAAATAAAACCCCAAAAAGTGACACAGGTATGAGATCCTTGAACTTAAGTTTAGCATGACATTACCTTGTCCTGAATCCCCAAACTGGTGTAGTGGGTCTCCCAAATGTGTCCCAGGAGGACAGGATGCTCCTTCTCTCTCCAAGGGGATGACCATGATGGATGTATCTTGGTAAGATACTCATCTTGCAGGTTCTACAGGGAACAAAAATGAACTTTTCTCTATAAACTGTATCACTTTTTGTACCACAACCATAATAAAAGTGTATTAAGGCATGGAGGTCATGCTGAGTACATAAATGTAACCCACGGGGAGATCCTTGCTAATTACTGTCCAAATGCTCCTAATTTATAGTGACAGGGTATCTGGAAATGTCCACATAAAAATCCACCCAAAATATGATGTTCTGTGTCACAGCTTCCCCATTCACATACATATAGATATAGATATAACATAACCTACCGAACAGCTGCTGATTATCCAAATCGAAATCTGGAAGATGTTGGCAAGGGCCATCAAGGTGATGTGGTCACCCCACTCTCCACTTTTCTCCATCCTTGTTATGTACTCCTCCCAGCCTCCGCTGACAAACCCGGCCAGGTCTACTCTGGAACCAGGCTGTAGTAATGATAGAATATTGCACATTGAAATTAAGGCATATTTAGAATGGTTTCTGTATTTCAATGTCGCTTTATCGTTTCCCTGTAGTCCTCTTGAATTTTCATAGAATAAATTTGCTCATCACCTATGCTTTTCACAATCACATTCTACACATACATTGTTGCAAGAAAATGTTTTGTGAGCTTTGTTTCCCCTCAATTATAAGCACATATATCTGATAAAATTACATCCCATCACGTTTTCTTTCTACATTTCATTATGCACCAAGATTAAGATAGTGTTAAAAAAATGGTTCCTTACCAACACACGGTTTTCCTTCAAAACCCAATTGTTCGTCATTCAAAACTTTATTTTCACCCTTCAAAACTCTATTTTCACCCTTCAAACCCCTATTTTCACCCTTCAAAACTACAGTTTTCAACTTTCAAAACCCAATTTTTCACCTGTCAAAACCCAATTTTCATCGTTCAAAACTAAAATGTTCACCCTTCAGAACCAAAATTTTCACCCTTCAAAACCCAACTTTTCACACTTCAAAACCCAAGTTTCACCGTTCAAAAGTTACTATAAAGTATCCTCAGGATACTGTGATTGGATCTTCCCAGTATGCTTTGCGCGGAGAAAATGTGGTCTCTTTCCCAGGGCAGGGATACAGAAAAAGAGAGTTGAGGAAAACCTACCCCCCTAGCTGATACACTGAGGGGGTGTGGTTTTGTTCCCCAAAGATGAAGTTCATTGATATCTCCCTTGGGAATTGAGAGCAATTCTCATACCCAGTGTCTGTGCCCTATCCCGAGGCTTGTATAGCAGTGTGCCAGTATACCTACCAACACCACACTACCACTTTGAAGAGAAAAAGCTACATTCCAATGAATTTTCTTTTTCTTTCAACTTTTATACCAGCTATTGCACTATACTACACGTATGAAACCCCCCTAAGTCACATACATAACAGCCAAGAATAAACAGCTGGAAATCCCCTGCCAACCCCTAATCCAGTTTATGAGTTTGAGGGGGGGGAGGGGGGGTTGTGTTCAGGGCAGACAGCACAATTACATTTGCCCATTGAAACCTATGGTAATTACCTTCACCAAGAATTGGAGAAGGTTATGTTTTCCTGGCCGTGTGTCTGTGTGTGTGTCTGTCTGTCTGTCAACAGCATAACTCGAGGAAGCTTAGATGGATTATCTTGATATTTGGTATGTGGTTAGGTCTTGATGAGAGCTTGAACTGATTAGATTTTGGGCCCCTGGCGGTTTATTATGGTACTGCAGCTGAACTTCCGGTTTTGATATCTCATGATCTAAACATGCTAGGGTGACGAAATTCGGATGCTAGGTAGCTCTTGTGCTGGGAAAGAAGTGACGTGAGTTTGGTCCCCCTAGCGGCTTGCTGTGGAACTGTGTTAAAATATTTAAAAGAGTGGATTATCTATGCAATGTTATGTGATGCAGTATGAAATTTGGCAGTATTTTAGTTACTGATTGTCTGCAGAAAGAAAAGCAAATGATTATGGTGCTTTCATCTCATTATTATTCTCTTTATTTTCTAGTTGAAGTACAGGACGAAGGGAGGTACTGGTTTGTTCTGCACCAGGAATGTGGAGTTCAACCCTGCCTAAGACACCAGATCACCATCTATTGCTATCTTCCCTTTCATCATTTAATGTTAAGACCGGAATATTCGTACCTTGGTTTAACATCTGACAATGTATTATATATATAT
>NW_017802491.1:60937-79539 GCF_001625305.1 Branchiostoma belcheri
TACGCAAGTCAAACAATTTCATTGTTGGCATTATAATGTTCTGTGTTATGATATCTAAAGACAAGTATATGTGTATGTGGTAGGATCAATTCTAATAAGACATACCTTGATATATTGGAAGGTTATAGATACATGCATTTTGACTAGAATCATTATGATTATGATAGGAATAACTTGTTACATCACTGTGTACAATTTTGTAAATATTATTGTCAAAAACCCAAGGTATTGCCTGTGTTGTACCATTTTTTTGCATTCCTTTTGATACAAATTAAAGACAAAACCTGTCATGCAATTGTCTGTGTTGCCTTATTTTTCATATTTTTATAGATAATCATAGTATGATTTCACAACAGTGGAGGCATTGGGATGACAAGCTAGAAGACAAGTATCATGTTAGACAATTGTCCAAGAATTTTCTGAAAATCATCCCAGTACCAAGAAATTTAATTGGAATGGCCTAAGTATAAATTTAGCATAAATATTTACATATCTTAACATTTATGTGTACAGAATTTCTACGAAATTGACCATCACAACTCAAAAACTAGTTAAGACATGCGATGTAGAACAGGAGAAAATTTGACTTTGCCGCCAGGAAGTCTACCCATCGTCCCTTGCGCGTGAAACGAGCCTCGATCTCGTGAGTGCCGCCGTTTCCATACCACTTTATTATTACCATGGTTTTGAAGGGTGAAAAGTTGGGTTTTGAAGGGTGAAAATTTTGGTTTTTGAAGGGTGAACATTTTAGTTTTGAACGATGAAAATTGGGTTTTAAATGATGAAAAATTGGGTTTTGAAGGGTGAAAATAAAGTTTTGAAGGATGAAAAATTGGGTTTTGAACGATGAAAAATTAAGTTTTGAAGGATGAAAATTCTACTTTTGAACAGTGAAAATTGGGTTTTGAACGGTAAAAATTGGGTTTTGAACGGTAAAAAACTGACCCGATGAAGCCTTGTCCTTATACCTATGGTCTTTCGTATTTTCGATAAGTGCGTGCGTGGGGCGTGGCTCTCCCAAACACGGGACCTCCATTTAACGTCCTCTCCTAGGGACGTCCCAAACCATGGCCTCCTGTGCAGGCCCCACGGCAGATGGAAAAGAGTTTTTAACGCGTTATTTTAATATAGCCGGTCATTGGGATATCCTACAACCAGCCAACGGGAGAAGGTTCCGTTCCGCCCACGTGGGCGGAATGGAACCTTCTCTCGGCTGCTATGTAGGATAACGGCGGCTATGTAGCAAAATAACGCGTTAAAACTCTTTTCCATCTGCCGCGAGGCCTGCACAGGAGGCTACCAAACCGAAGCTAGAGTAGTAGCCTGAGTGAAGTGAGGAAATTCGTGTAAAGTGTCTTTTCCAAGGGCACTTCATCGGTGACACTGGGCAGGATTCGAACCGGGACCTCTTAGGCCTGTACGGACACGCTACCGCCACGCCACGCCACACGACACGACCCACTAATGTCCAACGTCTACTCGCGGACTCCATCACTAACCATCACTCTCATAATCTCTCTTCAGCCTCACGAATCTGTTTCACCTGGTAATGAAAACTGCGTTTATAATATAACAAAGGTATATATATAGCTTACCGTTGTCACTGGTACCATGATGAAGACCGCTGGATAACCCTTTGGAAGAGTTGTCCAATGTGTTCACGCGACTGGCGTATATAAGTCTCACCGAAGTCGAAAGGGCAGAGCACCTAAAATGGCGACTGTCAGGAACGATGCTCACGCGACAGTACTTTGAAAGACCGAAAGCGGTGGAAGTACGTCCAGGAATAAACAAAAAGCGGAAAACGAAAAAAGGTGTCAGAACACCCAAAAAGCCAACTGCAGACTGTGTCACATAGGCAAAGGAATGACCTGGCCACGTGTCTTTCTGTGCGTATGGGAATCATCAGTGATATGTTATGTTTAGAGCACTGCTTTGTCCCCTCAGCCAATAGGGACATAGTAGCCTTCTTGTGAGTTGGTGTTTCTTTAGAGTAGAGGTGCACTAACTAACCAGTCACCCTCTTCTCAGCCAACCAGTGAGCTGGAATTGGTCCCTCTCTAGGGATAGAGGTGCTCTAAGCAACCTAATAAATCAGACTAACTTGGATACGCCCACTCTTATTTCCATGGAAACAATGGTAGTGTCAGAGCAGACCAGGCTGACCGGCTCATCACTACATATGGTTTGAGTCTTCTCGGAGCTGTCCATCTGGACCTAGCGGTCGTCAATCAGCCCAAATGGACAACCAAACAACTCCTTGAATCGAGACAAAAAGTGACACTAAACAAAGATTTATAAAGCAAAAATCAAGTACAAGTGGATGGAGTTGATGATGATCAACTTTGGGGACCTAGCAGTGCTCTAAGTCAGATAGAGCACGATTTAGAACTGCCCGACCAACCTCGGGGATTTCATGTCACCCTCGGTAAAATACTATACCTGCCCTACTCATTTGTGTATCATCTCCTAAATTAGCCTGACTGAACCTCGCTTTTCGCCGGCTCCCTAGATAGTCCGCCAATGTGTAGGGAGCCCCCCGGAGCTTGGGTTTCACAGGCTACTCCTATATTACCATTCTGTAAATTTACGTTAGGGCAATACCTACATGTAAGTGATGTTGTAGATCTTATTTTTCCACCATTATTTATTTTTTTAATATCAAAATGGGTAAAGCAGAGCACATTTGAAGGTCCAGGCGCTAGGCGCCAGTCCTCGTCTCAAGAGGCTGAACCATTACTGGTCATTAATAATTCCTGTCGGGGCTCACAGAGATACTTTGTGTCCAGTGTGCTATGGGTCTGGAACCCAGGCTATCACATAACCGTTAAGCCGCCTGGTTTCAGACCATCTAGTATGGTGCACGTGCGATGCATAAAGGGGAGGAATATCCTTCAACATTTGAGTAATAAAAACTCAACTCTTAAACTTGTGTGTTACGCCGAAGGGCGGTTATGCCGATACAGATAAGGTCAGATACCGACATGCTGAAAGGTCCACTTTTTATCACTTAAGGTCTGATTTTTCCTTTGAAACCCTCTCAAAAACACAGGAAATGCTCTTTCATTCTTTCTTTTAATTTGCGAAATTTTGCGGGGAAGCGCTTTAGCATTCCACCTAACCCCCAAGGAAGTTCTAATCTGGGCACTCCCTATTTAAATCCATTGGAGGTAGGAAGAATACTCTACAAGCAGAGGTTAGGGGGGTTTTTTTGCACCGTTAGCTTTTTACGCTAAGGCCATGTTGATTTCGACTATATGGATGGCATCCTCTGGGAATCCCAAAACTGATGCGCGCGCGAAAAACAAGAGTTTTGCAAAAAAGGAAGTTTCGTTATGAAATGTACGTGCTACGATATATGGCTTTATGGTCGAAAACGTTTTTTGGAAACAGACGAAAATTCATGCACGCACGTATGTCATCCCTATAATCAACATGGCCTAACCATTAGAATAGGTTCGAGTCAGTGGTTACGACGATTAACCCAAAAAGCGCGCAAACTTCACACCTTCATCAGAGCTTACAACTTGCGGTACTAGATATTTGCGTGTAAAATGGTGTCTTTAGCGCGCCGTGCGGAAAATGCGTTTTACAAGCGGTTTTACAGTAGAAATTGAATTGTTTGCTGACTGTTCCTTACAACTAGGGAAAAACACTAGGATTTCAGCATGTGCACCGTTTATCAACATATGTCGTTTAGCAGGTGGTCAGGCTACGGTGCGCGTCGTATATACGTATAAAGCACGGTTTTTTGACATGCTAATTTGTACTCCTCCTGTCATTGCTGAGTGTACCCTTATGAATTTTTGAAAAACTCGTTTCATTGTCCCTGATCTTGATTGTAACGTTGTCACAGTCATTCTGAGCTTAACGTTTTGTGGCAATTCAAACTTCTGTGTTCCCCGGGGGTAGTCCCGTCATTACTTTTTCATAAAATTAGTATCCGACGTATTCGCCAAACATCCGTTCAACATTCATTTTTTTCCTGGCAAAAACTCCATTCCTTATCGCGCAAACTTTAAAAGTTGTTTTTTGTTCTTGTGGGTAACATTTTTTTCTACCGTCGCACTGCCGTCTGACCGTTTTGGGTTTGTTTTGACGTGCCATTTAATCGTTTTGTGAGATTCGAACTTTTTGCGTATTTGATTCGATCCTCCGTTTTGGCCAAACCTCGTGTCGAATTTCTGCGTAGGTTCTCTTTCGTCTCACGAGTATGGCACTGTGTGTAATTTTACTGTAAAGCATTCTGCCTGTTTTGATTACATTCTCGGCCTAACAACTCCAGTTTTTCCGTTCCCATGTTCGTTTTCATCTGTTGCCAATCTTTCCGTTATTTCCCAAATGCCACCTTGTGTTCGCCCAATTTGTTTCCTGTGCCGCGTCACTTATCTGATGATACCCATCGCTTTATGACTTTTTGACGACCTCTGCCTTACCCTTTGTCCGGACCTCCTGCATCTCCATGCCATTGGTTTGTTTTTCTTCCACTCTCTCCATCTGGTTGCTGTTTTACCCCTCCCCTCCATCTCCCTCCCAGTCGTCATCACTTGTTTCGCCAGGTCGTTTATTGCCCTAATTCTCATTTCTCTCTTCCGCTCTCATCGTTTTCCCGCGTCATCTGGCCACACACCCGTACACCCGGTACATCTGTGCCCCATGTTATATAACATGGGAGGTGCTGGTTTTCATGTACTTGAATTCTTACGCAGGAAATCCCGACGTTTTCTTTAGTTGCAATTCGTTTGAGTTTTTGGTTTGGGGAGGCCGATATACGGACGATCTCCCAAATGCGTTGTGTTGACTCATTACCGATAAAGCGATTTTCGTCGGGTTGATATAACTAGATTATAGTAGATACACAGATTTGTTTCTTTTTGGTATAGACGCACACTCAGCCAGCCAGCCCCTTATAAGCGTACGCAATGGGTAGGCGTGTCTGCCTACGGCAACCTCACTCGCTTCTCCAGCAGACGGGAGTCCGGCCCCATCCCCAAAAAGGGGCCCCGACCCCCGGGGCATGTCCCCGTTTCTCTTCTGTTTCAGGTGCGATTATCCGGCCCTTGAGAGTGAGCTGACGGTAGTGACGTCATCTGCACCTGTGGTGTGTGACGTAATCAGCTCCAGTCCATGACCAGACGTGACCAGCGGTTCCAGACTTCCGCCCACCGGGGAGTACAAGACGCCAACGACAACACCTGCCCCTGACCGGCCAAGACCGTCAGTTCATGACTCTGGTGATTCGGACCAGGGGTGCGCACCATGACGACGGTCGCGTCTCCGGTTCTTGTCCCTGACCCCCGGGCCGTGACGTCAGCGGAGTGACGTCGGCAGGGGAGTAGTGACACTCACTCAAAGGTGCCGGTTCCCGCCCCTCGGAGCGCGACACCAGTTCCTGTCCGTGACCCTGGCAACACCACGGACAATTGTGAAATCGCCAGAGGTACTAGTACGCGCCATGACGAGAATCGCGTCACCCGCCCTACCCGACGTACTCGTCCACCTGGCTACTTGAAAGACTTTCTATGTCAGACTGACACCTCCACTGAGCGTCCGTGGAGAAGCCATTGGCATAGATCGTGGCTTAGCCCAGGCTATGGAAAAAAAAACTTTCTTTAATACAAATCTGTCGTTTTTGTTTTCTTTGTGTCTTTTTAAAGGGTTATGCTAACCTACTCTGCTCTGGTGGTATTTTCGTGCGCGCTCTCTAGTACGTAACATCATTTACACGGCGGCCATCTGAATACATGTACACTGCATTCTTTCTACTATCGGGAACTAAAACAAGACTCAAGATTCCTATTTTGGGGTTATAAAATGTTGTCACAATGGTAATATACTATATGAAACGGACCTTTACAAAGTACCTAATTTGGTGACGCTATAAGGGTGTACCGTTACCCCTCTACATTTGCCCAGAAGGGAGTTCGCGGAAGGAACTTAGCCACAGAGGGAGTTTGGCATTCTCCACGCCCGTGAATAATTAACTCGTTCCCCGGATAGTCTGCCTCGCCCAGCATGATCTCCTTCCCAGGACCATTTGTGCATCTGTTGACGAACCCAGGCGCCAGAGGCCCTCCTGCGGCAGTATAGTGTATTGCACAAAAGACTCTCACATACATATTCAATAGGGCGGTTTAATAGGACGCTGTGGAGGAGCGTGAACCTGGTCCAGACTCGCTAGGTTAGCGTGGCCACTGATAAGGAACTGCTTGGAGATTGTATACGTAAACAGTCGATCGGTGTAATGTATATATCTCATTTTTTCCCATTAAGAGATGGATAGATTGCCTAGTGGAAAAAAAAATGAGATAAGGACATGTTATCTCATTTTTTCCCATAAAGAGATTGTAGTGAATTCTATGGAAAAAAAATGATGGAAAAATAATGAGATAAGCAGTCTGCAAGCAGATGGTGGCCATATGGCCGGTATTCCGGTCTCCCAGGATTCCATACCCTCCAAGCAGAGGTTGGGTTTTGAAATTTTTTACGTCTATCATCTCGGGCCGGGAAACTGTAAACTCCCTCGGCGTGTTATCTCTCTATTTGTCCCATATTTCTACTATTTCCAGCCGCGCCTCAAGCCTGGTAGAGGCTAAGTGTCCAGCATACAGCCCAGTGTAACCAAAGCAGACTCAATGGCTGACCAACACACATGTTGACAATCATCTCGGAGTTGTTTGGCGGTGTTTGATTAACGACCGGCCAGAGACACAGCGAGACAGTAACACTAAACAAAGATTTATAAAGCAAAATCAAGTACTAGTGTATGAAGTTATGTATGTATCAAAATCCCCTTGGTGGGCGGGGCAGTTCTATATCCACGTATTCGGCCTCAAAACCGTGCTCTGTCTATTACTTAGACTTAGACGTAAAAAATTTCAAAACCCAACCTCTGCTTGGAGGGTATGGAATCCTGGGAGACCGGAATACCGGCCATATGGCCACCATCTGCTTGCAGACTGCTTATCTCATTTTTTTTCCATATAGAGAGTTGGTGAGGTTCTTATATGGAAAAAAATGAGATAAGGACGTGTTATCTCATTTTTTTCCAAGAGGCTTAGTATTGAATTCTTCTATGGAAAAAAAATGAGATAAGGACGTGGTATCTCATTTTTTTTTCCACATAGAGTTTGATGGAATTCTTATATGGAAAAAAATGAGATAAGGACGTGTTATCTCATTTCTTTTCCAAACAGACTTTGTATTGAATTCTTGTATGGAAAAAAAATGAGATAAGGACGTGGTATCTCATTTTTTTCCCACAGTTTGATGGAATTCCTATATGGAAAAAAATGAGATAAGGACGTGTTATCTCATTTTCTTTTCCAAACAGACTTTGTATTGAATTCTTGTATGGAAAAAAAATGAGATAAGGACGTGTTATCTCATTTTTTCCCATATAGAGGTTGATTGTGGTAAAAAAATTGACACAACCTTTCAAAAACTACTTATCACAACTTTTTAAATTATCACGTTTTTCCCTTAGAATAAAAATACGTACTAAATAAATGTGACAAATAATCAAGTCTGGGTCAGGATGTGCTGCTGTGGGTTTGTCATCTATAAAGTGGTATGAACAAACCCTATCATGTGGCTTGTTAACCCAGTTTTTATTGTTAACCCAGTTTTTCTTGTTGATTAGTTTATTCCATCTTCTCCTGGCATCAGGTCTTTTCTTCTCAGTAGGGAATGGGAAAAGTTGGAAAGGTGGGGGGCAGTCGCAGCAGCCAAGTTTGGTACCATGTTTTTGGCATGTCCATTTGTATAGATGGTATGTTGAATTGTGGAAATTCACTACTGCACGCAGCTTCATGATGAACAGTAACACTGTAAAAAGAAGAAGAGAGGAAAATTGAACCAAAAGTGATACTACATGAATTTAAGTTCAAAACTTTGTCTTGACTGCACTGGCATAATTTTTGCATGCACAAAACCCTACCACACCATGTATCCTAGTAATCCTACTACGAAAACCACACTAAACATTTACTAAAATTATTGGTGTACTCACTGCATGTGCTATTCATTCATCGTTATTTTAATCGTTAATTCGTCGTGAGGATTGGGGTTGTAAAGCTTTATCCTTTATGTGCTTGCGGTGACACGAGACAAAGACGTGCCATGCATATCGGCCTGTTGTGCAGACAAAAGCCCATGCTATTTATCGAAATTTTTTACAGTCCAAAACATATTCCAGCAAAAGATTCCACACTATTTTACCCATACAAAATAGATGTTCCAAAACTCGTTTTATCGAGATTGGTCAGGAAAATTGAGCAGAAAACGTGAAGACAAAAGGCGTGCAGGATGGGGGAGGGGGGCATGCAGGCGGTAGCGCTAGCTTGGATATCGTCAAAGAACCTACCGTAAATCCCCTTGAAGAGAAAGATATCATGATATTTTTGGCAAACTAGGTCCAGAACATAGTTGGAACTCAGCCCAAGGCGGTTCATCACCGGTAACGCCGTGTGTAAGCTGGAAACTCAGACATAATGGTGCTTGGCACAAGGGCGTCCGCGGTTCTGTTTATCTCTCTGTTTATCTCCAATTTCTGGATCGAACGTCAAATTCCGCGCAGGCGCACTAGTAATTGCGAAAAGGGCTTATTCTGAAAACTTAACCTGAGCCACAATTTTGGGAACTTAACCTGCGTCACAATTCTGGTAACTTAACCTGAGCCTGAATTCTAAAAACTTAACCTGAGCCACAATTTTGGGAACTTAACCTGAGTCACAATTCTGGGAACTTAACCTGAGTCACAATTCTAGGAACTTAATCTGAGTCACAATTCTGGGAACTTAACCTGAGCCACAATTCGGGGAACTTGACCTGAGTCACAATTCTGGGAACTTAACCTGATTCACAATTCTGGGAACTTAACCTGAGCCTAAATTCTGAGAACTTAACCTGAGCCATAATTTTGGGAACTTAACCTGAGCCTAAATTCTGAGAACTTAACCTGAGCCATAATTTTGGGAACTTAACCTGAGCCACAATTCTGGGAACTTCACCTAAGCCACAATTCTGAGAACTTAACCTGAGCCACAATTTTAGAAACTTAATCTGAGTCACAATTCGAGGAACTTAACCTGAGCCACAATTCTGGGAACTTAATCTGAACCTGAATTCTGAGATCTTAACCTGGGTCACAATTCTAGGAACTTAACCTGGGCCTGAGGTCCGAGGCCTTAACCTGAGTCACAATTCGGGGAACTTAACCTGAGTCACAATTCTAAGATCATAACCTGAGTCACAATTCGGGGAACTTAAACAGAGCCAAAATACGAGGAACTTAATCTGAGTCACAATTCGGGAAACTTAACTTGAGTCACAATTCTGGGAACTTAACCTGAGCTACAATTCGGAGAACTTAATCTGAGTCACAATTCTGGGAACTTAACCTGAGCCTGAATTCTGAGACGTTAATCTGAGCCACAATTTTGGGAACTTAACCTGAGTAACAATTCGGGTAACGTAACCTGAGCCACAATTCTGGGAACATAACCTGAGCCACGATTCTGGGAACTTAACCTGAGCCACGATTCTGGGAACTTAACCTGAGTCACAATTCTGGAAACTTAACCTGCGTCACAATTCTGGTAACTTAACCTGATCCTGAATTCTAAAAACGTAACCTGAGCAACAATTTTGGGAACTTAACCTGAGCCTGAATTCTGAGAACTTAACCTGAGCCACAATTCTGGGAACTTAACCTGAGCCTGAATTCTGGGAACTTAAACTAAGCAAATATTTTGGGAACTTAATCTGAGCCACAATTCAGGGAACTTAACCTGAGTCTGAATTCTAGTAACTTAACCTGAGCAACAATTCTGGGAACTTAAGATGAGCCACAATTCGGAGAACTTAACCTGAGCCTGAATTCTGAAAACTTAACCTGAGTCACAATTCTGGTAACTTAACCTGAGCCTGAATTCTGAAAACTTAACCTGAGCCACAGTTTTGGGAACTTAACCTGAGTCATAATTTTGGGAACTTAACCTCAGCCACAATTCTGGAAACTTAACCTGAGTCACAATTCGTGGAACTTAATCTGAGTCACAATTCTGGGAACTTAACCTGAGCCTGAATTCTGAGACCTTAACCTGAGCCACAATTTTGGGAACTTAACCTGAGTCACAATTCTGGGAACTTAACCTCAGTCACAATTCGGGTAACGTAACCTGAGCCACAATTCTGGGAACATAACCTGAGCCACGATTCTGGGAACTTAAGCTGAGCCACGATTCTGGGAACTTAACCTGAGTCACAATTCCGGGAACTTAACCTGAGCCACAATTATGGGAACTTAACCTAAGCCTGAATTCTGAGAACTTAACCTGATCACAATTTTGGGAACTTAACCTGCGTCAAAAATTCTGGTAACTTAACCTGAGCCTGAATTCTAAAAACATAACCTGAGCCACAATTCTAGGAACTTAATCTGAGTCACAATTCTGGGAACTTAACCTGAGTCTCAATTCTGGGAACTTAATCTGAGTCACAATTCTAGGAACTTAATCTGAGTCACAATTCTGGGAACTTAACCTGAGCCACAATTCGGGGAACTTGACCTGAGTCACAATTCTGGGAACTTAACCAGAGCCTGAATTCTAAGAACTTAACCTGATCACAATTTTGGGAACTTAATCTGAGTCACAATTCGGGGAACTTAACCTGAGCCACAATTTTTGGAACTTAACCTGCGTCACAATTCTGGGAACTTTACCTGAGCCACAATTCTGGCAACTTAACCTGAGGCACAATTCGGGGAACTTAATCTGAGTCACAATTTGGGAAACTCAACCTGAGTCACAATTCTGGGAACTTAACCTGAGCCTGAATTCTGAGAACTTAACCTGAGCCATAATTTTGGGAACTTAACCTGAGCCACAATTCTGGGATCTTAACCTGAGCCTGAATTCTGAGAACTTAACCTGAGCCAGAATTCTGGAAACTTAACCTGAGTTACAATTCGATGAACTTAACCTGAGCCACAATTCTGGGAACTTAACCTAAGCCACAATTCGGGGAACTTAACCTGAGTCACAATTTGGGGAACTTAAACAGAGCCAAAATTCGAGGAACTTAATCTGAGTCACAATTCGGGAAACTTAACCTGAGTCACAATTCTGGGAACTTAACCCGAGTCACAATTCTGGGAACTTAACCTGAGCCTGAATTCTGAGAACTTAACCTGAGCCACAATTTTGGGAACTTAACCTGAGCCACAATTCTCGAAACTTAACCTGAGTCACAATTTGGGAACTTAACCTGAGTCACAATTCTGGGAACTTAATCTTAGTCATAATTCTTGAAATTGAACCTGAGCCATAATTCTGAAAATTTTACAAAAGTCATATTTCTGTATAATTAACATAGTCTGAGCACCAAAACTGAGCCAGAATTCTTGGAACTAAACCTGAGCCAGAATTCTGGCAACGTAAGTCACAATTCTCAGACCTTCACCTGAGCCACAATTCTGGAAACTTAACCTGAGTCACATTTCGGGAAACTTAATATTAGCCTGAATTCTGAGAACTTTACCAGAGCCACAATTCGGGGAACTTAACCTGAGTCACAATTCGGGGAACTTAACCTGAGTCACAATTCTGGGAACTTAACCTGAACAACAATTCGGGGAACTTAGCCTGAGCCTGAATTCTGAGAACTTAACCTGAGCCACAATTTCAGGAACCTAACCTGAGTCACAATTCGGGGAACTTAACCTAAGCCACAATTCTGGGAACTTAACCTAAGCCACAATTCTGGGAACTTAACCTGAGTCACAATTCTGGGAACTTAACCTGAGCCACAATTCTGGGAACTTCCCCTGAGTCACAATTCTGGGAACTTAACCTGAGCCACATCTCTGGGAACTTAACCAGAGCCACAATTCGGGGAACTTAACCTGAGCCACAATTCTGGGAACTTAAGCTGAGCCACGATTCTGGGAACTTAACCTGAGTCACAATTTGGGAACTTAACCTGAGCCACAATTCTGGGAACTTAACCTGAGCCTGAATTCTAAGAACTTAACCTGAGTCACAATTCTGGGAACTTAATCTGAGTGATAATTCTTGAAATTGAACCTGAGCCATAATTCTGAAAATTATACAAAAGTCATATTTCTGTATAATTAACATAGTCTGAGCACCAAAGTTGAGCCAGAATTCTTGGAACTAAACCTGAGCCAGAATTCTGGCAACGTAAGTCACAATTCTCAGACCTTCACCTGAGCCACAATTCTGAAAACTTAACCTGAGTCACAATTCTGGGAACTTAACCTGAACAACAATTCTGGGAACTTAGCCTGAGCCTGAATTCTGAGAACTTAACCTGAGCCACAATTTCAGGAACCTAACCTGAGTCACAATTTTGGGAACTTAACCTAAGCCACAATTCGGGGAACTTAACCTGAGTCACAATTCGGGGAACTTAATCTGAGTCACAATTCGGGAAACTTAACCTGAGTCACAATTCGGGAAACTTAACCTGAGTCACAATTCTGGGAACTTAACCCGAGTCACAATTCTGGGAACTTAATCTGAGTCACAATTCTGGGAACTTAACCTGAGCCTGAATTCTGAGAATTTAACCTGAGCCTGAATTCTGGGAACTTAACCTGAGCCTGAATTATGAGATCTTAACCTAAGTCACAATTCTAGGAACTTAACCTGGGCCTGAAGTCTGAGACCTTAACCTGAGCCACAATCCTGGGAACTTAATCTGAACCTGAATTCTGAGATCATAACCTGAGTCACAATTCTAGGAACTTAACCTGGGCCTGAAGTCTAAACCTTAACCTGAGTCACAATTCGGGGAACTTAACCTGAGTCACAATTCTGGGATCCTAACCTGAGCCTGAATTCTGAGACCTTACCCGCAGTCCGATGGTACACCGTTGCTCTTCTCAAAGCATATTAGTCTTTGTTAACGGGTTTGGACACCTATAAAACATCAATGTTCTATGTACTCCTAGCTGACATGTAAAAAGCCTTTGACAGAGTTCACCACGGGATATCACTTCAGCACCTGTCTGTTCGTGGCACGCCCGCGAAGAAGATTTGCAGCTATTTGCCTGGCAGAGCACAACGCATGATCGCCAACGACAGGTGTAACAACTGACGTAACATTGTTACACTTGCCACTATCTACACTTGCTGTTATACTTGTTTCTAGTTTTATATGTCGACCAGAACCACATTGCATGAGACTACTGACAACACCAGATACGCGTACGATATCAACCTGTCTAGAAACATCCCCTGTGCTAAGGTTTGACGGACAGCACAATGCAAGAAGAGGCTCTACAGCTGGACTCCTGACAAATCCTATGAACTTAGAATATGTTTTGCTAGAAATCCTCCCAAGCCCCCCCCCCCGTGTACACTATATGACATCCAGTAGATTTCTAGCGGGGACCAATCATAGGGCTGCTGACGCGTCACCGACTAGCGGCTATTAGCACCTTGTTTCATGTAAATGCCATGAACTCAACCAGAGCGCGTATATTGTTTCTTGTTTACATCAGTACTAGTACTAGTACTAGTACTTCCACAATCACTTAGTAAAGTCATACCTTAGTAAAATCTACTTTGATGAACGAATCAAAACGGGACTGTAGACATTAAGTTTTACACATTCAAATGTGGCTGCACTAGCGCTAATGGAGCGACCACTATGTACGGCAAGGAACGGATCTTAACGAAGCCGAGATTTGTGAACCAAACCCAACCCATCGAAGACGGGCCGCCAAACATAAAAATGGAGGGAAATGACAGACAACAAGCCAACAAAGACAACATCACCAGACCAACAAACTTGGAAAACACCACTTCAAGCGCTAACGTTGTAAGAACTGTGGAACCTCAAACTAGTATGTTTGCGTCAGCGGAAAGGCTGTCGAAGTAACCACTACATGAAAAACTGCGGCGAAAAAGTAACATGGGTTCGTCCCAAATCTAGACGCAAGTGAGCTACAAAAGAAATAGATTCTATGCAACTTGCTTGTTGCTGTCAACTTACCCGTTAAAGATTGAACCGATACATCTACGTACTATAACTTGCCCGGCCAAAGACGACTACATTACTGTTACTCTTTATTTTGTGTTGTATAATGTATATGCGTTACATTATCTATCTTTGTCATTTCTGTGAATTCCTTAAAACATCTACTGTTAGTTTGTGTAACATTACGTAGTGCTACAATCTGCGTAAAAAAGTGAGCTTCATTACGTGTTATCTGCTAAGTCGTGTTGGTATTGAAAACTGTTTTTGTAAGGGGTTGAAAATGACACTTTTTATGTATAATGCTTTTGTGGCCAGTGTGATAATCTGGTTATGCTAATTCGAGGCTTTGATGATAGGAACATCAAGGACATGTGGGATAGGTGCGAAATGTTGTGTTGTTCCCTTGCCAGACGACTGTCTGTTGTTCAATCTGTGTTCAGCCTGTGGTTTGACAATAAAAGCTGGGAGTTCTGTGGGTTGAGAGAACAGTCTGAAAGACAGTCTGAGACAGAGAGAGCTCGAGAGAAGGTTACAGAAAAGACTGTCCCAGCCCACGTCTCCCGTGCGCGTGTGACGGCCATGCCTGTGTCCTGCGTGTGTTCTTGCTAGCCCTGTAGTTAGTTCCCCGTGCAGCATCCACTTAAAAGAACCTGGTGAATTCCACCTCGGTTACATTTGGCGTTGTCGGCAGGATGCTGTTTAAACCACCATCTAGGGGGACGCTGCAGGGCAGAGCCACGCCAGGACCAGGAGGGCCAGAGCCGCGCACGGGAGGGCAGGACCGACACTAGAGACAAGCGGACCTGGGCAGGCAGATTGTGAGACCAAGACGCAGGAGTGAGGACTGGAGGCAGGAGTCTGATGACGTGCGGAGTGAGAGGAGTGCAGGGCCGGGAGAGCCAAGACCACGAGGCGTCAGGGCCGTGACCTGGAGACCCGGGCGGCCAGCCGGACTGCAGAACCAGAGAAGTCGGCCGAAAGAGTGTGCCTGTGTAATGCGGTGGGTGTGAAAACTTCATGCGCACAATGTCAGACCGTCCGAAGTTTAGTTTTGTTGGCTCAGAGTTAGTTGAGGTTGTTAGATTTGATGGATTCTTGTTTCTTCTTGTCAGGATTCTTATTATGTCGGTTTTAGGTAGGAAGAAAATCTGTTATGGGTACGTAATCTCCGGGGAAACCCAGACTTCGGGGGTTGGGCTACGGTCCTTCAGGAGATTGTGTCGCCCGGGATTGGAAGTCTTTTTTCGTGTTTTTATGCAGATGTTAAGTAACGTTATTCGATAGTTGGTTTAGAAGTGGGTTATCTGGACTTTTTCTGGACTTCTGAGGTTTTGTATCCAAAGTTTGAACAGGGGTGTCCTGTATAGTCAGGAGTTGTTAGTATGTCCAGGATTTTGAATATCTAAAAGTTGGCAGTTTGGCCAGTTGAATATTTATTAGTTATCATTGTGTCCAAATTTGTTGTCTTTGTTTGTTGTATTTGGCTGTTGTCTTTGAAAACAAATGTTTATCACCTGGAGAGCATTGATTTGTATAAGAGGATTGAAATGTTTCCATTGAATCAATTAGTAGAGTAGGCTGTGACACTGACAGTGTGAGGAGCTCTATTCAGACTGCTGTGGTTGAGCTGGGAGAAGTCAGGATCCACGTGCTCCTAGGGTAGGATGTGTATTGAGCGAGCCTCGGTCCGTCGGCCTAGTTTACAGAGATTTGTAAGGAAAGCATTATAGCCTTTTGTTTCTATGAGAGTTTATTTGTCACTGTTTAGTTTAGTTACTGAGTTTTAATAGACAGATGTGGACGGTCAGTTGTTTGTGCGTGCGTGTGTTGACCCTTTTCCATGGCTGATCCCTGCACCCCACACGACAAGGACGTGGGCCGAACCAGTCAGATTCCTAATCGGATCCCTGAACCAGCGGACCGACACGCCGAGGGAACTTCTGAAGGAAGACGGTGACCAGCAGGAGACGTGGGGAGGGCGTCCGTGGCGGTGCAACCAATGGAAGGTGAAGGGACAACGCAACACGGGGACCTGTGATGTGAAGTTTGTGATTTGCTGACTCCGCAGTGGAGGACCTGCGAGCGGTGCTGAGGCCGTGTGACGTGAGACGACGCCCTGGTCCAGGAAGGAAGGGGTCTTGATGTGTAGCTAATGATGTGTTGATATATATATAAAACCGATCTACAGACTCTTGAAAAACTCATGTACTTTTAAGCTTGACAAATTTGATCTATTCTACGGAACAATATCCTTCATTCCTATGTGTAGATGAATTGCAATTGTTTATCATGTGTATTGCTTGCATCCTGTTTTATTATGTATTTCTATGTATCTTTGCTGTATTTATATTTGTTGTTTTATGAAAAGAAAAACGTTGTACGCTCGCCGGGACGGCTCGCATTTTAATAGGGGTGGATGTAAGGGGTTGAAAATGACACTTTTTATGTATAATGCTTTTGTGGCCAGTGTGATAATCTGGTTATGCTAATTCGAGGCTTTGATGATAGGAACATCAAGGACATGTGGGATAGGTGCGAAATGTTGTGTTGTTCCCTTGCCAGACGACTGTCTGTTGTTCAATCTGTGTTCAGTCTGTGGTTTGACAATAAAAGCTGGGAGTTCTGTGGGTTGAGAGAACAGTCTGAAAGACAGTCTGAGACAGAGAGAGCTCGAGAGAAGGTTACAGAAAAGACTGTCCCAGCCCACGTCTCCCGTGCGCGTGTGACGGCCATGCCTGTGTCCTGCGTGTGTTCTTGCTAGCCCTGTAGTTAGTCTCCCGTGCAGCATCCGAAAAGAACTGGTGAATTCCACCTCGGTTACATTTTATTCCGCCGTTCTTCTACAAACAGCCAGCAGAATTATGAAGATACTCGTTCTCAATACACATGCTGCAAACTAAAGTAATGGCAGACCTACGAAAATTCTGTTTGTAATGTATAAGCGCTTGATGTCGACGTACAATGGGTGTGAAATACATGTTTTCGCCCATCGTGTGCCATAATTGGCTACTTTACAAGTGAAAGAACCGCGTCCGTGGGCCTTGATAAATTATTCAAATTATTCAGCAGCCCTCTGATTGGTCCCCGCTAGAAATTTACTGGATGTCATTCAGTGACGAGCGCCCCCCCCCCTCATCCTAGGAGAAACAGAAGTGCCAGTGGTCGACTGTGCAACTTAGCTGGGTTTTAAGGTACATTCCAACCTTGGATGGGACTGTCAGATCACACATGTAACTAGGAAGGCATCCAGGCGCCTACACTTCCTCCGCCTTCTGGCCAAGGGCGGCATGCCTCCTGAAGACCTGGTCACTGTGTACAGGATCCTTGTATGGCCGGTATTAGAATATGCAAATGTTGTATATGTGGGGTGTACTGAGTCACAAAGAAAGACTCTCGAGGCTGTACAAAATCGAGCCATGAAAATCGTAAACAAAAACAACATCAGCCCGACGTCTGTACCGCTGGTTCTGCCCACACTTCAGTTACGGCGGGAGGAAGCAGCGAGAACTCTACTTACCCAGATGCGGGCAAGCCACCCCCTGCACTACATGGTCACCAGTGACAGGAGGGAAGAAACTAAAAAGGACGTTATAACCACCTTTCACTGCCTAAATGCCGAAATAAGAGTCTGAAACGATCGTTCTTATACCAATAAATACTACTGTATAAGGAATCTCTCAAATGAATCCACCCGTATTTTGAAAATGTGTAATATGATGTATATCTACAATGTATAATGTATTATTTCAATGCTATTATTTTAAAATTGGAAATTTGTAAATGATGTCAATGTAAAGAAATGGTTTTTAAGGTTTTTAATGGTCTGTGTAATTCGAAAATGTTTTTTTGGAAATTAGCGCTAGATTGTCGGAAATCTGTGAAATGCTAATAAAGCTTTCTTATGTTTAAAAAAACTGTGAAGAAGGCAAAAGTGTGTGTATGGAAGACAAAAGTCAGTGTAGGAATGACAAAAGTCAATGTAGGGAAGACAAAAGTTACCTGTGGAAAAGAAAAAAGTCAGTGTAGGAAAGACAAAGTCAGTGTAGGAAAGAGAAAAGTCAGCGTAGAATATGCAAAAGTCAGTGAAGGGATGACAAAAGTTATTGTAGAGAAAACAAAAGTCAGTGTATGGGAGGCAAAAGTCAGTGTAGAGAAGACTCCAGTCAGTGTAGAGAAGACTCAAGTCAGTGTAGGAAAAAATAAATACAAACGTCAGTGTAGGGAAGACAAAAGTCAGCGTAGGGAAGACAAAAGTCAGTGTAGGGAAAATAAAAGTCAGTGTAGGAAAGACAAAATTTAGTGTGCAGAAGACTGTCAGTGTTTGGAAAACAAAAGTCAGTGTAGAAAAAACTCAAATCAGTATAGGGAAGACAAAATTTATTGCACAAGGAAGACAAAAGTCAGTTTAGGGAAATAAAAACTCAGTGTAGGATAGACAATAGTCAGTGTGAAGACAAAAGTTATTGTGGAGGAGACGAAAGTCAGTGTATGGGAGACCAAAGTTAGTGTAGCAAAGACAAAAGACAGTGTAGCGAAGACAAAAATCAGTGTGGAAAAGACAAAAGTCAGTGCAGGGAATACAAAGGTTATTA
>NW_017802491.1:79559-81137 GCF_001625305.1 Branchiostoma belcheri
TCCATTTTTTTTACAAAAAGGGTTGAATGAAGGTTTTTTAGTATGTTTACAATGTATTTTAAGCTTTATCATGAAAAAACTATTTTTGAAAATTCAAGATTGATGATCCAAGATGGCGGGTATCTTAAATATGCATGACGTCATTTTATGACGTCACCGGTGTTGCTATGGGCAACATAAGACTTAGTACACACTAATATTCTGTCATAAACACTTTTGGTAAAGTTATGTTGTATACCAGGGAAGTTTTCAGGGAAAAACCTATTTAGACGGTTTTTGCCAATAAAATCACATTAATGACGTCATAATGACGTCATATTACGTCATAACGACATTAAAATTGTAGATATGATAAATTTTCACTAGTACACCATTCTCTGAAAATTTCGTGGTCATACGACACACCGTTCGCGAGTTCGTTAGGGGGGGGGGGTCAAAAGAGCCCGCCCCGGTCACCCCATGTCAAAAAAAGCCCGGTCTAAGTAGGGTTAAGAAATCAAAGTCAGTGTATGGAAGACAAAAGTTATTGTACAAGGAAGACAAAAGTCAGTTTAGGGAAATAAAAGTCAGTGAGGGAAGACAAAATTTATTGTGGAGGAGACGAAAGTCAGTGTACGAGAGACAAAAGTCAGTGTAGCGAAGACAAAAATCAGTGTAGGGAAGACAACGGTTAGTGTAGGGGAGACAAAAGGCAGTGTGGAAAAGACAAAGGTCAGTGTAGTGAAGACAAAAGTCAGTGCAGGGAATACGAAAGTTATTGTAAGACAGATCAAAGTCAATTTAGACAAGATTAAGTGTAGGGAAGACAAAAGTCAGTATAGAGAAGACAAAAGTCAATGTAGGGAGACAAAAGTCAGTGTAGGGAAGACACTTTTAGTGTAGGGAAGACAAAGTCATTCTTTTAAAGACAAAGTCAATGTATGGACGACAAAATTCAGTATAGGGAAGACAAAAAGTTATTGTAGGGAAGACGAAAGTCAGAATAGGGAAGACAAAAAGTCAATATCGAGAATACAAAAGTCATTGAGGAGACAATATTTAAAAAGTACACCAAAAATACACTTATCATATTTTCGCACTCTACTTTTACGACAATTTATTTCTATTGATTTTGTCTAAAAAAAGAACTTAAACCTAGTCATTAAAATATCAAAGTAAGGCGAAGGAACATTAGACTACAATATTCTTTTTAATTCTATACTTGTGGTATGGGCTGGAATATTACGATACAGGCTATTACATAAAAGAATACTGATTTAGTCTAGCAGTACAATATGCTGTAAATGTAAACAGAAGTCAAGCGGGTTGAGGTAAGCTTTAAATGTCTGTGTAAAGTCGACACACCGGTATAGTAAGTGTTGGGATGACACCCATTGATTACGTCTGCCTGACTCATTTGTTAAGGTGTATGATGACATGCAGACGGTTGTTACACTCAGCTGTTACAAAGAGTTTTTGAAGGGAATGTTTTGCCTTTTAAAGCTTCTATGGCAATTCCTTTAAGTACTATATATATATATTATATATATATATATATATATATATATATATATATATATATATATATATATATATATA
>NW_017802491.1:81157-84192 GCF_001625305.1 Branchiostoma belcheri
AGAGATATAATAGATATATATATATATAGATATATAGATATATATATATATAGATATATAGATATATATATATTTATTTATTTATTTATTTATTCCAGTTGGTTTTACTTTAAATATCGTGCAAGATTGGTTCTAAAGCAGTCGTTCTATAAATTGGGCAAAATATTAGGGAAAATACACTAGTTGCTTTTAAGGGATGCACAAATTTTCACTGATTTTAATACGTTATATCCATGCATTTGGAATTATGACAATAAATACATCGGGGTCTCTATAACATTTTATTACAAAGCATGATAAGAAGGTTTTAAGAGCAATTGTTACTACAAAGCACCGTATTGGTATTTGGTACTGTATTGTGGTATTGAAACGTGATATTAACATTTCCCCATCCATTTTGATATTGATACTCAACAGGCATGATGCAATTTTCCCCCCACAGGAATTGTGATTTGTGTATCCGGACTTGCTACAAATATCTGGAGGCAATAAATAACGGATCATGTATTTCTCTTGGCCTCTGATGGCTGTTTACTTTTATCTATTCAAGTTTCTCGGCCAAGTTTGTTGGTCTGTTTAGCTAAATAAAAATCAATCAATTTACTTCCTTTATGAATTAGTGCTTTTCCCCATTTTTGGCAGAAATATGTGGTTGTGTAACTAACGTGTCTTCTTTTTTTTCGTCACTAAAGTCGACATAGTCAGACAACAACATGAAGATGGCTGAGATATTGTCATTCATTCAAATGCTAGGCAACAGAACCGAGAGAGACTGTCACCTGGCAGGACCATATTGCTGCCGAGTAGACTGATCCAACACGGACTTCCAGCTCAGTACCTCTCAGCAGGAGTCTTATTGGACGTAATTCATCGTCCTAACTTCCTTCCTCTGGCCAACACATCTAGGATCTCAGACTTAATGATGGTGTCGAAGGCCCGGGGCATGCCTATCTCAACAGTGTGAACGTTCAAATGTTTAAAAAACAACAACAATAGCAAGAAAAACTAAGAAGGTAAGCATGGGCATATCCAATACAATGCCTGCACTACAAGTACCATGGCATGACGAGAGACTATAGGAGACACTAGTCTAGTCCGATAAAATGACAACTTTGTTTCTGCTGCGGCGTAATACAACATAGACGTGATTTCACGTATAGAGGGCAAGTGGAGCAAAGTTTGTAAAATGACTTTGATTTTTTTTGTGTGTGTGATGGGCAAATAAATATGTTTTTTGCCCCAAACCTTCGATGGGGAAACCGAGGGTAGTAAACAAAGAGACAGACAAACTGCAAAAACTATCCGAACGTGGGTACTGTAAATGTCAAGACAATCCAAGACGAATGTAAGTGGCACGAAGTAGTAAACTCATGTAACACATATGCTGTGTCATTATAGACCTTTCAGACCACATAATAGTGCACAAAGATAGAGATGAGCCCGTAGTATTTCAAACCTATGCAAATTTTACATTGATTACCCCCTCAGCTTGAAGGAATAGGAACAACGCCTCTTTAGATGGAGAAGGTCTACTTATAGGTAAAGAGACGGAAAATGCTTTAGCTAAGGTCAAACCTTAGAACGAAAGAATACTAGTAGCAAACTTCATATTTAAAGGCTACCCAACTTTAACTGTCATAGTCCAGTACCAGTAGTTTATATCAGTACCAGTAGTTAAGGGTTCTCCTGATGAACCAATCCCTCAGAGCTTTCTCAAACTTGACATTTTGGCTAAACCATTCACCATGGAGGAATACATAGCTGTCAAGAGCAAACTAAAACTGGGTAAGGCAGCTTACCCTGATGGAATTCCTCCGGCGGCTCTAAAACTGTGCGATTTTCATGACATCATGCTGTCATTTGCTAACAAGTTGTTCCTAGGTTTGAGGCCTTAACAGTTGGCGATTGGAACCCTTGTGCCGGTTCCCAACCCAGGTGACTTAACTGAATACACTAACTACAGAGGTATTATGCTCGCTTCGGTTGGAGCAAAGATAACCAACAAAATAGAATACAACCTGGGGCAGATAAGCTCCTCAGACCACACCAAAACGATTTCCGCCCGGGTCGCTAAACAACTTCACAAATCATTGCTCTAGGACAACTAATAAAAGGAGTACTGAGTAAAAATCCGCAGGCAATTATTCATTGATTTTAGCAAAGCTTTTGATAGCTCTCAGGGGAAATGATGAACATCTTAAAAGCGTACGGAATTCCACAGGCACTGGTTGATGCAATCAACATACTGTACAAGAACACACGTGCGAAAGTATTGTCCACCGATGGTTAAACTGAATTGTGCGGTTGTACTACAAGGTGACACACTAACGTCTTACCTCTTTGTTACAGTCTCAGACTTCATAATGAGGCAAACTCTTGGAGAAGAGAAAAAGAACTCTATTTTGAGCTTGAAAGCAGAAAGAGTACTCGTCATCCTGCTGTTGTAATTGATGATCTGGACTTCGCAGATGACATGGCTCTGCTGACAGGAATAATCAAGCAAGCACAGGAACTACTATTGCGTCAGCAAAAGTAGGCTTGAATCTTAACGCGAAGAAAACCAAGCTTATGGCATACAACAAGTTGTTCCCTTCGTCATCCAAAACAGGAGCGGTGACCTAGCATATCAACAAAGGGAGGTCACCAAGAGGGTAGAGGTAGTCAAAAACTTTAAATACCTGGGTTTCAACATGCAGAACTCAGAAAAAAATCGAAATAAGAAAAGCGCTCGCCTAGAGTAGCTGCCATAAGCTAAATAAAATCTGGGAATCAGAGTTATGGAAAACCAAAATTAAACTTCCTGATTGTCACAGAAGAATCGATACTGCTGTTTGGTAGTGAAGCTTGGACGCTGACTTCTTCTTCTTACGCTGAAAAGCACATTAATTGCTGCTACAAAAGATGCTCCGTATGTGTCTGAACATCTTATGGGAGCGAAACTCCCCGACGAGCAACTGTATCAGGAATTGTCTGCACTTACGGAGGAGATCAAAACTCGCAGCATTAAACTTGCATGAAACCGATTTCAAAATCAG
>NW_017802491.1:84212-86950 GCF_001625305.1 Branchiostoma belcheri
TTAAGATATCGCTCTGTGTTGTACATAGTTTTACATTTTGCATAAAATCTTAACTTACCACTATCAATAATCAAGCAAGCACAGGAACTACTATTGCGTCAGCAAAAGTATGCTTGAATCTTAACGCGAAGAAAACCAAGCTTATGGCATACAACAAGTTGTTCCCTTCGTCATCCAAAACTGGAGCGGTGACCTAGTATATCAACAAAGGGAGGTCACCAAGGGGGTAGAGGTAGTCAGAAACTTTAAATACCTGGGTTTCAACATGCAGAACTCAGAAAAAAAATCGAAATAAGAAAAGCGGTCGCCTAGAGTATCTGCCATAAGCTAAATAAAATCTTGAAATCCAAGTTATGGAAAACCAAAATTAAACTTTCTGATTGTCACAACAGAATCGATACTGCTGTATGGTAGTGAAGCTTGGACGCTGACTTCTTCTTCTTACGCTGACTAAATCCCTTGAAAAGCACATTAATTGCTGCTACAAAAGATGCTCCGTATGTGTCTGAACATCTTATGGGAGCGAAAACTCCCCGACGAGCAACTGTATCAGGAATTGTCTGCACTTACGGAGGAGATCAAAACTCGCAGCATTAAACTTGCATGAAACCGATTTCAAAATCGACAACCCCTATTTATAGTGGACGTAAACACATAACCTTCTGACGAAGGTAATAATGACAGTAAGGAAATGTGTTATGACGTTAATCCCATGTGTGAAGTGTTCGTTGCTGACTCCATAGTCACCTGGTGAACGTCTTTGATTGTTAACTACCTATTGACAAGTTTCTTGCAGGACCACAAATGTATATTATAATCTTCTGTGCTCTGGTTTTCAAACTGAAAGAGCTGGTATGGTGGTATCAATGACAAACCCTCGAAACATCACAGAATTCTCAGTTTAGACATAATGTGCTTCAAACCTTATCCGTGACCTAGGGCACGTGTACCTCATTTTTATTATAAGATTTGGGGGGGGGGGTTGTCACCGAACATGTTGTAAGCCAAATTACCCTGCTTTTTACGAGGTGGGGGTGGGGTAATTCTATGTAACTTACAAACTATTTATTTTCAGGGGATAATGTACAAGTAAAATTAAATCATAAGAGTAATTTTGGTGCATAATACATCATTTTGACGTTAATTTAGGTGATTTTGCTGAAACCGTGTAAAGATGTTTTTCCTGTAAAACTGCACAAAATGAAACAAAAAGGGTGTATGACAGAATATAAAGGTCTGCTAAGACTTATAATGCCCATGACAACACGGAAGCCAACATGACGTAAAATGTTCTGTGAACGCACTTTACTTTAATTATAGTTTCACTATGTTCAAGTTTGATTAATGACGTCATCAATTAGCACACATAGTGAGAATTTGAATATGGTTGAAATTACTAAGAATAACTATTACTACTGATTAGAATTTAAATTTTTGGAGGATACTATGCTAGTTAATTAACGAGAGCTATTTATTATTCCCCACTAGACTAACTAGGGGTGGTAGGTCGCCAATTAGCCAATAAAGGTCTTAGGGATTGCAGCGTCAAGTCAGTCTAACATTTTGCATTTCAAACGGTGTCTTGTCCTGCCAGTAAGCTACAGGTTTCAGGACCACTTTGACACAGACATCATATGTACATGGTCTGCGGCTTGCAGATGTGGGGCATGCATAGCATTTAGGTCGCGCTGACTGACATGTTACATGTCCATATTTTTGTATGTATCTTTATGTATTTACCCTTACAATGTGTATAATTTCAGTGTTTTACAATGCTTTTTTATTGATGTAATTTGGGGAGGGAGCTCGTAAAGGTGACTCACCTGTTCTCCCTCCCCTTCCACACATCTGGTGGAAATTTAAATAAACAAAATAAACAGATTAGCAAAACCGCTAGATTTTAACACTGTCAAACCATTGAATTTTTGAGTTGTTAAGTTTAACTTTGTTCCATGAGGGAACTTACCATGAATTTCCAGTCGATCTCGTCAACCTTTTGTCAAAAATATATAATGCACTCTCTAACACCACAGAGGGGCTTGTATTCAAGTATTAATTTTGTCTTTGTTTCAGGTTTGCTTGTAAAGAGATAACAATGAGGCAACAAAAATGCGCCCTGCTCCTGCTGGCCATCGATGGTTTTAATAGCCATGATTTACATGAAAGATCCTGTGGGTATTTATTATAACTCCCTGACACAGGAAACACTTGTCAGGTAGAAGACAATAAGAAATTATGTAATTTATACGATTGTGATTTTTTTAATCTTGTATATCGACACATAGTAAAATGTTGGTGCTCTTGATACGTATATTTCCGATAAGTTTGGGAAAAAGGTGTAGTGTAATATGGGGTTACTAGACTACTAGGTTAATTGTGGGTAAATAACACATTCATAGCTTGGCTAGAGAGTTCTGATATTTAGTATGTTGGTAAATGTCAACTGCAGAAGAACTTCTGGTTTTTGTAATCCTTAACATGCTATGGTCTTGGAATCTTGGCGACAGGTAGCTATTTCTGTTACGAATAAGTGGTGGATCTTTAGGGTAGTTTCTGACGAAATCGTTTTTAGCGGATGAGTCCGAAAAGGAACAAAATATTTTCTACATTTATATGTACGTAGCTTATACAAAGATGAACACAGTTGACTGCAAATTATGCAAATAGAGACATAATTTGCATAAATAAGGAGGGGATTCTGTAATAATAGTGTTTTACATAAAAGTACTTTCTAAACA
>NW_017802491.1:86970-93266 GCF_001625305.1 Branchiostoma belcheri
TTTGTTGGTCTGTTTAGCTAAATAAAAATCAATCAATTTACTTCCTTTATGAATCAGTGTTTTTTTCCAATTTTTGGCGGAAATATGTGGTTGTGTAACTAACGTGTCTTCTTTCTTTTTTCACTAAAGTCGACATAGTCAGACAACAACATGAAGATGGCTGAGATATTGTCCATCATTCAAATGCTAGGCAACAGAGCCGAGAGAGAGTGTCACCTGGCAGGACCATATTGCTGCCGAGTAGACTGATCCAACACGGACTTCCAGCCCAGTACCTCTCAGCAGGTGTCTTATGGGACGTAATTCATCGTCCTAACTTCCTTCCTCTGGCCAACATATCTAGGATCTCAGACTTAATGATGGTGTCGAAGGCCCGGGGCATGGCTATCTCAACAGTGTGAACGTTCAAATGTTTACAAAAACAAGAACAATAGCAAGAAAAACTAAGAAGGTAAGCATGGGCATATCCAATACAATGCCTGCACTACATGTACCATGACATGACGAGAGACTATAGGAGACACTAGTCTTCTCCGATAAAATGACAACTTTGTTTCTGCTGCGGCGTAATACAACATAGACGTGATTTCACGTATAGAGGGCAAATGGAGCAAAGTTGGTAAAATAATGTTTTTTTGTGTGATGGGCAAATAAATATGCTTTTTGCCCCAAACCTTCGATGTGTTAAAAGCAGAATACTTCTAATATCTCACTTCTATCTCCGAGGGTACTAGCTTTTCAGCTGGAAGAGATAACACTTTTCCTTCAAAGTCTCAACTACGGGAAATGGGGAAACCGAGGGTAGTAAACGAAGAGACAAACTGCAAAAACTATCCGAACGTGGGTACTGTAAATGTCAAGACAATCCAAGACGAATGTAAGTGGCACGAAGTAGTAAACTCATGTAACACATTTTGCTGTGTCAGTACTAGACCTTTCAGACCACAAAATAGTACACAAAGATAGAGATGAGCCCGTAGTATTTCAAACCTATGCAAATTTTACATTGATTACCCCCTCAGCTTGAAGGTTTATGAACAACGCCTCTTTAGATGGAGAAGGTCTACTTATAGATAAAGAGACGGAAAATGCTTTAGCTAAGGTCAAACCTTAGAACGAAAGAATACTAGTAGCAAACTTCATATGTAAGGGCTACCCAACTTTTACTGTCATACTCCAGTACCAGTAGTTTAGATCAGTACCAGTAGTTAAGGGTTCTCCTGATGAACCTATCCCTCAGAGCTTTCTCAAACTTGACATTTTGGCTAAACCATTCACCATGGAGGAATACATAGCTGTCAAGAGCAAACTAAAACTGGGTAAGGCAGCTTACCCTGATGGAATCCCTCCCGAGGCTCTAAAACTGTGCTATTTTCATGACATCATGCTGTCATTTGCTAACAAGTTGTTCCTAGGTGAGAGGCCTTAACAGTTGGCGATTGGAACCCTTGTGCCGGTTCCCAACCCAGGTGACTTAACTGAATACACTAACTACAGAGGTATTATGCTCGCTTCGGTTGGAGCAAAGATAACCAACAAAATAGAATACAACCTGGGGCAGATAAGCTCCTCAGACCACACCAAAACGATTTCCGCCCGGGTCGTTAAACAACTTCACAAATCATTGCTCTTGGACAACTAATAAAAGGAGTACTGAGTAAGAATCTGCAGGCAATTATTCATTGATTTTAGCAAAGCATTTGATAGCTCTCAGGGGAAATGATGAACATCTTAAAAGCGTACGGAATTCCACAGGCACTGGTTAATGTAATTAACATACTGTACAAGAACACACGTGCGAAAGTATTGTCCACCGATGGTTAAACTGAATTGTTTAAAATTACAGCGGGTGTACTACAGGGTGACACACTAACGTCTTACCTCTTTGTTACAGTCTCAGACTTCATAATGAGGCAAACTCTTGGAGAAGAGAAAAAAAACAACTCTATTTTGAGCTTGAAAGCAGAAAGAGTACTCGTCATCCTGCTGTTGTAATTGATGATCTGGACTTCGCAGATGACATGGCTCTGCTGACAGGAATAATCAAGCAAGCACAGGAACTACTATTGCGTCAGCAAAAGTAGGCTTGAATCTTAACGCGAAGAAAACCAAGCTTATGGCATACAACAAGTTGTCCCTTCGTCATCCAAAACAGGAGCGGTGACCTAGTATATCAACAAAGGGAGGTCACCAAGAGGGTAGAGGTAGTCAGAAACTTTAAATACCTGGGTTTCAACATGCAGAACTCAGAAAAAAATCGAAATAAGAAAAGCGGTCGCCTAGAGTATCTGCCATAAGCTAAATAAAATCTTGAAATCCAAGTTATGGAAAACCAAAATTAAACTTTCTGATTGTCACAACAGAATCGATACTGCTGTATGGTAGTGAAGCTTGGACGCTGACTTCTTCTTCTTACGCTGACTAAATCCCTTGAAAAGCACATTAATTGCTGCTACAAAAGATGCTCCGTATGTGTCTGAACATCTTATGGGAGCGAAAACTCCCCGACGAGCAACTGTATCAGGAATTGTCTGCACTTACGGAGGAGATCAAAACTCGCAGCATTAAACTTGCATGAAACCGATTTCAAAATCACAACCCCTATTTATAGTGGACGTAAACACATAACCTTCTGACGAAGGTAATAATGACAGTAAGGAAATGTGTTATGACGTTAATCCCATGTGTGAAGTGTTCGTTACTGACTCCATAGTCACCTGGTGAACGTCTTTGATTGTTAACTACCTATTGACAAGTTTCTTGCAGGACCACAAATGTATATTATAATCTTCTGTGCTCTGGTTTTCAAACTGAAAGAGCTGGTATGGTGGTATCAATGACAAACCCTCAAAACATCACAGAATTCTCAGTTTAGACATAATGTGCTTCAAACCTTATCCGTGACCTAGGGCACGTGTACCTCATTTTTATTATAAGATTAATAATCCTTTTATTCGAGGTTTTTTTTTGGGGGGGGGGTTGTCACCGAACATGTTGTAAGCCAAATTACCCTGCTTTTTTACGAGGTGGAGGTGGGGTAATTCTATGTAACTTACAAACTACTTATTTTCAGGGGATAATGTACAAGTAAAATTAAATCATAAGAGTAATTTTGGTGCATAATACATCATTTTGACGTCAATTTAGGTGATTTTGCTGAAACCGTGTAAAGATGTTTTTCCTGTAAAACTGCACAAAATGAAACAAAAAGGGTGTATGACAGAATATAAAGGTCTGCTAAGACTTATAATGCCCATGACAACACGGAAGCCAACATGACGTAAAATGTTCTGTGAACGCACTTTAATTATAGTTTCACTATGTTCAAGTTTAATTAATGACGTCATCAATTAGCACACATAGTGAGAATTTGAATATGGTTGAAATTACTAAGAATAACTATTACTACTGATTAGAATTTAAATTTTTGGAGGATACTATGCTAGTTAATTAACGAGAGCTATTTATTATCCTCCACTAGACTAACTAGGGGTGGTAGGTCTCACATGCTGATTTCGAGTCGTTGCAAAACATCTACATTTGCAATGTTGTACATCGCCCGACTAGTGACCGAATGAAAAAAACTAGAAACGCCAATTAGCCAATTAAGGTCTTTTTCATTTCAAACGGTGTCTTGTCCTGTCAGTAAGCTACAGGTTTCAGGACAACTTTGACACAGACATAATATGTACATGGTCTGCTTCTTGCAGATGTGGGACATGCATAGCATTAAGGTCGCGCTGACTGACATGTTACATGTCCATATTTTTGTATGTATCTTTATGTATTTACTCTTACAATGTGTATGATTTCAGTGTTTTACAATGGTTTTTTATTGATGTAATTTGGGGAGGGAGCTCGTAAAGGTGACTCACCTGTTCTCTCTCTCCTTCCACACATCTGGTGGAAATTTAAATAAACAAAATAAACAGATTAACAAAACCGCTAGATTTTAACACTGTCAAACCATTGGAATTTTCAGTTTTTAAGTTTAACTTTGTTCCATGAGGGAACTTACCATGAATTTCCAGTCGATCTCGTCAACCTTTTGTCAGATATATATAATGCACTCTCTAACACCACAGAGGGGCTTTTATTCAAGTATTAAATTTGTCTTTGTTTCAGGTTTGCTTGTAAAGAGATAACAATGAGGCAACAAAAATGCGCCCTGCTCCTGCTGGTCATGATGGTTTTGATAGCCATGATTAACATGAAAGATCATGTGGGTCTTTATTATAACTCACTGACACAGGAAACACTTGTCAGGTAGGCATATAAGAAATTATGTAATTAATACGATTATGATTTTTTTCATCTTGTATATCGACACATAGTAAAATGTTGGTGCTCTTGATACGTATATTTCCGATAGATTTGGGATAAGGTGTAGTGTAATATGGGTTACTAGACTACTAGGTTAATTGTAGGTAAATAACACATTCATATCTTGGCTATAGAGTTATGATATTTAGTATGTTGGTAGGTCTTAGAAAGGTAAAAAAACAATGTCAACTACAGAAGAACTTCCGGTTTTTGTAATCCTGAACATGCTATGGTTTGGAATCTTGGTGAAAGGTAGCTATTTCTGTTACGAATAATTGGTGTGGGTTTTGTCCCTCTAGCAACGTGTTCTGGAACTTAGGGTAGTTTCTGACGAAATCGTTTTTAGCGGATTAGTCCAAAAAGGAACAAAGTATTTTCTACATTTTATATGTAGGTAGCTTATAGAATGATGAATACAATTAAATGCAAATTATTCAAAAAGAGACCAAATTTGCATAAATATGGAGGAAATTCTGTAATAACAGTGTTTTACATAAAAAAGTACTTTCATATATGTGATGTAACTTAAGTCTTTCTTAAAATAATAAATGAACAATTATACGAATCAGGATGTAGTTTGTATAATGCTGACTGTTCAAAATTTCGCCATATGTATATTGTGAGCTAAAAGAACATCGGCAAATGTTGGTTACTCCAATGGAGGTATAATTTGTTTAACTAATCTGTAAACGCTGTAAGTCCACGGGTGTAACTGACGGGACTTCCCTACTTGTGGTGTTTGGAAGTAAAGGCAAACAACACTGATTATAAATTCAGGACCTCATCTGCATAATTTATGAAAACATTCTAGAATAGCCCTCCTAAATAAGATAGCGCGCTTATTATGTTGAGAACACGTTTTATTTATATACTTTATCTAAATAAGGCTTTTGTGTTCATAATAGATGAAAACATCATTCGTCTTGATTAACGTTATTTTGCGCTCATGGAACTCAAATAGTTTAGCATGGTATCAATATCACATTAGACGACACCTGTTGTCAGGATAATTTTGCATTGCATAAGATATAGGTAATCACGTTTATTTAAATGTGCTTTCTGACTTAGTTATCAAAGTGTACGTTCTCATTGATGTGGCGTGCTAAGGTTTAAATGGAACTTTCCGTGTTTTGAGTCTTTGATTATCAGTAACTCACACATTAAAATACTGACGAAAAATTACGTATTCAAATAAATAATATAGATATGTTAAAACGACAAACGAGAACCAAGAAACAGCTACTAAATATCCTTTTGTTTTCTAGAGATCTCCAGGAAAAAGTACAAGATAAAGGCAATGGCAGCGTTACAAATAGATCGAAAAATAACACCCGTGGAAAAGGCGCCTGATGGGCAAAAAAGGTAATATATTCAACTAGAACAAGGACTGACTAAGCCTAAACTTACTGTGAACACAACCTACAACTGAACATAATAAGATACAGACAGACGTGGTTATAGTAAATTTACCTTGAGGGACCTTTTGTCTCCAAAAAATTCGACATCTCTTTATAATAAGTTCGTATAACCGCCATACCGGTTTTATAATCACTAACTCCATCAAGCTCACTCAAAATCTTCATACGACTTGTTCCCCCTATAAACCCTCTGTCACCCATTGCTAAAGACAGTTGGTTTAGATTCATATCACTGCCAGTTTTTTTAATGCATGCCTTTAACTCCTGTTTGAATGGTTCGGGTTCCACAGTAAAAGCCTGTGTTCCTAATCATTTTCTCTCCTGCAGTAACCAAAAAAAAACAAACGTAGGCTTCTTTTAGTGTGTGTTGTTTTTAGCGTTTGTCATATTGTTATTTGACGTTTGTATCCGATGTTATATCAGTCTTTTTTGTTTCATGTTAGGAAGAATCATTCTTATTACAAATGGGTACCAGGGGAGTTAGCTGCTATGAAGAAGTTCAAGGCCGACCAGAAAGCCGTGCAGTCCATACCCACAGTTACACCTGGGTGGGTC
>NW_017802491.1:93286-94914 GCF_001625305.1 Branchiostoma belcheri
TTTTTAGCATTGCATAAGATATAGGTAATCACGTTTATTTAAATGTGCTTTCTGACTTAGTTATCAAAGTGTACGTTCTCATTGATGTGGCGTGCTAAGGTTTAAATGGAACTTTCCGTGTTTTGAGTCTTTGATTATGAGTAACTCACACATTACAATACTGACGAAAAATTACGTTCGGTAAACTAATGCCCTTTCTCTGGGGGTCAGGGCTTCCAGGTCCTCCTTGGTGCATGGTTCGGGCAGGAGGGGCCAGACAAGGAGATGCCCTATGGTCTGCTCCTGCCCACAGTCTCATGCAGTTTGTCCGACTGGGACGAGGCCTCATTTTTCAGTAGTGTCCTGCATCTTCCTGTGCCTGTTCTTAGGCGGTTGAGACATGCCCAGGTTGGCCATGCCTCCTCCGCTCCTGGAGGGATGGATTCCTTTGGGATGAAGGTTAGCTCGTGTGGGACATCTTGGAGATGGTTGGACCACATGGCCATCCTCTGTGGCTCTGCATTATTGCTAATTAATTAAAGGTTTATTTGTCACATATTCATTTGTACAGAATGGCAGGTCCCGTGTAATTGGGACCTGAATTGCTCTGACAATTACATATTTATTATTGGTTGATTAATAAAAAGTTATCACACATTAAAATCATTATGCGTCATTATTATTAATGTAAAATACGTTAAAAGATAATGTCATTTAAAATATCAGATTTGCACACAGGTTGCGTTAAAAGTCTTTGGACAATAAAATGGCAATCTCAGTCCCCATTCAGTAGTCGCACGATATGCGGTATTGCACTGTTTTTAAATCTCTCAGTTCTGGCAGTGACAGTGTTCAGTTTGTGGCTAAATCTAGTGTCTCTACCGCTGGTCTCTCCTCGAGTAGAAGGCAGCCACTGTCTGAATGTCGGGGACTCCATCAGACCGCGTCCGAACTTCAGGATCAGGTGTTGGCGTCTTTGCTGAAGTGAAGGTAGACCTAGGAGACTGCATGCATCCGAGTACCGGGAGTAGTCTTTGCCGAGTATGATACGACATGCCCGGCGTCTGGATGTTCTCTATCTGGGTTGTCTGTGTGGAAGTCAGACCGGGGCCCCAGACAGGGCAGGCATATTCACACAAGGGACGTACGTAGCTTACGTACACAGTCACCAGGTCAGACAGGTCACCCCTAGCCCTTATTTTCTGTCGACCGCTGGCAAGTCCATAAGCTTTTCGACCTGTATCTGAATTTCAAACCCTTTATTTCAAGGATTTTCAGAAGAAATATCATCGACTTAACCGGGTGAAATATCAGGGCCGCGCCGACCTACTCATAACCATGGTCAGAGGGGAGAGTTCGGCAGTGTTCAGAAGGCCATGTTCGGCTATATGTGTCACTAGAGACATAACCGTAATGACAAGCTAGTTACTAGTAGTCCTAGTTGTATAACACATGTGAGAATGCATCTGCAGCAGAGACACCTGTGCTACAGTGCAATGTGAACCAGTCAGAATTGCCCTGAGGAAGGTGACAGACTGAATAAAAAATTTGGTTGTGTAAAAAGAGCCTCTTAGTTGTATAACAGTTTCTCAAGGACGCGGCAAGTTTCCTTATCTTTCCGTCCATGACTCATCATGTGCTCCCGGCAG
>NW_017802491.1:94934-100697 GCF_001625305.1 Branchiostoma belcheri
GTAAAGTACACATGAATGGCCTTGCATTTCTTTGGATGTAACTTCATGTAACTGTTCGCAGTCCACTGTTCCAGGTCGTTGAGATCATGTTGTAGGAGTGAGGGTTTACGAGTTAGTCGGCTCTCAATCATTGAGAGATCGTCAACAAATTTCCAATTGGTGGATCGGGTCTTGACAGCGGCGCTGTTGATCATCGCTATGAAGATGATGGGAGCCAAAACAGTGCCTTGTGGGAGGCCGCAGGTAAGTATCTCCCACTCGGAAAGCGAACCCTGGTATAGGACCCGTTGTCTCCTCTCAGAAAGAAAGTCGCAGATAGAGCGGGTCAGTGAGGGTCTGCAGCCTAACTCTAACAGCCTTGATATCGCAGTTGTATGTTCGACCCTATCAAAAGCTTTAGAGAAATCAGTCAAGACGATGCTTCTAAGTGTACCTCTCCGGTCCGCGGTAGAACTGAGATGGTGAAGGATGTCCACTAGACAATGTGTTGTTGATTTCCCAGGAAGTCCGCCAAACTGTTTGGGGTCGATGTTCTGAATGATGTCTACCAACGTCCATTTAGCTACGAAGCCTTCACATACCTTAGCTAGTAGTGAGGTAAGTGAAACTGGGCGGAGTTCCTCTAAGGACGGAGGTTTTGTTTTGGGGATGGGGATGACGGTTGCCTCGCGCCATTCACGGGGGACGAGGCCCTCACTCAGGGATGCGTTCAGAATGCATGTCAGTGGCTGGCTCAGTTCGTATGCAAATTCTCTTATCAGCCGTCCTGTGATGTTGTCCGGACCGGCCGCCTTGCGGACACGTACTTTCTGCAACCTGTCGTACATCTCCCATACTTTCACCTGTGGCGGCTGTAGATCTGGGAGGAAGGCGGGCAGGAGACTGATGTCCAGCGGTGGGAGTGACAGGGTTATTTTGCTGAGGCTGCTGTTAATCGCATCGGCCGATGCTTTGTTGTTGTCCGGAGCAATTCCGTCTATGTGGATTACAGGATTGGTTCTGCCCAAGTTAGCCATTGACTTAATGTCCTTGTGCCAGTTGGCTGGGTCGTGTTTCCGTAGGCCTTGCACTTTACTACTGTAGAAAGACTGTCTTGCGCTTCGGATTTTCGCCTGCAGTTTGTTACGTACGACTTTCCATTCTGACGTCTTTCCGTTGTTAAGGGCTCGTTGGCGAAGGGATATGAGGTTCTTTATCTCAGGGGTGACCCATGGCTTGTCCTTACTATGGATCTTAATACGGCGCGTTGGGAAGTGCTCGGAGATTTTGTCCTGGAGTGTGTTGTACAGGGCTGTTGTCATGGCTTGGCTTCCCTCTTCTCGTGTGACCTCGGACCAATCATGCGATGTGATCCAAGCGCCGAACGAACGCAGTCTTGAGTCTTGCATAGGACGGACGGTTCTTCTCGTAGATTTGTTTGTCTTTGTTTGTTGTCCGGGTAAAAAGACTATAGATCTATGGTCACTCATCCCCAGTGGGGCGATTGCAGAACACGGACTGTAGAAGCGACCAAGATTGGTGATGATGAGATCTAGGGTGACGTCTTCTCTTGTTGGTATGTTGACTACCTGTTTCATGTTTGTGCTCCGACAGAAGTGGCTCAACTGAGGAAGCTGTGTCTCGATTTGAGTCTTTTACATGCAGGAGCATGTTGGTGAACTACATGGAGTGCCGCCACTGCTCTTTTTATGTGTGGTCGTGGGATGCCGCACAGCAGGTAGAGATCATCGACTCTCGTGGAGCGTAGGCATCGAGAGACGGCTCTACAGGCGGAGGTCAAAGCTTCAAAGCAAGTTCAATTTGTGGTATGTGATGACCTACACCGCACAGGGGCTGCGTGTTCTGCTGTAGAGAAGCACCGTCCAAAGGCTGTGGCTCGTGCGGTACTTGCATCTGCGCCCCACTTTGTCTTCGCGAGCTTCCTGCTTTTTGTCCTCCATTTGTAAAAACGAGGTTGTTTGCATCCATTGAACACTCACAGTTATGGGACTCCACTGGCACTAGAGTTGTATCAAAGTGACAAATTACCTACAGCAATTGTTTCCGCATTATCATGTTTTACCCAGCTTCTGCAGTATCAGTGAAGTGTATGTTCACCATTGGGGAAACTCCTCTGACGATGCATTGCGCAAACAAAGCTATTTTTTTATATTTTGTCCGTACAACTCCTTAGTAACATAATCCAATCTGTTCTCAAATCCGAGGTATTATTTCTCAACAGATTATTCCGCAATGCATTGGTGCGTCTGCAATCATACTCATATTCAAACTGTTGCCATTATGTGTATTTCTAGTTGTATGTTTTCTTTTATAAGGGCGATGGATGCCTTAACCCTCAAACACCCGACCGGGGTCCATTTGAATCCCAAGCGTATGTTTTATGTGCTATTTGAAATATTTCCATTCGAAAAAAATTCCTCCCGTGACTCCCGATAAACCTCTTCTATACGTTCTCCTAATTGTTTTTGGAGATTGTAAAAATTATAACTGAAGTCTTAAGTAAGACCGTCTCGGGTCCAAACGGACCCCAGCCATGTATTTGCACTTTCTCACAAACAAAATTGTTCGGATGTCCTCAATATGTCTTTAAGGAAGCATTATTGCTTCAATATTATGCAGTTTGCCAAGTAACCTCAACCTCAGAAATTAGGTCATCAGGTTTTCAGAGGTGTGACAATTTGACAATCATATGAGGTCAAAGGTCAACCCCATGTTTATGCCTGCAGGACTCATCCTATTCTTGCATAAATTATGATAATGAGCTGGACTTTTTTAACACTTAATCATGCCAAAATATACCTCTTACTATGTTTAACCAATATATGTGCAAAGGTCACGGAAAGGATGCAAAAAGGAATATAAATTGGAAAGAAAGCAAATGGGGTCCATTTTGACCCCGTTCGAGCATTAACGTCACAAAAAAAGTTCGGGTGTTTGAGGGTTAAATAACGAATAAAAAAATGTAACACCTCTTATATGTCAGTTACTAATTAATATTGAGCTTTATATGTAAAATATTACCATATTGCATTTTTCTACCCAGACAAGCCCTTTCAAGGCCAAGGCCATTAAGCACTTTAAGACATGCAGTGTTGTAGGGAACGGCGGTATACTGAAAGGAAGTGGATGTGGAAAAGAGATAGACGCCTCGGGATTTATATTTAGGTAAGGGATTCTGTTAAACATCTATATGAAAGGAATACTTAACGGTGTGGTACTTTTATTTTTGTTTACTAGTGCTTAGAAGTCTTACCAACTAGACCCTTTACTCATATATACAATTGTATAATTCTGTGGTAAAAACGTTACAAAACCGACTAGGTACTAATCAGTTAATCGACCAGGCAGTGCCCAGTCACCACCGATCAAATGCTGACACCCGGAACGTAGAGAACTCTGAGTTGTTGCCTAATTAAACTGCATTTGCCAGGTGGTTATTTACCCCCACCCCTACGACTCATTACATGTGTTATTGAACGTCATCACAATATTATTGCTACAGATTATGCTTGATAACCATATTCCCCTTTAACTGTAAACTGTTTAACTGAAAACACTTGGTCAAATGAACAATGATGATGTTTGGTATATTTTGCAGGTGCAACATGGCGCCGATGAACAAAGTGTACTTAAAAGACATCGGGAAAAGCACCAGTCTCATCACACTCAATCCTGACATGATAAGGTGGAAGTACGTGTAGGGTCTTCTTACATAAAAATCTTCACTCTCGGGAATCTTATAAATCGGGTTGTTATCAATAAAAATCCACGACCCCACGTCCACCGCACCAGGCCCAGGTCCTGTCCATTCTCTGATGGTGCCGGGGAAGAACGAGAGCCTGTAGAAGTTGTTTTCAATCGCGATAGCCTTCAATGTTGGAGAGTTAAAGTCTACCCAGACACATAACCGGGTCTTCAACACTCATCACAAAAAACACCTTTTGTACTAAATTACACCTTTGCACCGATGTTACACTAATATCTTTAGTTATCCTAAGTCTTTAACCCATTCCAATTTGTATTTATGCACCATTTTCTGCTAGGTACTAATAATTTTCGTATACTAGTATTTATCTTTTTGTATAGCTTGTACAATCTCGTTTCCCGTCGGCTGAACAGACAATCACGTGACCCCTACCCTGATACTAATTATTCCGCCCCTTTACCCTCTGACCCTTCCTCCCTAACCCTCGTAAGGGTCATTCGTGGCTCAACCTTTCTCTGTACGGTCACATTCGTGACGGTGAGCTCACTACCCTAATTGTGTGTGTTGTCTGTGAAATAGACGGGAAACATAGTTCTCTTCGGAGCTTGCGAAGAAGAGAATTGTATTGTATTTTGTCACCAACACTACTTAGGAGACAGAATTATGTATGATAGAGTGTTTGGTTCTCTTTAACATTTAAGAATGAAATGAAATCGGAAAACGTTGCAGCCTTTGTGCGGGACCTCTCCACCTACGGGAACAGCTACCTTTGGATCCCTGCGTTCTTCAGTCAGGATTATGTGGAAGTTACTTTCGCAGCACACCAAGCTCTGAGGGAAATTAACCACACGAACAATGAAATCATCATACCTCATCCTGATTTTATAAAATCAGCGCAGTCATACTGGTCAAAAATGGATTGAACCGTAAAAGAGCGACCACGGGTATATATCAGGAACCATTTAATGGTTTCTTTCGCTCTACCTTATTTTATCCTATTTCTTTTTCATTTTAAGCAATTTAACGTAAGATGACCAAAATCATTTTGTCATGTTGTATACTTATAGCGTCCTTTTATATTGCTACTTTTCTTTGGTATGTTATATGTATTTCCTTTATTTGTCTAGGGTTATACCTAGTCAGTGCAGCCATACAGATATGTGAGGAGGTGCATCTGTACGGCTTCTGGCCCTTCCACTTCGACAGGAACTACAGACGTCTGACTGAGCACTACTTTGACAATGCCCTTCCCGGCAAAAGCCACAGCGTACCGGATGAGTTCAAACAACTACAGCGTCTCCACAACACAGGGGTTCTCCGTCTGACCACTAATGCTTGTCAGTGAGGAGACAATACCTATGGCTTGAAGTTCCAATTTAAACTAGAAAGGCCGAGTCGGCTTTGCTTTGGAGCAAATTCAGCATGGCTTCACCACATCTTTTACGACATGGCAGGGAAAGAAGCAGAATACAAGGGAAAACATTTTTTTTACATCGATATAACTATAGTATGAAGTGACAAATAACAAAGAATATATAAACAGTTGGATAGTTATCCCCTACATTATTGATTAGAATTTTTATTTGCATAATGTAAACTGTTGATTTTTAAGATAAAAAAGGCATGTATGCCCTACATTCTAATGCTTAAGCAGGAAAGTTTGACATACCTACCAAAACACTTCAATACAGTATCTACTTTCAATATGGTATGGGTTGTGCAGCTGTTAGTGGAGGTAACCCAATTATATCCAACAGCCAATCAGCAAGACGAGTAGAGGAAAGCTGCATGCCTATTGGTTGCTTACTGTGCATACCAGACAGAGGACTCATGGATAATCATCCCTAACTATATTGTAAATTGTGACCTAAAAACAGTCAAAAAGTCCAAAATAATACAAGTTTAAGGGATAATATTGCAAATATTATAATCAATTGTTGTTGGTAGATATATAAAGCATACCTAGACCAAGTTTCAGAAGATTTGAGTGTAATAAAAGGTCTCCAGGACCCCAAATGTACAGATTTTGTTGGAAAATAACCCCCCCAAAAAAAAAA
>NW_017802491.1:100717-128449 GCF_001625305.1 Branchiostoma belcheri
CTATATATTATGTAATATCTTTTTTGTTTCTAAAGATTTTTTTCTGAAATTTTAGGTAATTGTCACCCACAAAGTTGTCTCTCAATACAGTGCAGAAAACTCCGTTTCTACCATTTATATAAAAATATTATATCTGATTTTCTTTTGGGGTCCGCGCGGACCCCAGCCGGCTTTCGATCATAATGGATACACTGGCGTTCTTATACATTACCTTATTTCCGTTTTTATATGTTTTTATGCACTCATCGTATGTCTACCAAGTTGTCAGAGAATGGTGTAGTAATAGAATTAGATTTTAATAACTTTGGTGTAATTATGACGTCATATGACGTTAGAGCTAATGATATAGTCCGCCATATTGGATTTTGACCAATGACGTCATCAAATTAGCATATTCTACGCATATTAAATGATTTAACTTATATTTAATTATGTAAGATGTTATTAATGTTGGAAAAGAAGTGTAATTTAATATAAAACTCTGAAATTTTTTATGTTTAAACCAAAATTACTTCTATTTTTAAAAAAAAACTGCCTGCTAGAAACCCGTTGCCATGGCAACACAAAAAACATCAACTTACTAGTATTAAACTAATATGAACATTTTACAGAGACATTTTAGGAAAGGTCTCCAAATTTGATACTTCTAGCGCAAGCCGTTTAGCCGCTATCTGAGATCAATTTGGGCCTCAAAAGCCCCTTAAGTCTGAAATGGGTTTAAAAATCGGGTATTTCTTCTTGTCTTCTTTTCTTCACCAAAAAATAGAAAAAGTTCAAAATGTATGATTTTTGTATGTAATGTGGACACAGAGGTTCCCACATCAGTTTGCAAAACAATTGAGCTGGTAGCATGTTGATAATTTCTAAAAATTAGCAAAAAACTGTTCTGGGGTCCGCGCGGACCCCAGGTGTACAGATTAATCAGTCCGGGAAGGTGTACTGTTGAGGGTTAATTATGCAAATGAACCATACATTAACATAATATATGCATAGTGGCGTTAACCTTTAGGTAACTTACGTAACCTTTAGGTAACACATGTCACAAGGTATTAAATTCCCATTATTCACCAATAAGGAGTCACACAATTTTTACATTTATTATGCAAATTGGGTCATTATTTGCATAATTGGTATCTGATGATGTTCCACCTGCCACAGATAAAATATATAACATATATAAAAGTACTATCATATAAAACACTGTAATTATAGAATTTCCAAATTAACTATGCAAATTAGGTCCTCATTTACTAGCTAGTGTAAATTATCAAGACTCTGTCTGTAACTAACACACATAATTTCTCAAATATACAAAAGTATACAATAAATCAAGGATTGCGAGCTGACAACCGCATAAAGAGGACAACCTCTTCAATGTCTACCTTTTTTCATCTAAGAAGTTGTGTCCGACACTCTCGGGCATCGCCACCTCCAATGGAGTTTGCTTTTGCTACTTGGAATGTGCGAGGTCTGACCTCAGCCATGAAGAGACAGACTCTAGGTACAGATTGCGAACATTATAACATCGACATCGCATGCATCCAAGAGACAAAAGTAACAAGCCAATGCGAACAACTCCTTCAAACAGGTCACAAACTGATCCTCATGGAACAAAAGAAATCAATCCACCATGGGCTTGGCTTTGTGATAGGACCCAGTCTACAAAATCACGTCATCGCCTACGGGCGTGTCAGTGACCGCATTGCCACATTGGACCTGTCCCTCCCTCTTAGAAATGGCAGGACTGCCAAGTGTCCCATTGTAATCGTCTACGGCCCAACAACAGAAAAAGCCCAAGAGAACCCACTTCTCGTGGAAGCACTGTATGATGAGCTAAGCAATGCTATTAAAATCCCCTCAAGATGGCTGCTGTTTGTATGTGGAGACTTCAATTCCAAACTTGGTAAACTAAGCAAGACAGACCATGACGCAGGACTAAACCTGTGCATAGGCTCGTATGGAATGGGTACAAGAAACGAAAACGGCAAAGCACTGGCATCTTTTATCAGCTTTTAAACACCCTGTCCGCCACCGCACATCTTGGGTAGGACACATTGCTACCCCCCAAAGATCAACAGACACAAAATCTACAACGGCAGTTTTCAACCAAATAGATTATGTGCTATGTAAACTGAACTGCAAACCGCTCTTGAAAGACTCTCGCAGTTATGGAGGCACGGACCTGAACTCAGACCATAAGCCGGTAGTAACACGTGTCAGAATGGACAATGTCTACCTGGTCCATAAACAGAAGAGAGAGAAAAGCCAAGTCAAATACGAGCCTTGCAAAGCTCACAAATGATACTAGCACCCAAGAGCGATATAAGAAAGACCTACAAAACCAACGTTTTGGCCAACGCACACTATGACAGCAACCCAAATGAAGCCCTGGACACCCTACTGAAATGCGTGCACAAGTCTGCTGCTAAAACCCTAGGGGTTCTCAGAAACAACCAGCATAGGCAACATACCAATGACCCCCAAGTTGCAGAGCTGTCAGAGAAACAAAAAGCCTTAAGACTGCTCATATATCAAACAGGGAAGAACAAAGACCGTAGCGCCCAAAGAAAAGAACGTAACACCATCCTTCGCCAAATAGACAAAAGACTGAAAGAGCTTGAGATTAAAAGAGCAGATGACTTAGCGGATGAGATTTCTTCAACAGACGACTGCAGCAAAATGTTTCGGGCGGCACGCGCCCTCAGGGTTGGAACCTCCACAGAATGTTATTTGTGCTTTTGGCTTGTGCCACTTAGAAAGTATGTAAACTTTGCTTTTTTGTTTTTTTTTTGCACGAAATGAGGTCCTATTGACTCTACGTCATCGCAGTTCAAAAAGAATTATTACCTTTGCCGAGAAGGAATGTTTTCAGGGGCGTTCGTGTGTCTGTGTGTGTGTGTGTGTGTGTGTGTCTGTGTATGTGTATGTGTTAGCACGATATCTCGACAACGCCTAAATGGATTGTCTTGATATTTGGTAGGTGGGTAGGTCTTGATGAGACCGGGAACTGATTAGATTTTTGGCTCCACGGCAGCTTGTCATGGTACTGTTGCAGAACTTCCGGTTTTGATTTCTCATGATCCAGGCATGCTAGGGTCACAAATTTACATAGTATATAGCTCTTGTGTTGGAGATGAAGTGACATGAGTTTGAGCTGCTTGCTCTAGAACTGCAGGGGCGTATGTTGAAAAATGTTTAAAAGAGGATAACTTATGAACCGGATTGTGGATCATCGTGATTTTTGGTCTATAGGTAGTTTAATTGATGTTTGACATAATATTATTACAATTATACAAATATGAATGTAATTGGCATAATCAATGAGGAAATTCTATAAATCAGTTGCATTACATAAAATTGCTATTTGACATATGTCAAGCTTGTGTCATAGTACATGGCCGAGACCGATTTTTGTACCACCAAGACAGACCAGTTCTACCATAGATTTTTTGAATCTGCAATAACCGAAGTTTATTTTGATGTATGATAGGAAGTCTGTATGAATAGCTTTCTTGGTGTAATCCACGTGTCCAAATGACGTCATAAAAATGGACCTCGTGCCTTGAGACTAAATCCAAAGGGCCAAGAAAAAATTTCAAACATCAATAATTCTCGGCGAAAATTGTACTTAATAACCAGAAGTGACCACTTAAGTCATTTGTTTATATTAACAATTACTAGCAGTATAAAATGACAAAAGTATTGCGACTGATCATTTTTGGCTCTGATAACCAACCTTTTATAGAAATTAAGTTCTGATTTTACGTTCAATGCTGCATTAACTGATCACGCATTATTAGAATGTAAGAATGCGTGATCTTTGGTGATAATCTTAACATACCATATTATATACATTTCTTTGTACTTTGTAATAATTTAACCCTAAACAGTACACCTGGGGTCCGCGCGGACCCCAGCACTATATATGCTGTAATATTTTTCTTGTTTGTTAAGATTTTTTCTGAAATTTCTTGTAATTGTCACCCACAAAGTTGTCCCTCAATACAGTGCAGAAAACTTAGTTTCCCCAATTAAAAAAAAAAAAATTATATCTGATTTTCTTACGGGGTTCGCGCGGACCCCAGCCGGCTTTTGATCGTAATGGATACACTGGCGTTCTTATACATTACTTTATTTCCGTTTTAATATGTTTTTATGCACTTATCGTATGGCCACCAAATTTTCAGAGAATGGTGTACTAATAGAATTAAATTCTAACAATTTTAGTGTAATTATGACGTCATATGACGTCAGAGCTAATAATCTTGGGATTTTGACCAATGACGTCATCAAATTAGCATATATTATGAATATTAAATGATTTAACTTATCTTTAACCCTCAACAGAACACCTTCCCAGACTAATTAATCTGTACACCTGGGGTCCGCGCGGACCCCAGAACAGTTTTTGCTAATTTTTAGAAATTATCAACATGCTACCAGCTCAATTGTTTTGCAAACTGATGTGGGAACCTCTGTGTCCACATTACATACAAAAATCATACATTTTGAACTTTTTCTATTTTTTTGGTGAAGAAAAGAAGACAAGAAGAAATACCCGATTTTTAAACCCATTTCAGACTGAAGGGGCTTTTGAGGCCCAACTTTGATCTCAGATAGCGGCTAAAATGATGTCGGAAACAGATAAAAAATCCGTAACTGATCCAGTAGTAGAGTTTGAATTTTCTTACGAGTATCGTTTACCTGGATGTCTAACCTTCATCAACTTACTGTAAGTAGTTTGTTTTGTTTTTTGTTTGTTACTTTATTCGCATATAATCAAAAACAACAAAATGAACATATTACAGTAAAATTGGATATGCAGGGAAAGATAAAAAGCCATAATGGCTTGTCCATGATCTTCCCCCGACAAAATTAACTGACAACTGTAATAATGGTAACAAATCAAATGGTAAAAATAAATAACTATAAGTAATTGGTAACTAACGCTAATTAGAAACTGTATGTTAAAAACAGTTAACAGAGGTTTAACTGAAATACAAACATAAGCAGAGAAATAACTCCAGGATATATAAATGAAATTTGAATTGAAATCTTATATAATGGTATATAAAGTCACCATGTTTGGCCGTTCTAGCACTAGCCGTTCAGACGCTATGTGACATCAAAGTTGGCGCGGGCACTTTTAGCCTCCCCTCGGTCTAGATAGGGTTAAACAATGTAACAGCATAACAGATCGACAGGTTATCCACACTTCCGACCAACCTAAGTATCTTAAGTGTTTTGGGGACAAAAGTATTGAAGTCGTTCATAGGGAGAATCGATAAGCAAAATTGTTTTGAAGGTTGATAACAAAAATGCGCATAATTTGTTTTTGGCAAAGACAGTTACGTTTTGCAATGATACTAACATACTAACATCTGTTTATTCAAAAGCTTTCTTCCTCTCTGCACTGAGGAGAATCCGGATTGCCTTCTGTACTACTGTGGAATTTGGACACAACAAGACAGCAACAGAAGCTGACGCAGCATATAGGAGCTTTCGCTATGTCGGCCCAGAGTATTACATGTATAAGATAAGGGGCCACCACGAGTTATTTAAATATAATTTTGCTTGTTAGTCAGAAATGTTATTAATATTCTTGCTCATTATTACGTAACCTAAACTTTGCTAATCGTAAGAACAGAAACGGAACAGGTAAAAAGTGCTCCAGTCTACTGTTTAATAAACATGAAGAAAAAAATATATAAAGCTTGCTTGTGGTCTCACCGGTGCAATGGCTCAAGTAGATAGAATGCACGCTTTGTTACTGGGAGGTCGTTAGTTCAAACCCAGGCCGGATCATACCAAAGATTTAAAAATGGTACGTGCTGCTTTATCTGCTAAGCACTCGGCATATATTAGAAAGTCAGAAAGACAGCGGGCTAACCCCTTGCTGAAACGCTTACATAATCTTATATCTGATATATTGATATATCTGGAGTACTGCAAGGGCCTGTGCCGGAGCCGTACTGACAATTTGACCTCTAAGGCCCGTCTTTTTGCTGACGACACAATGATCTATATGGCCGTCTCAAGTCTAGGGAACTCAAAAAACTCCAGAGCGACCTCGGTACACTGCCAAAATATCGGTTTGGATGATGAAGTTTTATTCGAATAAATGCGAAGTGTTTCAAGTTACAAATAATGTACTCTTTACACGGGCATGTCTGGAAACTTGTCAGTTCCGTCAAATACCTTGGCGTCCACGTCCTACACTTGGACTAGTCTCCACCAGACTTCTTTTGCGGGGTGAATAAATCGTAGAAATCGGCCTAAAAAGGGTATCAATTGGCCAGAAAAAAAAGCCGGCCAGAGAAGCTCCATTGCCCAGCATTTTTGCCTTTCGCAGCCCTGAGGCTTCCGAATACATGATACGTTTCACATTTGGGGCATATCCAAGGTTAAAATATTAAAGGAATGAATTTTGGACAAAATATCCTGAGGCAGAAATTATTTTCTTGCATATCCGGACATATACAACTTTCATATTTTTACAGATACGTGTCAGTGGCGTTTCTTGCTTCCGAATACATGATACGTTTTACATTTCGGACATTTCCACGGTTGATATATTCCAGGAATGAATTTTAGGCAAATTAGGAGTTGACACGCAGCATGATATGCCACATTTCTGGACCATTCTGTGCGAAATTTTGATAATAAGCATGTCGTAAAATATCATGAGTCATGAATTGTTTCGGCGCGTGTCCGGACGGATAAAGGTTTCTTGTTTTTTCAGATACGCGTCATGGACGTTCTTTGCTTCCGAATCCATGCTCACTAGATATATTCCAGGGATCGGTTTGCGGACAGATTCCGAGTTAACAAATCACTATTACTAGTACATGACATGTCACATATTCTGGCGCAAGCAAGTTGTATGCTGTGTGAAAGGAATTGTTTTGCTGCGTATCCGGATAAACAAGACTTTCCAATTTTTCAAGATACGTGCCGTGGACGTTGCTTGCTTCCGAATACGTGATACGTTTCACATTTGGGACATATCCAAAAAGCAATGTTAATATATTCCTGGAATGGATTTTGGACAAATTAGGAGTAAACACATTACATTGTATGCCTCATTTCTGGACCAGTTTCAGACGACATCTTGATATTTAGTATATCCGATGATATCATGAGTCAGAAATTGTTCGGTGGTTGTCCAGACGGATAAAAGTTTCCGAAGACGCGTCATAGACGTTTCTTGCTTCCGAATTCACGTACATATTAGTCGTGATGTTAGTGTTTTATTTGAATTTATAGCGTTTTATGTCTTTGTTAATTTTGACTTGCAATGCATAATGCTGATAAGCATAAGATTTAATTGGAAAGAAACCGCAATTCAGCACTTGTGCTGCAAGGGTTTTTGTGAATAATAAACCATTCTCTCTCATATTCCGTTCTATTTACGAAACATAGTCATATATCTAAGGGATCAGTTTTCTGACAGATTCGGAGTTGAGAAATAACATACCGTGACGTCCGTATTCTGGCCGTTTCCTGGCAAGGTATTTTCTTTTCCATATATATGCACATATTGCGAATCGGACATTTCTATTGTATATCATATATAAAAATTCCCACTGGTACACTGCTAATATGGAACAGTCAGCAGTCGAAACATGATACATTACATTTCTTGCTTCAAAATGGGCCAAAGAAGATATGGCCTTTCTTTTTGTTGACATGTTCCAGCTCGCATATGCATGTTGTCCCCATATGCGAAGCAGCAGGAGCCTGTGGACACCACACACATGCCTTTCTCCCGGGATTTGTTTTGCAATACACGGATACTTGTTTATCAGTTTATTGGCGCATTCTGATTCACTTCAAAGACAAATTCAAATTGCCTTTGCCAGACTGCCCAGCTTGCTGGAAAAATATGGTGCGTTTCTCAGAGTCTTACTCTCTTGTGTTAGTAGTGAAATGGGGTGGAGTTTGTATACTGACCCTAGGCCATATGTACATGTATAGACATTTAAATTTTTGAGCATTTCTAGATCTGTCTGCCTTAGCTCATTTTAACTCCATGCTTAGCTTGCTGAAATACCATGTTTAACTTCAACCATCTGTTTCTCTTTTTTTTGGAGGTGAGAAGCGACTGTTTGAACGTTGGGAAAGACGTTTAGCGGACGTGCAGGACCTCAAGGACGCACAGGCTGTCCGGTTACGGAACTAGGAGGAAGAGATGAGGGCTGTAAATTAGTAATAACACATGGGAGACGGCCATCCTGGCGGAGCAAGTCTTCATGGCTATCGTTCTAGCCTATTACTGCAAACATTTGTTTACGGAATCGCAACGACCGTCGCCTGCCCCTTTTTAATGTTATAATATTGACCGGAGAGTTCACTGTCAGGCAGCTTCTGGACGGGATTCAGAGCAGTGCGTTTGGATCTCTGATGGTTCACATGGGAGTCAACGAGAAGAGAGGAAACAACACAGAACCACCAGACAGACGAACCTGATGACTTTGTGTACGATGAAGGATAACATGAACAGTGCTAAAGAAACAGACAGCGAATCTGGCTCAAGATCACAGGAGGAGTTAGATCAGGCCACGGTGATCAGGGATATGTAGCCTCCTTCGCAGACTTCTGAAGCGGAGGCGTTAATTTCTTTTCTGGGAGCGACGTCCAGAGAATGGTGTACTAGTGAAAATTTATATCTACAATTTTTATGTCGTTATGACGTAATATGACGTCATTATGACGTCATTAATGTGATTTTATTGGACAAAACCGTCTAAATAGGGTTTTCCCTGAAAACTAAATGGTATTCAACATAACTGTACCAAAAGTGTTTATGACAGAATATTATGGTGTACTAAGTATTATGTTGCCCATAGCAACACCGGTGACGTCATAAAATGACGTCATGCATATTTAAGATATCCGCCATCTTGGGTCATCAATCTTGAATTTTCAATTTTTTTTTTCATGATAAAGCCTAAAATACATTGTGAACATACTAAAGACGTTCATTTAAACCTTTTTTTAGAAAAAGAAATGGAAGTATTGATGAAATTTTAATGAAAATAACCTGTATATACCTATTCTAATGATATGGTCCGTCATCTTGATTTTGGCCAATGACATCATAAAATTAGCATAAATTATGCATATTTAATGATAAAATTTACATAAAATTGCATGGGATGTTATTAATATTAGAAACCACGAGTAACTTGACATAAAACCCATAAAATTCTATTGTTGAAACAAAAAGTACTAAATTTAGCAAAAAGTGACTGTCAGAAACCCGTTGCCATGGCAACAGAAAAAATTATTATCTTATTCCAATGATACAGAATTGTTGCCAACAATATTTTAGGAAAAGTCACCAAGTTTGGCCGTTCTAGCCCTAGCCGTTCAGACGCTAGGTGACATCAAAGTTGGCGCGGGCACTTTTAGCCCCCCATCCCGGTCTTGATAGGGTTAAATGAAGGCCAGTGTATTTTACCATTATGAAAGACGGATATTATACTGTTAAAAGAAGTAGTATATTGTAGTTAGTTCTCGGGTAATCCCTTGTTGTTGTTTGTTGTCCTTGTTTAACGTGGTCTCTAGGTGCTCAGTTTTACGCTTGGTTCAGTTCAGAGTCAGTTGCCTCTCAAGCTATTAACACTTGGTGACTTGTGTTTGTGTGATGCTAGGAGTGTTTCTAGGAGAGCACGTCAAATAATTAAATCGGCGCGTACTCCCTGAAATTCCGACTGCGAGTACGCGAGTATATTTTGTGCATACGACGCCCTCCCACTCCACACTGATTGCATGCGTGCGGTGCACACGCTTCCCTATACCACAAAACCAAACAAACAACATATCAAACTGTTCCTCAGAATGCCTATTTTAACCCTAAACAGTACACCTGGGGTCCGCGCGGACCCCAGCACTATATATTCTGTAATATCTTTTTTGTTTCTAAAGATTTTTTTCTGAAATTTTAGGTAATTGTCACCCACAAAGTTGTCTCGCAATACAGCGCAGAAAACTCCGTTTCTACCATTTATAAAAAAAATTATATCTGATTTTCTTTTGGGGTCCGCGCGGACCCCAGCCGGCTTTCGATCATAATGGATACACTGGCGTTCTTATACATTACCTTATTTCCGTTTTTATACGTTTCTATGCACTCATCGTATTTCTACCAAGTTTTCAGAGAATGGTGTAGTAATAGAATTAAATTTTAATAACTTCGGTGTAATTAAGACGTCATATGACGTCAGAGCTAATAATATAGTCCGCTATATTGGATTTTGACCAACGACGTCATCAAATTAGCATATTCTATGCATATTAAATGATTTAACTTATATCTAATTATGTAAGATGTTATTAATGTTGGAAAAGAAGTGTAATTTAATATAAAACTCAGAAAATTTTCATGTTTAAACCAAACTTACTTCTAATTTCAAAAAAACTGCCTGCTAGAAACCCGTTGCCATGGCAACACAAAAAACATCAACTTACTAATATTAAACTAATATGAACTTTTTTCCAGAGACATTTTAGGAAAGGTCTCCAAATTTGATACTTCTAGCGCAAGCCGTTTAGCCGCTATCTGAGATCAAAGTTGGGCCTCAAAAGCCCCTTCAGTCTGAAATGGGTTTAAAAATCGGGTATTTCTTCTTGTCTTCTTTTCTTCACCAAAAAATAGAAAAAGTTTAAAATGTATGATATTTGTATGTAATGTGGACACAGAGGTTCCCACATCAGTTTGCAAAACAATTGAGCTGGTAGCATGTTGATAATTTCTAAAAATTAGCAAAAAACTGTTCTGGGGTCCGCGTGGACCCCAGGTGTACAGATTAATCAGTCCGGGAAGGTGTTCTGTTGAGGGTTAATATGAACAAACACTGAATAGCTTATTTGATATACTCTACAAGAATCACGCGAACAAAAACCTCTCCGATTTCGATGTGATCACCAGGTGATCACGACAGCCGAATCCTGTGTAGCCGAATCCTTAATGGGAGGAAAGACTATCAAAATGTTTCTGCAAGTACCGCTTTGGTTGGAACCTGTCTAACGTGTTGTATTCAGTAAGAGGAACAAAGTGTGACCAATATACACCAAGCACACACAAATACGTTTTATTGTTTCTTCTTTACCTTGCAGGTACAGTACTACAAGTGGAACGGACCTGTACAAACACGTTTTGCAGGGCACATTACAGGTCCGGCCATTCCTGCTGATAGGAACGTAAACCAATACATAAACTAAGCACTACATTCGTCTTTACCTGATTCGTATGCCACATATTCTTGCATAGAAGGAACGCACATTGCCGTCTTAATGCCTTGAGAGATGAGAGAGAAACATGACCTCACCACATGAAGTCATAATACATGATCTACCTTGCAGCTTCTTGACCACAAGGACTAAATGATATAGTTATAATAATGTAAAACAAGGGGAGAAAAACAAACGATATTTTAAGCCACCAAAATAAACACAGTAAACAGTTAGGATATGTAAACCTGTCGATTATAAAACGTTCCGACATATACCTATACGTTACCACTGTAATGGCTTCTAATTCAATATTTGTTATTTTTGTACTGATGATATATTCTTAATAGCGATAGCTTAGTAGACTTAAAAAAATCTCCCTATACAATAACCGTACATGTTCTAAGTGGCAGTGATGTGCATGTCAAAGAATTCAAAGTGCTGTGTTTTTTTTTTTTTGGTATTGTACATCCTGATTTACTTGGGCGAGGAGTGACTGGGCTTTTGCTTCTTTTGTGCACTTATAACCATGTAAAATGTTTTTCCCATGAGAACTTACAGGCACATCAAGCAAATACTGGTAAAGTAGGGTGGCCAATAGAAGGGGCTACAATAGACCTGCGCAATACCTTCGACAACTTTGGGATTAGCGACGGGCTCTGCTAACATACTAGTGACAACTCAAATCTAATGTTGACGTTACGGATTCCTAATCGTTATGGACATCGATGGTTCCTAAGATTACCAAATAGGCGAAAAGGCGTTTCGATATTTTTAACGCCACTACCAATATCATTGCTTAGCTACTTCAGCTAAAGGTAAGATGTTTACATTTTTAAAGCTATACACGGGATTTAAAATTTACATATGGGTTTTTAGTAGAGGAATAATAACAGTAGCATTTGTACGCGCCAGTAGTTTTCACTGCGGTCTCATTTACCTGATTTAAAGCTTGACAGGTGTAGTCATTTAATCTGAAGTTTTGATTGTGCATATATCATCGAATATTACTATTGAAATCAATTTGTTGATGATGTTGCTGTACCTAGTGACTAGTTTTGATGGAACAGTATAATGACGAATAATATAACTCATACGATATGGTCCATTTTGAATTTTGACCAATTGTGCCATTAAATAGGCATAAATTGTGATTTTCCATTGATACAAATGCATTAAGTTACAAAAATGGTATCGATAAAAGAAACAAAAAAAATAGTGGACTCAATAAAATGAAAGTGCTTCTTAATACGCGAAACACACATAGTTAAATGACCTACGGCGAGCCGCTTAAGAAGCTATATGGCATAAAAATGGGCAGAACCTGAACTTTCCTGCCTGGTAGAGACAGATAGGTTTTAAATTACCAAGGTGTGTTAAATATAATTGTAAATGATTGAATGGTGGGATAATTATATTTCTCTATGCATCAAATATTTTTTTTTTTCTTTTTTACAAATATGGTGAATAGCAAGAACGTAAAATGATGTTACTGTTGACATTTATATTAAGCAACTTTAAAACTTTTGGACATGTATTACAATTTTTTATTTAACCCTCAACAGTAAACCCTCCCGGACTGATTAATCTGTACACCTTGGGTCCGCGCGGACCCCAAATCAGTTTTTTGCTAATTTTCAGAAATTATCAACATGCTACCAGCTCAATTGTTTTGCAAATGAATGTGTGAACCTCTGAGTCCACATTACGTACAAAAATCATTTATTTTGACCTCTTACTATTTTTTAGTGAAGAAAAGACAAAGAGAAGAAATACACGTCTTTAAAACCCTATTCAGACCGAGTGGTTTTTTTGAGGCCCGCGCCAAATTTAATCTGAAATAGCGCCCGAACGGCTTGAGCTAGAACCATCAAATTTGGTGACCATTCCTAAAATGTATCTAGTAAAAATTTAATGTAAGTTAATAAGTTAATGATTTTTTGTGTTGCCATGGCAACGGGTTTCTGACAGGCAGTTTTGGGGGGGAAATCAGTAATTCTGGTTTAAACATAAAACTTTCAGGGTTTTATATTAAATAACACTTCCTTCCTGACATTAATAACATCTTACATAATTAAAGATAAGTAAAATTCTTTAATATTCATAATATATGCTAATTTGATGACGTCATTGGTAAAATCCAAGATGGTGGACCATATTATTAGCTCTGACGTCATATGACGTCATAATTACACCAAAGTTGTTAGAATTTAGTTCTATTATTACGCCGTTCTCAGAAAATTTGGCAGCCATACGATAAAAATACATAAAAGGAAATAATGCAATGTATAAGAACGCCAGTGTATCCATTACGATCGAAAGGCGGCTGGGGTCCGCGCGGACCCCAAAAGAAAATCAGATATAATTTTTTTTATTAAATGGGGGAAAATAAATGTTCTGTACTGTTTTGGGGGACAACTTTGTGGGTGACAATTACCTGAAGTTTCAGAAAAAAAATCTTAAGAAACAAAAAAAAATATTACAGGAGATAAAGTGCTGGGGTCCGCGCGGACCCCAGGTGTACTGTTTAGGGTTAAATTGAGGTCTTATAATTGAGGTCTTAGGGTGCCCCGGCTTTCATCAACTTAACGGTTTAGTATAGAACCCACAGACTTGTTAACCTTTCTTAAAATATGTGTTTTGATTTAAACAATAATTTTATATCGATTTATATAAAAATTGCGTTTTATGTAGAATGAGTTTTTAAAAGAATATACGTCTTAAAATTAAAATTAATGTTCACTTTTTTATTATTTTATTATAATCTTGCGATAATGTTGGTAGCTTAATCAATCCCGACCATAATCCCCAAATCATAAATAGATCTTAAGCCACATGGATTCTAAACCAGACCGGTTAACCTTATATAGACTAGGGGGGGGGGCTAAAAGTGCCCGTGCTAACTTTGATGTCAGATACCATCCGAATGGTTTGTGCTAGGTCCACCAAACTTGGTGACTTTTTCAAAAATATTGTCGCCAACAATTTCGTTGCAGTGTAATAAATTATTACTTTTTGGGGGGATGCAAAAGGCAACCTGGTTTTAAACAGACATTTTTTTTTGAAAAATCAGTAATTTTGACATAGAAATTAAATGTTTAGGCGTTTATGTTAATTTACACATGCTTTCTAATATAAATAACGTTATATAATTCCATGTAATTCTTATTAATAATTATGCATGTTTGATGACGTCATTGGCCAAAATCACTGGTCTGTGGTCCCAGCGTCATAAAATTAGACCTTTTGTGTTGGCCATTTTTTTGTTCACAGGATATTTCGAGAATCTGGAAATGGATGTTCACGATTTTTTTGTGAGCAAGTTACCGTTGACGATAGCAAGATCATCTTTGAAATTGGGCGTCGTGGGAGGTCCGTACGTCACTGTATGGGCTTTTGGTAATTTTTGGTTAGTTTGTCAGTAATTCAATTTGTGGAAAAGCAATGTTCTTGTTTTTTTTCTTGTGAATAGGTTAAGGTGTTTAGATTGAGGGTTTCAAGTTTGGAGTCTCTAGTAGGTCTCTAGTAGGTATTTTGTGTGAACATTCTGTTGTGTAAAGAAGGTCGCGATGTTGAGGAGCCCTGAACCGAAAATTAGAAAACCTAGTTTTGCCTTAAATAGGCCTAAAACACTCGAATTTCCTGTAAAATGCCAGTTATAGTCACCATAAATGGAGAGACTTGGCAAAAATTATGCGGGAGGCAACTTTAGAGGTCGACTCACATGAAATGACATATAAAGTGATCAATTTGAGAACAGTTTATCGTCCAGAAACGATTAAAATCGCCCTTCACTGAGAGTTGGGGGGGGCGCCTAGGACCCGACATGTATATCCGGACTTTTTGACCCCAAAAACAGTAGAATGGTGCGTTTTTTACGCAGATCTGACAGCTTCGGCTAGAAACATTAAAATCAATCGAAATTACGTCTCGCAAAGAAGCATGCGAGAATATGACTGGTGGAGGAAAACATGGCGCCTGGCCGGCATAACCGAAGTCCATGGAGGAGAACATGGCGCCCGGCCGCATAATCGCAGTCCAAAAACTGTCTAGAAAACTGCAGCAAGAAACTACACGGAGCCGATATCAAACTACATGTAACAAAATGTATGTGAATTTGGTACAATCATTTGAAGCCCACCCTCCCAAGCCCGTGGGCCAATTTAGCTGTAAACATGGACGTGTGAATTGCTTCTCGCGATAATGTTAATAGTTCCTCGCGGATACGTTAATTGGCCTTTGTAGGTACCGAATGAGAGCATGCGCAGGCGTTCCACGGAGATATATGTAGGGTTGCCGGCCGGAGCTTCTATTGTGTGCGATCTTCGTTTCATCAGAAAATACCTCCCCACCCCCACACCCCCAAAAACGGCCAATCCGGGAACGCCTGAAAAGGAGGCTAATTTTGTGCGCCTAATTTAATTAGGGGTAAATAAGGCACATCAAAGTACATTTTAAAGTAAGGAGTAATTTATTTCGTCATTTTTAACCAAGGCTGCATGGAAAAAACGAATTTTCAAGGGGTAACGGCTTAGTACTCGAAAAAGCTCAGAACCTAATGTTTCCCAAATTTGAATTTAATTAAAATCGATGCGATACGTTTACCGCTATCTTCGATGGCCCGACACCCACAACGCATATAGAACGTACCATCCCGGCGGTCAGGCGAAAACGCCACATAACCATCCGCGCGGACTAATACCAGGAAGTCTTCGCTGGACCACCAACATTGCGCCACCTATAAAGGCTACAACTAACAGGCTTTTCAGAAACTACAAATATATGTACACGGTTATTACGATTTCAGGGATATCGCGGCCAAAACATACAAAACAAAGTCACGTTACGGGCGATTTGTTGCGCACTTACTTAGACTCTGGTCAGATTTAAACTCCGACCCGGAACCCTAACAACTCTATGCATATATTATATATTATAGAAGTAATTTGCATAATTAATGAGGAAGTTTAAATGAGGATGTTTAAATGAAATATTGCCAAGGGTTTGACACGTAAAATATGGGTTTAGAACACCATAAATTAAACTACATTATATCAATTCCCACCTTATTTCCATATCCAATGAAACAAAACATTTACATAAACCCCACATATTTAATGGAGGTACGAATTTTCAGAATTCTTGTCTTTTTTAATGATCTAAATTTACTCTTTCAAAACGGCTCTAAGGATGTTCTTCATAATAGAGGTGTGTTTAGGAGTTGGATCTGAGACAGGCCGAAATTAATTTAGATTGTAGGGGATTAATTTTGATGATACGCTTTAAATATTTAAATACTTATTAAATGATAGATAAATAATTTGGGGAGTATGGTGATTGATCTATTATACGGTTGCTAAATAATAGTTTATAATGTTGACCGTTGGACAAGGCTTTGGAGTAGACTAACGTTAACTAATTAATGTCAATTATGTCCATACAGGTTACCATATATAATAACACGGGAAGTAATTACATATGGACACTGGAGCTGTGCGTTACGTGAAGGAGAAAAGGACCAGTTTCAAACAACACTTTAGGACTCACAAAAATGAGAGAGCCTATAGATGTGAGGAGTGTAATCGAGGGTTCGGTAATTTTGGCCATCTTAAGACACACATGAGGACCCATACTGGGGAAAGGCCTTATCAATGTGAAGAATGTGGCATTCAGTTTAGTACTCTGTCAAATTTAAGGACACACGTGCGGAATCACACAGGTGAAAAACCATTTCGTTGCGAGGAGTGCAACCGACGTTTCAGTACCCTAAGTGTTCTTAAGATACACATAAGAACCCACACCGCTGAAAAACCGTACATCTGTGATGAATGCGACAGGTCATTTTGCCAGCTCGTTCATTTGAAGGATCACATTAGGATTCACACCGGTGAAAAACCCTACATGTGTAAATATTGCAGCAGGACGTTCAGGCATCGTAGTGCTCTACAGACACATATAAGTACACACACTGGTGAGAAACCATACACATGTGAACATTGCTCTGGAGCATTCAGTCAATCAACTCATCTTAAAACTCATATGCGGACTCACAACGGGGAAAAACCATTCATGTGTGACGTTTGCATCAAACAGTTTACTACGCGGTCTAATCTGAAGAGGCATATGCGTATTCACCAACCTGACAGACCATTAATAAAAACGCAGTGTTCGCTTAGAATCCCCCAAAAGAACCATTAGGAACACATACTCGCGACGGTGCATGTCATCCCCGATAATATCAAACAGATTTAAACGACTGCCGTTTACCTCGTGAATAGCGTGAAGCAACATTCTAGTTATTAAAACCATTACCACCATTAAACAAAGATGGAGTGTGGAGTGTTCGAATTGACTTTTTGAGCTGGCAAGTGACAGTCGGGCCAGCGGTACAACTCTGTAGAAAATCTCATCGCAAACGGGGATCTAAGCCCTGGGGATCTAAGCCCCTGTCTAAGCCCCATGCTATTCATAGGAGGTGATATGGATGCTCAAATTGCAAAGGGTTATTCCATCCACAAGGTATCAAACCGTAACGGCCTACTCTTTAACACCTTTACAGAACAACACAACCTTGTAGTTGGTAACATCTCCTTCCGCAAACCTAGCCGCAAACTTTGGACATTTCGATCACCAAAGGGTGACCGCTCCCAGATAGATTTCTGTTTTTACCGTAAACGATGGCGCAACAGTGTTAAGGACTGCCAGGCATATTCCTCATCGAACCCAGTCAGTAGCGACCATCGAATTGTGACTGCCACTGTTAAACTCAGCCTTAGAGCGTCCAAGAATGCAGCCTCAAAGAAGCTTTTCTGGAGTGCGGTTACAAAGAACAAGCAACTGGCATCCAAGATAGAGGATACAGTCAAATCTCGTTATGAAAACTTACCCCTGTCTGAACAAAACTACTCATCTTTTGTTATCATTGCCCACAAAACCGGCAAGGGATTGCTACCTCGCCGAGCTCAAGATACCAGAGACGCTGGTCCAGTAGTAACAGCAAGGAACGCAACACTCAGAGCATCTACTCGGAATGTACAAGCAGCACAGGTCAAACTGCGGTAAACCTATGATCGTTGCGAAGACAGGCGTATTAACGAGACACTCAGTATCTTTAAAAATCCAGCTTTGTCAACAGATGTCAAAAATGCATGGGACGTTGTGAAGACTTGCTGGAAATAAATCAAAAAGTGTTGTGTATATTGAGGGGGGAGACCGACTGAAATTATGGGGGGATCATTTCAAAAACCTTCTTAATGTGAATACGAATCCTATAAGCACTGAACCAATCTATAAAGTATTTGATGTTTTTACCGAGATTAAGAGTGGGGAGTTTTCTCAGGAAGAAGTTACCTTGGCAACCATGCAACTAAAAACTGGGAAAGCACCTGGCATGGACGGCCTCCCATCAGAATTTTGGAAACTGCCGAGTATGACAAAAATTCTTTTGCACTTTTGCAACCTAAGCTACAGGGGAGAGCGCCCCAAGGAATGGGGATTGTCTGGAATTATCCCCATCCCTAAGAAAGGGGACTTGCGCCGCCCAGATAATTATAGAGGTATATCACTGTCACAAATTGCATCCAAAATTTATAACCGTTGTTTGCTCAAAAGGATTCGTCCAGTTATCGACAAAGTGTTACGCACAAACCAAAATGGCTTCCGTCAAGGTAGATCAACTACTTCTCACATTCTCGCGCTCAGACGCATTGTAGAAGAGTTGAGAAACTTTGACCAAGAGGCAGTACTTGTGTCTATTGATTTCCGCAAGGCATTCGATTCGATTAACCGCCACAAAATGTTTCAAATCTTGGAAGCGTATGGGATTCCGCTGGATGTCGTCAGCGCTATTCGAGTCATGTACTAGGACACCAGTGCTGTGGTTATTACTCCTGAGGGAGAAACCGATGCATTTAGCATTAACACTGGAGTCATGCAGGGCGATCCTTTGGCCCCTTTCCTTTTTGTTATTTGCATCGACTATGCGCTCCGGTCTTCGATTTCAGAATCAGACGGGTTTACTCTCCGTCGTCGTCGGAGCCGTCGATACCCAGCTGAAACCCTCCCAGACCGTGACTTTGCTGATGATATTGCTTAATTGGAAAACTCAATAAAATATGCACAAAATCGTCTCAAAAGTCGAAACTTCATGTCAAAAAAAAGGTTTATACTTGAATGCTTCCAAGACAAAGTTCATGCATCTAAACCCTACTACTGACAGTTTACTTTTTGCCACTGATGGCACTGAAATCGAATGTGTTGCGGATTTCAAATACTTAGGAGGGTACTCTGATAGTGTTCATGACATGGATGTGCGGATCGCACAGGCATGGAGTGCTCTTCACTCATTACATAAGATTTGGAAAGCGCCCATTAGAAAACAAACTAAGATCAAAGTGTTTAAGGCATGTATTGAAACAACTCTTTTGTATGGGTCAGAATCAGGGGTCATGAATATGTCACATTCTAGAAAACTAAACGGAACATACACGAAGATGTTGCGAGTGATTTTCAATACACCATGGTGGAAACACACTACTAATGAACAGTTATACGGTTCGCTACCAAATGTAACTTCAGTAGTCAAATGTCGACGACTAAGCTTGGCCGGTTCTGTAGTACGTAGTGAAGAACCTGCCAGTAGGCTTCTACTCTGGAACCCTGATACCTGTAAGAGAAGAGTTGGACGCCCAAACATAACAGTTAAGAAACTTATTGAAACCGAAACTGGCTTGGAGGGACATGGACTTTTCTCAGTGATGTATAACAAACAGTTGTGGCGAGCTAACTACTTCACCTCTACTATGGAGGATGAATGATGATGATGATGATGCCCCTGTTCAGACGAAATCTGTGAAGGCGCTTTACATGTGGTTTCCCCCGAAGCCAGCATGTGGCCTCCCCCCCCCCCAAATGGCGTTGAAAGCGCCTCGATCCCAAACCACTTCGGAATGTAGTTTCGAACCAGTTTTCCCGGATAGCGATTTGCGTCTGAACGTAATGTGATTTAACTGATCATGGATTACGAGGTGATATATGTTTATTTATATGCAATACCAACATTCACCTGGCAGCAACTTAAGGTGATATTTAATGGCGTCTGAGGACTTTTATGGGATATTAGTATAGAAAATAAACTCTATTTGACATGGTAGACTTTTAGGTCTATTTTTACAATCTATGATCCAAGGCCACATTTTTTAACGACAAAGTTCGCAATTTTACGCGGCATCCACCATCCGAGCTCCCATATATGGAGCGTTGTGTGTGCCCTTCCAAATAATGTGCACACACCCCGGCCCCACTGAGGCGAAAGCACGACTCCGCTGGGCCACATGAAGCAAGGAATGTGAACTGTGTGTGAGCTTCACTTTGCCATTGGGAAATGAAAAGACAATTTTTCTGATATTTCGAGCGTTTGTAAATACAGTACATTTATTTGTAAAACGCTAAGGTACCAAAATCTGACAACTGCAAAGAATAACAAAAATCTACCATGCCAGCTAATCAGCAAATAATTGTCAAGTCGGAACACATATTAATCTGGAAATATACAAACAACAACAAATATATCACAGAAATCACCAAGAAAAAGGCTGGATACGCCAACAACTTCCTATAAAAAACATGTGACTGCCAAAAGGAACAAAGTCGTCTGTAACTGCTTTGAGCCACCAAAGAGCGGCCGGTGGCGAGTCGGCACTACACAAAGAGACGGTGCCATCAACATTAATCATGTGGCATGCGGTGTTACTAGTATGCCTTTGTGATCTTTCAATTCTCAAACGACTAATATCTTACTTAATAAAACGTGTCACTGTCTCTACCTGCGTGCTGTCTCATTACTTTGAGTTTGTTTCGTATGCAGTTGTGGGAAGAAAATACGTGAACCGACATGACACAAGAACTGATTTTCATTATGCAACGTTCTTTTTTATTTAAAGAAATACAATGCAAACAAACTTCAAGCTATCTTAAAGCGGAATTTAAACATAATCTTTCTATATCAAAACTGTAACAAACAACTATCTTTACAATGTACAGCGATAGTGGCAGCTTAAAACGGATCGTCCATATTTGCAGATAAAGCTGAGTACGTAAAACAAATAATATACTGTAAAGCACACGTCTACTAGGACAAAATTCAACGGAAATTCACATAATCAACAAAATTAATTCGTTAGTAATCTCATATAACGTCCGCACAGGCTTTTCTCTAGGGCTAGTAGTATCTATTCCGGTAACTTTTCAGTCTTGTTGCCGCGTATGCCAAAACACACTGCAAAGAACTTCGGGGGTTGGCATCAAAAACAAGTCTGTAACTCCAGAAAACGCGGACGGAACTGCTCAAGAAAGGTCTCAGAATAGGCCATAAAATTCCACCTTCAAAACTACGTAGGATATAGCCGTTCAAAAGATTGTGTAGCGGCCCAAATGTTGCCGCAAAGTGCACAGCGTTGTTCGCACCATCCACGCTGTCCGCCATTTGTGTTTCGTTATGTTACTCCCCACGCTAAAGAATGGGAGAGAATAGGTCTTGTTTTGGGCTGTTCCTATTTTTACGTTTGCCGCCTTAGCGGATAAAAATAGATAAAATCGTCCTTTTTGTACGTTTGTTAAATCAACATTTGTTGATAAACAAAAACACTTAAAGTTTATATTGCGTGGCCCTTTTTGCCTCTGTCTACTTTGATGCCATTGAATGGCTATTAAACTTGTTTACCGGAAGATTCAAACTATTTTAGACAGAAGTATAGAGGAAAAGTTTTAGAACAATATATCTTATTAGCTTTGTTCAGGTACACGTACACGTGTATAAAAAGATTTTGATATATTGGTAATGATAATTATTATATAGGTTGAATGGTCTAGAGATTGTGCGAGCATCGATAGATCGTCGACCGTAAGTCGAGCGGCGTACGCCCGTGTGTCGAGCGAGCTTCGGCTGACTCCCGTTTGGTTAAAAGGTGATCTTTATGTTAACCAGACGGTAGTGTAAATTTGTGGCTCTTGTGGTAGTATTTAAGTTGTATCTTTCACAGAATTCCTGTTTATATTTCTATTTTTTATTCTGCCAGTCCGCTCCATTACTTTGCTTGTCGTAATAAATATTTCGATAGATCAAACAGTTTCAGTTTATTGGGATCCCCTTTAGCCCATTATGGGCTATTCTTCCAGGGTTCCAATACAAATACATGTAACATCACAATTACAGACACAATCCTACATATTTACATTTAACATACAGCATAAATCATATAAAAACAGAGGGGATGAAACATGAAAATTGGCCAAACTATTCATTTTAGGTGGATTCACTGGCCTTGCTTCATCTGCTTCCCATGTCATAGGGACTTCATTATCATAGATGTATTCCCAAGCGATCGCCCGAGCCTCGCACAATGTGAAAGCGACGATGTTCAAGGCAAAAATACGCGTGATCGTCGGTCGATCTCAAAATCGGCCGATCTTTCGGCGATTGACAAATACGACCGAACCTCGTCGGCAATGTGACAGGGGCATAAGGATTTAATAATCAATATTTTTCTGATATAAGGTGAGTTTCCTTCTCTGTAAAATTCGTAACAGCTTTTCAATTTTTTCAACTGTTTTTTCCAGTTAAGTTTCTCACATTTCTCCTCAGACAAACCAAAGAAGATGCCTAGTGACTCAATCGGTTTGTGTGGCCAATTTATTCCAAAGAGAGAATCCCTTCTTCCTATATTGGCTCCCACCCACATACCTTCACATTTTTACGGTTTAAAGTGGGACTTGCACAAGACTAAATTCATCCACAATCCCTAATGCCTGTCTTATGAAATCATCGCCAGAGAGCGTAAGAGTGGTATCATCTGCTACTTGGCTAATCTTTATTTCTAGTAAGCTATCACTATTCATTACTTCAATACCTTTAACCGTGTTTGTTTGTCGTATTTTCTTTTCAAACCTTGTATTTTAGCTGCGAACGCGGAAAGCCGACTGACCATAATAACCCTGTTAGTGTAGGATGTATACCTCCTTCACGGAGTAGTAATAACATAAACATTAAACGAAAAGAATCTATCCCATTATTTCTAACTATGCTATATAGGAAAACTCACCAAGAGTTGCTACATCTAGTGAAAGCTGTGCTGACGTCATTTCGAATTAAAAGGTGGCGCGAGCTGGTCTATAAAGGCGCTTTTTCAGCCCAAAACAATAGCCTAGTTTGTCTAAAACGTGACACAGATGTAAAAGCTGCAGTACCAAAGAAAGGCTCTCGGTGGCATACAGTCACACTTGCGTTTTATTTTGCTACCACCAACCTAAGAAACTAACACAAAATCCTATAGATGCATCTTAAACATCTCAATTACATGTTATGCTTTATACTAACGCTTAAGGAAAGGCCAAAAAATTATTTATTCCTCAGTGAGGATGATTACTTTTTCAGAAAAGGTTGCAAGATTTCTTTAATGTTTTCCTTAAAAGGTCTTGTCTTCCCAATTCCAAGATTAAGGAGTCTTGATACATCAAGGTGTGCATCGTAAGGACGCTGGGTTGCCCCGAAGGGCTCCTTATCAGCCACCAGGTGTGCAGAGGGAAGCTTTAACACCTCTGCCATAGTGACGGCCATCATATATTTTGTCATCTCCTCGTCAGCGCTCCAGTGAAACACACCGTGCAGGGACGAGTCCTGTAATTGAAGTAAACAAAAGACACAAATGCAACGGATGGCGAGCAGTACAGCAATCTAAGTATACCAGTTTGCAAGGTTAAGACTTTAATTACTTTTTGCTAAAAGGTCAACTACAGCAAAAAATAATGGATATTTGATTTTCTTTAAAAAAAGTTTTACGCAATTGAATATATCGCGTTAAACGAATCACGATAATTAGCTTAAGACTACTTTTCCAAACACATTCACCTTATTTGTTTACATTTTTCTCCTATATCATAGGTAGGGATGATTATAGTTACGGATTAATGAAATATGTTATTTTAATTTTCTTCTCATTTTGTTTAATTTTGATGAATCGATTCGCCATTTTTTTTAAATTTTTGAGCAAAATGACTACATAATGTGTAAATTATTAATTTTTAATCGGTGTGTGTGTGTGTGTGTGTTTCCTTGGACATGTTGTCAATTTATTGGAAGCTGATAACTTAAGCAGCCAATAAATGAAGGATGGCGTTGCAGCATTGAAAAGAAGAGAACGTGGAACAATAGTCTTTTTCCAAAACGGTCAGAAAATTAAGAGAACAAACCAAGGAAGACATTAACTGTTATGATGGACAAAAATGACATGAAGCACACCGACCCAAATGAAGTGTTACGCATATGGGAAAAGCATTTTAAGGACCATCTTAACAAGGAATCCCAACACCTAGAGGAGGCCTTAGATGACAGTCCAAACTCTTCAGTAAATGCAAGGCAAGGCCCTCCCATCTCCCATGAGGAAGTGATCAACTCTGTAAAAAGATTTAAAAAAAAAACAGAAAAGCTCCTGCTGATGATGCAATAACAGCATTTTGATGGACAACTCCTAAGGACATTTGAAATAAGATGTCTGCGGGCTATCCTGAATGTCTCAAGGAGAGACCACAATAGAATTGAGGAAACCCGAGCTATGCTTGGAAGGGAGGATGGAATTATCTATTTTTTTTAATTTTATTCACATGGATTTTTGAGCATTAGATAGGAAGCACTTGTTGAGTTATGTGAATCCGCTGCTCATAAAACATGATACAAATGTAAACATCAATATGACATAAAATATAACATAACATAACATAACACAAACATAAAAATGAAAGTGGCTGGCACATCAATTATACCTGGCGCAACATTTCCCCCTTCCCTACCTAACCAACTTTCAAGTGCAATGTACACTTATTGGGTTGTTATCTTCTGACCTTTCCGACAACTAATAAAGCACAAGGTCAGATAAAACTCTTTCTACATAAATTTTGTGAAAAACTTATTAATATTATCATTTCGATATACTAAGCACGTTTAAATTTTCTAAATTTTAAGTGCCAAGCGGGGCCTCTAGACAAACTTGTTTTCAAACAAATTTAGCGTCCGTATTCATCATTAAAATCTCTATAACATTCAATAAATACCAGTTGTATGATTATTATTACAACAGAGATATTATCTAATATGTTAATTTTGGCAAAACTTACATGTCTGTATTTTGTAACATCCATACAGTGCTAGCTCTAGCAAAATGTTGGAAATATTGTACACTCTGGGCCCGACCCAGTGTTGTACAACAACTTTGCTACTTTTTATACATGTGTTCTGTAAGTCAAAAGAATGTTGTGTGTGGATAATTATCCTAGTTGATATGAGGTCTCTTTTTCTGCAGTTCTATCCCTCTTGCCAAAAAGCAGTTACTCAAGCAACTGTATATGATTTTGAAAACGTCAGACGTTCCAGCTAGTATCCACTAGCTTTCGTCAGTGACTGAGAGACCTGAGGGGAAATGCAGGTTTATAAGTACAAACTATTGATTGATATGCAAATACGACGAAGATGCAAATAGTGACGAAAAATTGTTGGAAGTCGAAAATGGAACAAAAGTCAGGCAAGTCAAGACAAGATCATGTAAATTAGTCAGAGAGCTCCTGTTATGCAGAACAGGAACTTAAGTGTTATCTGTCCTCGGGACTGGGAGTGCCAAATTCCAAGTGCCGGAAAGATCCACCCGTAGCCCCCTTCCCTGTTGAGGGAGGGGTTGTACATTCTTTCATATATTGCCTCTTTAACACCCCGTTCCCACCAGCGTGTTTCGTAGTCTAAGATATCCGTGGACTCGAGTTTGAAGGAGTGACCCAGTCACTGACGAAAGCTAGTGGATACTAACTGAAACGTCTGACGTTTTCAAAATCATATCCAGTTGCTTGACTAACTGCTTTTTGGCGTATCGTATTACTTAGATGTCTAACCTTCATCGACCTATCCCTCTTGCTTGAGGACTTACATTTTTGGTATGTGTAATTATATTATGACTTCTCATGTATATTCATCTTCTCCTGCCATTTCTTAAAATTGATTCAACTACTTCATTTTGGGCTAAAAAATATGAAATTCGGCATGAAGTTAGTCAAATACCCTCAGGCGTTTTTTTTTTCTTGATACATGCTTTTAGAATGGTTTCATTTTGACTTTTTTTTGCTGTATTACAGGTAATGTACGTCGATGAAGGTTAGACATCCAGATAATACGATACGCCAAAAAACAGTTACTCAAGCAACTGGATATGATTTTGAAAACGTCAGACGTTTCAGCTAGTATCCACTAGCTTTCGTCAGTGACTGAGAGACCACAGGGGAAAGCAGGTTTATAAGTACAAGCTATTGATTGATATGCAAATAAAGTGAAGACAAATTTTTTGGAAGTCGAAAAATGAACAAAAGTCAGACAAGTCAAGACAAGATTATGCAAATTAGTCTGAAAGCTCCTGTTATACAGAACAGGAGCTTAAGTGTTCTTCCAAAACTTCAACATAGCCACTAACTTCAAACCTCACTCAACCCTCAGACAAAGACCGGTACACCCTAAGGACCGACCTCACAAAGGTACCAAGGCGAATGTTATTTACAGACTCAAATGTAAGGAGCCCAATTGTAACAACACCTACATCGGAGAGACAAGTCGACCGCTCAAAGTAAGATACAAAGAACATTGCCGACCTAGTGCCAACGGCTACTCCTCAGCTATTTTCCATCACTTACAACACAACCAGGGTCACTCTTTCAAACTCGAGTCCACGGATATCTTAGACCGCGAAACACGCTGGTGGGAACGGGGTGTTAAAGAGGCAATATATGAAAGAATGTACAACCCCACCCTCAACAGGGAAGGGGGGCTACGGGTCGATCTTTCCGGCACTTGGTTTTTGGCACTCCCAGCCCCGAGGACAGACAACACTTAACACCTGTTCTGTATAACAGGAGCTTTCAGACTAATTTGCATAATCTTGTCTTGACTTGTCTGACTTTTGTCATATTGTTGGCAACAATTCTCTATCATTAGATTAGGATAATAATTTTTTGTGTTGCCATGGCAACGGGTTTCTGATAGGCATTTTTGCTAAAATTTAGTACTTTTTGTTTCAACAATAGAATTTTATGGGTTTTATGTCAAGTTACTCATGGTTTCTAATATTAATAACATCCCAGATAATTTTATGTAAATTTTATCATTAAATATGCATTATTTATGCTAATTTGATGACGTCATTGGCCGAGATTGAAATGTGTCCATATTTGGGCATATGTCTAGTGCCCAAATATGCACAGTAGGTGCATCCTGTTTGGAGATATGGCCACTGATACACATAATAGTAATAGTGACCTACTTATTTTTCTACCAAGTTTTACCTAGGAAAAGAAATCTGTTTGGATGCGAAACGGTTAAAGAAGCCATATAATCTACATTTCTATATAAACCTAGCTATTTCAACCCTACCTAGACCGGGCTTTTTTTGACATGGGGTGCCCGGGGACGGG
>NW_017802491.1:128471-175500 GCF_001625305.1 Branchiostoma belcheri
AGAACTCGCGAACGGTATGTTGTATGACCACCAAATTTTCAGAGAATGGTGTACTAGTAAAAATTTATCATATCTACAATTTTTATGTCGTTTTGACGTAATATGATGTCATTATGACGTCATTAATGTGATTTTATTGGCCAAAACCGTCTAAATAGGTTTATCCCTGAAAACTACATGGTATTCAACATAACTGTACCAAAAGTGTTTATGACAGAATATTATGGTGTACTAAGTCTTATGTTGCCCATAGCAACACCGGTGACGTCATAAAATGACGTCATGCATATTTAAGATATCCGCCATCTTGGATCATCAATCTTGAATTTTCAAAAATACTTTTTTTTATGATCAAGCCTAAAATACACCGTAAACATACTAAAGGCCTTCATTTAAACCTTTTTTGGAAAAAGAAATGGAAGTATTGATGAAATTTTAATGAAAATAACCTGTATATACCTGTTCTAATGATATGGTCCGCCATCTTGGATTTTGGCCAATGACGTCATCAAATTAGCAAAATTATGCATTTCGAATGATAAAATTAACATAAAATTATCTGGGATGTTATTAATATTAGGAACCATGTGTAACTTGACATAAAACCCATAAAAGTCTATTGTTGAAACGAAAATTTCTAAATTTAGCAAAAAATGCCCGTCGCATTGTCAACACAAAAAATCATTATCGTATTTTAATGATACAGAATTGTTGCCAACAATATTGTAGGAAAAATCACTAAGTTTGACCGTTCTAGCGCTAGCAGTTCAGACGCTACGTGACATCGAAGTTGGCGCAGGCACCCCCCCCCCCGTCTAGATAAGGTTAAATGGATTCAACCCTGCCGCTTTTTTTGGCCAAATGACCCGGAATTTTGTATCGGGGTAGAGTGTTAAAATACTTCCAGATGTTTTTCGGGTACAGACTTTCAAAATTGTTTTGTGTTTTGGGCCATTTTCTTATAATATCCTGGAGACCTAGTATTACACCCCAATTATCTTAAATGTGGTGTGGGTATGCTTTATATATCTACCAACAACATTTCATTATAATTTTATATAACTTCATTAACAGCTGCGCCAACCCATACCACATTGATAGCATGCACTGCATTCGAGTGCTTTGGTAGGTATGTATAACTTTCCTGCTCAGGCATTGGAATGCGGGGCATAAACGCTTTTTTTATCTTAATTATCAACAGTTTGCACTATGCAAATAATACATCTTTACCAATAATGTAGGGTATAGTTATCCAACTGTTGTATTCCTAGTTTTATATCACCTTATACTAAATGTATATCTATGTAAAACCTGGTTTCTCCTGTATTCTCCTTCTTTCTCTGTCATGTCTTAAAATGTAGTGAAGCAATGCAATTGTCGGCAATTCTAGTTTATCAAAATTGCACATATTTATATACGCCTGGGGTCAGTTTTGACCGCATATGGTGGTTTGAGGGTTGAAATCATCAATTTAAAAAAAAGCTCGATTCTACGATTTTTTTCTTATTCATAGTCGTCTAAAAATGGAAAATTAGGAATTTAGGGAAATATATATGACAAGAATTATGAGACCTTATACTTCCATGAAATATGAGTTTTTGTACATGTCTCATTGAATATGGAAATAAGGTCGTAGTTAGCATAATCTAGTTCAATTTATGCTTTTCTAAATTCAAATTACAATATTTTTCATGCAAAATTCCTCTCCTTTGTCATACTTTATTTTAACACGTCCTCAGTAATTATGCAAATGACCTACATTAACGTAATATAGGCATAGTGATGTCACAAGGTATAATATTCCCATCATTCACCAGTCACAGAATTTTCCCATTAATCATGCAAAATAGGTCATCATTTGCATAATTGGTATCTTTTGATGTTGCATCTGCCATAGATTACATGTATGAAAGTACTATTATATAAAACACAGTAATTTCAGAATTTCCTCATTAATTATGCAAATTAAACCCTTATTTGCATAATTATCATTTAATTATGTACAACTCTCTCTCTCTCAGCCACCTACACACCAAAAAAATGGAAATATGTTGTTCCTATCTGGACTTATTGGATTTTAAAGATTTCGCCCGAAAGTACCCTGCAGTTTCAGAACAAGCTGCGGGGGGGGGCAAAACTTACACCACTTATTCCTGATAAGAAGAGCTATCCATCACCAAAAAGTCAAGTCCATAGCATGTTCATGACAAAAAATTTAAAAAAAGATCCTAATATCTAACAACGTACCAAATATCATCACAATCCATAAAGGCGGTCTGAAGTTATGCTGATTACAACTGTGCGGAAACAGAAACACACACACACACCACAGACGCACCAAAAACAATACCTCCACTTTTCATGGAGGTAATAAATTTTCAACGACGTTTTGCTAAATATGAGATACAATCGTCTTTTCGAAAAAAAATGACACATTTTAAGTAAAAAATTAACAAAGCAAAGATTTAATTCTATTTAAAATCATACCATACTATTTCGTTTATTAACAAATGTTTTACGTTTGGGCAAGATATTTCCACTTGTAAACCGATACTTTGTGTAATGCACCAAGCAACGGGCAAGAATACTGTAGCAACCGACCGCCTTGGAGTATATGTAGGTTTTAACTTTTAAGTTTTGTCCATTCACTTTTATATAAATATTTCGCACCAGTAGCCTTTTCTCTGACAGCTGCCTGCAGACGGCAGCGATGTCACCCACGTGTGTCGGGTACCTCCTCTCGTAGTCTGACAAGTTGGCTGTCTTTTCTGAGTTCTGTACGGCTCGGAAAAGAACAGTCACTGCACTCTCGTCAACCGTCTCTACAGGTCCGTAAAGCATTGGGACTCTCAAGACAGCACCATCTAATAGTTGTAATAAATATAGATGTATAGGTGAGAACATTCGCAGAATTCCTGAAATAATTGAATACTATAAAACTGAAAACAAACCGGGCTTGATTTTAAATGCCGACTTCGAAAAAGCGTTTGACACTTTACGCTGGGAACACATGTTTTAAGTATTGGGATTTTTAGGATTTGTTAAATGCCTCATGAGATATATATATTTACTATATTAAGACATCTCAAGTAGGGTAATGAATAATGGACACATATCTTTCCCTATTCCGATTTCCCGAGGTGTTCGTTAGGCGTGCCCATTTTCACCCTAGTAACAATAGTATGATAAATGGTTTAACCTAATCTCGAACGGGCTTTTTTTGGCTTGGTGAGATCGGGGGTGGGGGGTGGGGGTATTTGCCACCGCTCCCCCCGAACTCGCGAACAGTATGTCGTATGACCACCAAATTTTTAGAAAATGGTGTACTCGTAAAAATTATAATAAGTACAATTCTTATGCCGTTACCACGTAATATGACGTCCCTGTGACGTCATTAATGTGATTTTATTGGTCAAAACCGTCTAGATAGGTTATTCCCTAAAAACTTAATGGTATATAACATAACTTTCCAAAAGTGTTTATGACAGAATATTAGGGTGAACTAAGTGTATAGCAACACCGTAGAAGTCATGAAATGATGTTATGCATATTTAGGCTATCCGCCATCTTGGATCATAATTTTGACTTTTCAAAAATAGTTTTTTTTAGGATAAAGCCTAAACTACACTGTAATCAGACTCAATACGTTCATATAAACCTTCTTTTTGTAAAAAGAATTGATGAAATGTTAAGGAAAATAACCTGTATATACCTGTTCTAATGATATGGTCCGCCATCTTGGATTTTGGCCAATGACGTCATCAAATTAGCATAAAGTATGCATTTTGAATAATAAAATTTACAGAAAAATTATCTGGGATGTTTTTATTATTAGAAACCATGTGTAACTTGACATAAAGCCATAAAATTCTATTGTTAAAACAAATTACTAAATTTAGCAAAAGATGCCTGTCAGAAACAAGTTGCCATGGCAACACAAAAAACTATAATCTTATTCCATTGATACAGAATTGTTGCGAACAATAATCTAGGAAAAGTCACCAAGTTTGGCCGTTCCAGCGCTAGCCGTTCGGACACTATGTGACATCAGATTTGGCGCGGGCACTTTTAGCCCCCCCCCGTCTAAAGGTAATTAAATACGAAACAAAAATCACCAAATTCGCAGACGATTAAAATTTCCCTATCCAACCTTAACTCAACTCTATATTAAATTTAAATGATTTTTTCCTATCTTTGGATTTAAAGCCTAACTACGACAAATGTACGATTTTTCCAACTGGATTTTAAGAAATAGTTCTTTTAAACTCCCATGTTCTCTCCCCATTCCCAGAATCCAATAGGCAACATATTATGCACCCTGTGGCTTGTGCTACTGTGTGAGCCAGTCCGTGGTGCTACGGGCGGCCGCAATGAAAGACTGTGCGCAGGCGAGTGATAGACCTGACCGACTAATCTGCTATGTCCTAAGGAACATTCCGCGCTGTGCAACAAGCCTCGCTGAGGCAACGGGCCGCACATCTTGTGGCACAAGACGGCCTTGAGTCGGGATACAGTGGATAGTCGGGAGGGGTGTAAATCGATCCTCTGGTCCGGTCTATTACTCTCTTGCACAAGGAATATCACTCGCCTTTGCCCGCAGCATTGCTCCCAGGATGTTGCTAGTATGTTGCTAGTATGTTGCCTAATGCACGTTCCACAACCAGGCATGTAACGGACAGGTTTTAAAAAATAACGACTCGAGCGATGATTGGCCCCCTTTTCAAACCAAATAAAGATAAACGCATGCAATTGGCTTGTATGATTTACAGGTAACTGCAAATATAATGCCACAACGAGTTGTGAAATGACCCGCTTATTTATTGTGTAAAAGTTGCATGCACACTAATAAAAACCGATAGGCTTATCTTTAGCTCAAATACTCTGAAATGTTACCATTAACACATAATTTGCAGTTTACTTGTGTAATGTTTTCAAAGTCGTGTTCTTTAAGTTCCAAAAAATGAAATATAACCAAGGAAGTTAAAGCTCCCTTACATAAAAAAACAAGGTAAATATGACACAGGCGCCGTGTCTGGCCATGACACCACAATACAAATCTGACAACAATGTACAAGTAAACCCTGCATCTTTGTTTACACTAAAATGGGCTGATATTTGAAAAACACCACGCCGCCCCCCTCATCACCGACGAAAACGACCAAAGGTAAAATATGTCAAGGTCGAAGGTTCCCAATAGCCTAGTTTGGTAACCAGTAGCATAGTTCTGATCAGTAATTGTGTAGATACCTCCATACAAATGGAGGTATTGTTTTTGGCGTGTCTGTGTGTGTGTGTGTGTGTTTGTGTTTCCGTACATTTGTAGTCAGCATAACTTCATAACGCCTTTATGAATTGTGATGATATTTGGTATGTTGGCAAGTCTTAGGAAGACAAAGATCAAGGTAAAATATGGGCATCTTGGTGGATGACCCTGGTACTGCAGCAGAACTTCCGGTTTTTGTATCTTTTGTTCTTAACATGCCATCATGGTCTTGACTTTTTGGTGACAGATAGTGTTTCCTGTCAGGAATAAGTGGTGTGAATTCCCCTAGCAGCTTGTTCTTGAACTGCAGGGGACTTTCTGGCGAAACATAGTTAATAACTCCAAAAAGGAACAACGTGGGAGAGTTGTAGATAATTAAAAGTAAAGGCAAATTATGCAAATGAGGACTAATTTGCATAATTTAGAAGCAAATTCAATGATTACAGTGTTTTGTAAAATAGTACCTTTATGCATGTAATCTATTTAGTCAGTGGCAGGCGAAACATCAACAGATACCAATTATGCAAATTATGACCTGATTTGCAAAATTAATGTGAAAATTATATGACTCCTTATTGGTGAATGGTGGGAATTTTATACCTTGTGACATGTGTAAGTTAATTGAAGGTTAACAACATTATGCATATATAGGGTTAACTATCTAGACCGGGGGGGGGGGGGGGCTAAAAGTGCCCGCGACAACTTTGATGTCACGTAGCGTCTAAACGGCTAACGCTAGAACAGTCAAACTTGGTGACGTTTCCTAGAATATTGTTGGAAACAATTCTGTATCATTGGTATAAGAGAACAAAAAATGCGTTGCCATGGCAACAGGTTTCTGGCCAGGTTTCTGTCGCTCACTTTATTCGGTGGTTGTAGCAACTGTCAGGGCTTTATCACAACATATTCACCTCGGGGCGGGTCATTAACCCTTAAAAAAAACCTAGATAAATTTAATGTTTGAACCAAAATTTGTTTGAACCGATTTTTCCAAAATCTTCCCGTCAGAAACTCGTTGCCATCATAACACTTAAAAGCAGGATCTTATCTTATTCGAGATATATTTCAGCAAGCCGCCCAGGCGCTATCCGATATGAAAGAGGGCGCCCCCTCCGGCTTCTGAAGAGGGTTGAAAGCCATTCTATCACCCACGCTCTTGTAGGTCTGGTTGAAAGAATTTGCACTGCCAGAAAAATGACATTTCCAGGAGTTTCCAGGCCCGCACACACCCCTTGAAATTCGCCGTGTCCTGGTCGCGTCAATGGATTTCCGGGCTCCGCGTGTACGGCCCTGGATATTTCCTTACACTCCCGGATTCGTGCTCGCCGTGCACGTGCACGGAAATATACGCCCCGCACACTTGGCGTGTAGTAGGAAGCGGCTAACAATAAGGGGTAATTAGGTACTGCGCGTATTCATGTTTCAGGTGATAATTACTTGAACCAAAGTTGCCAGTACTTGAATCTAAGCAAATTAGAATGATCAAGGATTGTTAATACAGCATTTAAACCTATGCGTCCTTGGCTTGATTTATCGTGATGTCGTCCATACGACAAAGCGCATTTGAGCGTAGCTAGGGCGCCCCGACGCTGGGGTTATATAACCTCCTCGGTCAAAATGACCTAAATCTACACTCCGGTCTAAATCCGAATTTGTTATTTTGGAAATAATAGTTTATCCGTAAGGTTCATTACCATGATGTAATCAAACGCTTGACTAAAGGGTTTGAACTAACGTGACCTGATCAGTCTGTTATGATTTTTAGGTACATGTATGGGTAATAATATGCAAGCTTTATATTGTAGTTCGGTCGATGTGTATTGCGATGTGTCTGAGATGGCGTCCATTTATGTGAATAGCCTTTGTGTAAACAAAGGGAGAACTCACAGCGTCCCCACGCCTGGTAAAATACTGAAATCCAGCAAAACAATTTTCTACAAGTCAACTCTCATGACGTTAATTGTTGATTTTGGATACATTTACAAAGAGTAAGTTTATGTTGGAGTAAAAGTGCGGTTTTATTTCACTCAGTGAGCGACAAGTTGTGTAATTCTAGAACGAATAAAGCCATGCAATCATGACGAATTAGAATTTTGAAGATCATTTGTCTGCCTTGAAATAAATGCATTCACATAATCAGAAACACCCTATCACCCAAGTGTTCAGACTACACAGGCAATTTAACTTAAAACCTATAATATAAACTAGAAAGGCCAACATTTGCTTCGGAGCAAATGTAATATTTCACTCCATCTCCCTCCCCATACAAAAATAGAAGATTCTGAATAAATCATACTGCAATCATACAAGGACAAGCTTTTTGAATCTCGACAGATATTTACAAAAATGGCACTTGGCCATTATCTCCCTTTTTTTTACAAAGATACAACGACAAGCACTTTAAATCTCGACAGCTTTACTTTACACTTATCTCAATTTCAAAGTTACATATTGCAGGTATCTAAATACTACTAATGACGAAATTGCAACTACTACTAACGGTAGCAAAATTTTCACGGTCTGAGAAACATGGACATGTTCACGGAACTATATATTCACGGTGGTGACAGTTGCAGGAAAAAGAAAGTCCAGGAATTATTTCCTAACTGTAAAGATAAGTTCACGGTACAGAGGTGACAGTGAAAACCGTGAACATTGACCTCCTGCTTGCGTTACGTTGCGGTACAGTGAAAAAAAATCGGGAATTACAGTAATCAATTTACAGAGTATGTTTGCTTAGTTTCCAGATGTTTTGTATGAATGTCGTAAACTTAGTTTTAAATTAACGAAAACCGATGCGCGCACAGATGCCATCCATACAATCAAATCAACATGGCCTTATTAACAATCACATAAACTATGAAGCCATACATTGAATAAGCTATACACATAATATGATTATCATAACCTTTATTTTTAAAATCATGCCAGTGAGCTAATTGCATGTACAGAGTGAAAGAAAGTAAAGTAAAGTAAAGCAGTAGAATTTCTGTACTAAGCTATGATAGTACTCCATATGATTCGTCCTCATCGTCATCATTCAATGTGGTCTATCTCTTGCTACTAGTGACTGGTAATACCTCTGTAGATTCTTCACACTGGCAGAGTACCGTACTCATTCTCTCTTGTCAGCTCCATACTTTTGTGACAACATCAAAGTGATTTTGGTTTGTATGTTGGAAAAATACAAAAGACTAACATTCTAAGTTAATGACATTCTTGAGTAAGAACAATCAGTTTTTGAATGTTAAAAGCAAAACAACGAAAATCAAAAAAAAAAAGTTGAAATTGTTAAAATGCAGGATTGTTAAAATTGTTAAAACTGATAAAATTGTTAAAACTGATAAAATTGTTAAAAATGATAAAATTGTTTAAAATGTTAATATCCGATGCACTGGGGTTCGAACTCACAATTTCTGGGATTGCTGGCTCCCGCAGAAAGAAGCAAGAAGAAAAGATTAGGCTGCGTCAGGTTCATGCTTGCATGCCCATATTTGGGCCCGCCCCCGAATTCCTTTCTTATTACGTCACGCGCGTACGCCCCACAGTACTTTCCTATGGGAACAGCTAAAAACGCAAATAAAACGATTGTAAAAGCTTGTATCAAAAAAAATAAAAAAACGCCTAGGGGTATTTACCCACTCTACCTTTATACGAAATTCCAGGTCGTTTGGCCCAAAAATGAAGGAATTGAATCAATTTAAAGAAATGGCAGGAGGAGAAGAAGAAGAAGAAGGAGGAGAATCATCAGTAAAAACAGTATTTCCCTCCATACTTAAGTATGGAGTGAAATAAAAAAAAGATCGTTGTAGTATTAAACGCGATCACGTGATTATATGATTGACGACCAATCCTACCTCGCTCTCGCCGGGACCAGCCAATAAGAGCCATGATGCTTTGTTTTGGTGGGTTGTTTGAATCTTGCTTTGTCACAACGACGGTTTGCTTCTTCAAAACACGTTTGTCTCGGCCTGCAAAGATTACTAGTATCTTCCTGAACTAAAATGGCGTCAAATATTCCGTTCTGTTACTTTGTTTTCGCAACGCAAGAAAGGCTTCTACTACATGGGCCGAATGAAAGGAAAACACCGAACCGACGAGAGGAAGGGTAAGCTAAAACAAGGATACTATTATATATATGGCACTATAGTTACATATATCTTTAACATGTTGTTTAAAAACCTTGGCTAAGTTGTGCCTACATGTACGACAGAAATTTTTATTTTGGCAAAAATGTACACTATTTTTTACTGATTAATAACATAGTTTATCATTACTACTTAGTAATACCTCGATATAGTTTGTATGTTTCTCGGTTGCCTTTGCGCTTGTATAGGTGTATTATTGTTGCATCTTTTAAGTCCTGGGGGATTGTCTCTAGCTCCCATGCAATGATGAACAGTTGAAGTTTGTCACTCACAGCTAGGCCGCCTTCCTTGCAGACTTCAGCAGAGATCGAGTCTCGACCAGGTGATTTTCCAGTTGACAGTTGGCTTATGGCCTTCTGTGTTTTCAATAAGGTAGGGGGCGCAGCAAGTTCGTCGTTTATGGGGACTTGAGGAAGACGATCAATTGCTTCATTGTTGATTTCCGAAGGGCGATTTAGTACATTGTCAAAGTGTTCTGCCCTTCGCTTCAGGATGTCTTCGTTGTCAGTAATCAAAGTATTTCCATCTGCAGTGAGCAGAGGAGACAGTCCTGTTGATGACGGTCCATAGATTTCTTTTAGGCCATCATAGAACTTCTTCAGATCGTGTTTGTCTGCATAGCATTGGATTTCATCAGCTTTGTTTTTAAGCCAGATGTCTCGCATCTTACGTAGCTTGCCCTGAATTGTGTTTCTTATAGTTGTATATGCATCTTTCTTGGATGTATCCTTTGTATCATTTATATATGCTCTATGCAGTCTGTGTTTCTTGTTTAGCAATTCTTGGATCTCATCGCTGTTCTCATCTAACCAGTCCTTGTGGTTTCTGCTTGTTGGTCCGAGAGTTCCCAGAGCTGCGCTATGGATGGCATCTTTGAGGTTTTTCCAGCTGGTTTCTATGTTCTGGTCATCTAGTGAGACTGTCTCGAGGCTGTCTCTCAGCTGGTTTACAAACTGCTGTTTTATTTCGTCATTCTTCAGTTTACTGGTGTTGAGGCGTTTTGCAGGTTTCATCCCCTGTGGGCGCCTCTTGGGTTGTATGCGGACACGCAGCTTGGAGATTATCAAGCGATGATCAGTCCAGCATTCAGCACCACACATAGACTTGGTAATACACACATCTTGTCTGCCTTTCTTCCTGACAATGATATAGTCGATCAAATGCCAGTGTTTAGACCTTGGGTGCATCCATGATGTTTTATGTCTAGTTAATAGCTGGAAGATGGTATTAGTTATGGTTAGTTCGTGTTCAGCACACATCTGGAGAAGTAAAAGTCCGTTACTGTTACATTTACCTATTCCATGTTTGCCGAGGACACTCTCCCAGGACGTACTGTCTGTGCCCACTCGGGCAGTAAAGTCGCCCAGTATGACAAGTTTTTCAGTTTTAGGGACAGCAGTAATCACGGTGTTGAGGTTTTCATAAAACTCATCTTTCACCGTATCCGGGTTTGTCATCGTTGGAGCATAGGCACTATCAATGGTAAGGTGATTCTTTCCAGACAGCAGGGGGAGTTTCAACGTCATCAGCCTGTCATTAACACCTTTTGGAAGTCCTGCCAGCTTTCCAACCAATGACGTCTTCACAGCAAAGCCAACACCTGACTCACGTCTCTCTTCGTTCCCTTTTCCACTCCAGAAGAACGTGTAGCCACAGCCCCTTTCACAGAGCTCTCCCTCTCCTGCCAGCCGGGTTTCACTTAACGCTGCTATGTCAATATTGTAGCGAGCAAGCTCACTTCCAATGAGGGCTGTTCTTCTTTGGGGTCTGTTTGATTTCTCATTGTCCTGTAGAGTACGTACATTCCACGCTCCAAGAGTGAGCGAAACAGTCCTTCTTTTCTTCTTCATTGTGTTTCGACCGCTAAGGTAGGGTTCCCTCCAGCCGCGGCCTGCTGGTTGGGGCAATATGGAGCAGGCAATTTTTAGGGCACCTTTTCTAGCCCCTTCCCCTGGCTATGGGGGTGAGCAGTGCTGTCCTAAAAAGGGCTGCTCAGATACCCAGACGGCTGCCGAACTCCACATCTGCTCCAGTTTCTGTGGAAAGCGACCATATAGCCTGGGCCGCCCGTGTGCGGGTCTGCTGCTACGGCTCCCAGTGCACCCACACCTGCCGCTTCGCGCTCGCCCATCGCCACGGGTACTTGAGGTAAGTATATATCAATATAAGAATTGGATGACAAAGCGACTTGTGCAAAAGGAACTTGGATTATAGTGTGGAGGAGTTGCACACGTCGTCGACCACACTCTCTCGTCCGGAAACCATCTTGGTCCAGTAGCAAGACAATGTCAAGACAGCTGGAGACGGAGTCGGATGCAGTGGATGGCCATGACTTCTTCCGTGTCTCATCATGCCCTAAGCACTCCACGGTGCTTCGCTGGGTCTCGCCCGCCTGCCTGTCCGTTGGTTCTGCTTATACATGACTTCATCCGCGCACTGCGGCCGGAATTCAGACTTTACATGCGGGACTGACATCACGGCGGTCAATTTCTAGGATAAAGTTTCCAATTCTACGGAGGTGTATCAGGTTACCGGGGTTCCACGCGCGGCTTCCGTGGAGCCAGTCTCAACGGTAAACATTCTTTTCAACAATAATAAACAGTTTCACAGGGACTCCCTTGTCCAAATGTGATAAAATCAGCACTGCATATAGCTCAAATGTTGGTGTTTTTATTACAATGCTTAAATGTGTGTGAAATTACTCTCAACGCATCGAATGCTTATTCTAGAACAATCGACGTCAATAACCAAACAACTGATTTAAACCGACCCCAAATCTCTCAGAAAATTCCACATTTTTGCATTTTAGAGAACAGTATAACAAAATTAAGATTTGAGTCGGACAGTTTTCTTTATTTCAAAGTTAAAGTGTTGCTAAGGTCGAAAAATTCGCCAAAAAATGCACTTTTTCAACTTCCAAGACGGATAATTCCAGAACGCCACCATCTTTAAAAAATCCGTCCGACACAGATCGAGATTTTTGTCTTGCGTACAATTTAAAACGTTTTTGAGGTAAATTAAATTTGTTTTTGCTGCGGTTTAAATACCATGTTTGCACGCATGTCAGGTCGTGTGAGTAAGTGCAGGGGGTAACTTATATCCCCGTAAACAACAATTACGATCTTCAAGGTCACACACCATAAAGACAGTAGCTTCGTTACATGTTACATATCCACTATAAAACAAGGCATAGATATACTGTCTCGAAATCGGTTTATATTTGTGAAGAGGGGGATTTTTTTTTTACTGTTAGGCGGTACCGTGTAAAAACGGGCTTGAAGCCAAGGGTTTACTGCACATGACCGCGGGTAACCCCGGATCGAACGAACGTTCGGTTCGATTGACGTCATATCGAACATGATTCGATTCGAATGACGTCATATCGAACATGATTCTGTTCGATGAAAAGGTTGGAATATTTGGGCCCAAATTTGACCATCGTGCATATCCCTTGATCACCGGGAGGTTTTCGACCAACCCGGCTACCCTCACCTGGTTTAGCCCGCCTGCCAAAGCGGTTGCCCGGGGTGTGGCCGCTCCGCATGCTACATGCTTCTAGTAGCCACAGGTGAGAGCTGAGTGACAGGTGGGAGCCAAAGCAGGAAGAACTACCCTACGGGCTGATGTTATTGCCTTAAGGGCAGGGCAAGTCCCCCCTGCAGAGGTGCTGACCCTACCTGACACCCCATACACCCCGATCCCCCAGGACTTTAAAGATGCAACAATAATACACCTACACAAGCGCAAAGGCAACCGACAGGACTGTGACAACCATAGTGGCATATCTCTCCTCTCTGTAGCAGGAAAAATACTCGCAAGGGTTCTCCTCAATCGCCTCATAGCACACCTTGACCAAGGACTGCTTCCAGAGAGTCAGTGTGGCTTTAGGAAAGATAGAGGAACCATTGACATGGTCTTTGCTGCAAGACAGTTGCAAGAAAAATGCCAGGAGCAGAACTGTGACTTGTTCTCTACATATGTCGACCTAACCAAGGCATTTGACTCTGTGTGTAGGGAAGGCCTGTGGACGATCATGGCGAAATATGGATGTCCCCCAAAATTCATCACTCTTGTAAGGCAATTCCATGATGGTATGCAGGCATGTGTGAGAGACAACGACACACTATCTGATGCATTCCCTGTCACAAATGGTGTGAAGCAGGGGTGTGTGTTAGCCCCGACGTTGTTTAGCATCATGTTCTCAGCGATGCTAACGGATGCCTTTAGGGAAGGAGATGTGGGAATTGGCATCAGGAACAGAACTGATTGCAAAGTGTTCAACCTAAGGAGGCTCCAAGCCAAAACTAAAGTACAGACAGTCATCGTTAGAGACTTCCTGTTTGCAGATGAGTGTGCACTTAATGCTGGCTCAGAACCTACCATGCGGTGTAGTGTTGACATGTTCTCAAACGGATGCGACACCTTTGGCCTGACAATCAGCACAAAGAAAACGGAAGTACTGCACCTGCCAGCACCAGGCAAACCCTATGTGGAACCCACTATTGCAGTCAAAAACACAAAAACTCAATGCTGTCAACAGATTTACTTACCTGGGAAGCACCCTCAATCAGCATGCTAATATTGACGATGAAGTCAATTCCAGGATTGCAAAGGCAAGTGCTGCATTTGGCAGACTTCATGACAGTGTTTTGAACAGAAGTGGGATCCGTATGGAGAAAAAACTTAAGGTGTACAAAGCCATTGTACTTCCAACACTCTTAACTTGTATGCGTGTGAGACATGGACTGTGTACCGACGCCTTGCCAGGAAATTAAATCACTTCCATACCACCCGCCTTAGGAAGCTGTTGCGCATCAAATGGCAAGACAAAATACCGGACACGGAGGTTTTGACTCGTGCAGGTATGCCGAGTATTCACACCATTCTGATGCAGTCCCAGCTTAGATGGTCAGGACACTTGGTCCGTATGCCAGACCATAGACTGCCCAAGAGACTGTTCTATGGTGAACTTGAAGAAGGTGTACGGTCACGTGGTGGCCAAAAGAAGAGGTACAAGGACTCTCTTAAAGTATCCCTGAAAGCCTTCAACATAAAGGCAGACTCGTGGGAAAGACTTGCCAGTGACCGACCACTGTGGCGACGCACAGTTAGAGAGGGTGCCGCTACCTGTGAGGAAGCACGCAGAACTGCCGCACAGCAGAAGAGACGAGCCATGAAGGAGGGCCTAGGGTGCTGCCGGTCCTGTGGCGAACACTGCTCTGTTCTCCTGCCCGCACTGTGAGCGCCGGTTCCAAGCAAAAATTGGACTCTACAGTCACCTGAGGACACACCCTACTACAGAGGGATGACAAAGCAGTCCTCGTCAACCTGACGGACGAACGGCATGTTGCTCAGAACATATATAATTTTTTTTCAGACGCGGATTTGGGATATTTTCAAGAAAGTTTGTCATCATCCTGTCGCAGAGCAGAAAGAAAGGCGACTGCAGTCACACAGAAAGAGGGTGAGTCTATGCAAATGTATATCTTTGCATGCGAAAGCCGACAAAGCTCTTGACAATTTGAATTGTTTTCATTACTGAGAGAAATGATGTGTTTGTATGTTCCCATGATTACAATGAAAAGAAACAAGTAGACGTTGATGCTTGATGAATGGAGCCTTTTTATCTGGACAAAATTGTTGTCTGTGGTTTAAAACATTCGTTAAAAACTAATAAATGACCTCTCTTCGAAATGTGTCCATACAGACGTCCGCATCTTTGCCAGGCTTGTTCATAAAACGTCTAGTACATGCACACGTAACTTCAAATGAAATTCAAAAATGCCTTCGACTTTTGACTTAGATTTTTGTTTTTCCATGTCCTGCAGGCCAGGCAAACAGGCAAGCCGCACACCCAAGCTCAGATCGAAAGGCGAGGGTGCTGTGTTAAAGCGCCCGGCAGGATCCGAAGACCCTAGCTGACCCCGCTGCACTCCCGCCCGGGGTGCACCCCGCGCCTAGCACGCCGCTCCGGTCTGACTGCGATCACAACCGACACCATCGCCACGCCATCCCGCAGACTGGGGGCAGTTTGTCCTTCCAGGATGAGAACCTTTCGCTATGGTCCCCTGAAGCAAGTTGAAGGTCTTACCTGCTTGCCTGAAATCTACAACGAATCCTCATTTGTAGAGGGAGACAACACAAACTTTACGAAACCGACAGCTTGTCTTTAACGACATTGTAAATGTCGTACATGTACATGCAATTAATTTCTGAGCAAAATATTATGACAGGCTAGGGTAATTTTAGTATTTACTGTTTTTTGTAACGACGTGATACTGTTTTCTGGCCTTATTTCTCAGGCCTTATTAAACTCATGTTAGGTCTGCAATTAATTTTTTCCCTCACGTATTTTGAAGAACTTTGTTTGAGGCTTTCTTTGTTTATTGAAAATTTTGTATTTTGACTGTTTATGTAAGTGCCATTTACTTTTGTGATCTGAGGGCTATTTTCTCTTTTAACCTGATGATATGTTAGGATTAGTTTTGAGTTTTTGCTGAAATGGACTTCAATTTGGAGGGTGACTGTGATGAGATGTGTTGTTAGTTTACTTTTTAAAGTTGGAGAAATTTGTTGACTACTTGCCGAGTTTACGCCGTGTCCAACGCTTTTAGATGTCTAGTCTCTGGTAGGCACGGTCACGAAAAAGATATTTGCTTTTAAAGTTTCTGTTTCGGCTACACATTTTTGTCAAGTACTAGTTTACATTATCGTATAGTGTTAGCATGGTGCATAACGTATATACACTATACATAAAGCATTATTTGGGGGAATCTGTAAATGACGATCCTGTTAATACCAATAAAACGATGACTGAAGTACAGACATGCATTACCTTTCTTTAGGAATGAAATGTGTTCCCAAAACATCGAAATGTGTCCCAGGAGTGGGGAAAGCCATGTTTCGGGAGTGAGGCAGCGAAGACCCGGGATATGCTAAGGTCCCAATTGCGCCGGTGCCCGTCGGGGATGTAGCCCCGGCCGGTCCCGGTCGGGCTCAGGAGTCGGGCGGGCATCAGCTGTCGTGGTCACAATAAAGTTTCCTTCGGTAGCATTTTGTTAAAAATTTTGTCACCCTCTTTGGTTGGTCTCCGGCAGGCATCCGGTAGGTACCTGGCAGATTCTCTGACGATGTGTTGTACTGACCCATACGTAATGCAGAATTCACGCTTTTGTTGTGATCATTTGATCGGTGACGTCACACATTCAACCGGGTTTACGAAGTACACACCTTTATTCTGTTCATCTGGTCTGTGACGTAACAAATGTGTCCCGGTGGAATGCCGGCAACCGGAGGGGTACTTGTCGGTGTCCTCACGGTGCGGTCACGGTGTCTTTTTGTCAGCGGGGCTCGGGTAGAATTTAAGTCAGAATTTAATTCTTCTCGGGGCCCCGCCGTCCCCCAAAATAGCCCGATAGCCGCAGGGTGTCCCGCGGGGCCACGTAAGAGTCCCGCCCGAAAGTACAAAAAAACAGCCCGGGAACTACCCGCCAGTGCCCCTTTTTCCAATTGGGACCTTAGCAATAGGCGGGAAGTGGGGTCCCCGTAGCGGGGGAAGCGGTTACTCGGGAGCGGCGTGTGAAGACCCCGGGTGCGGGAAGGGGGTTCCGGTAGCGAGGGCAACGGGGGCCCGGCAACGGGCGCAACCGGTCCCGGGAGCGTAGTACCGGCGTGTCCGACCCGTTGACGGTGAATTTCCGCTGCTGTGTTGAGAATAATTAGGCGATAATTGCTGCTAAATTATGGATATTCCAGCAACACACGGAGCGGTACATGGCAATTTTCTGCCGTGTACATGGATTTAAAGGACTCGTGTCCTGGCATTTAACGCCCCGTATACGGCCTGCACACAAAATTGGTCCATTTCCTGGAATGTCCAGGACATGTACGGTACTGGACACATTGCGTGTGCAGGTTGGAAACCCCCGGGTTCTGTTGAAAACCCCCGGGTTCTGTTGGAAACCCCCGGGTTCTACCGGAAACCTAAAATATCCGGGAAAGTTTGCGACAATATCTCAGACAGAAACAAGAGGTTTTTGTGTGGTGTTGGCCCGGAGCAAAACCCCGCAACAAAACCCCGCCGCACAAATCGGCACTATTGTGGTCATGGACTTTTCTAAGGCCTTTGTCCAAGTTGATAGCCAAGGTGCTTAACAAGGGCCTGAGGACAGAAGTAGCACCGTGGTTCTGTGACTTTATCACTGCACAAAAACAGCGACTTCGGTACAGAGAATCACTACCAGACTCTCACTTGCGGAGTGGCCAAAAGCACTTTACTTGGCTCCGTGCTTTCCTTGTTCCTTGGACAATGGGGAAGTGATGCAATCTGTTTTGCTTTAAAATACGTCGACGACATGGACTTCCTGGAAACAAGAATCGCCCGCGCCCGCGCCCTCCTGTCTGTAAAATGACCTAGACAAACTAATATCTTAAACAAAGGAGAACCACATGCTACGAAATGGTGCCACGTGCCTAGCAATCACGGTGGTGAAATCTGGGCTGCAAAGTTCCCACATGTCATAGAACCCGAACTGTGTTCGATCGTGTTCGATCTGGGCAATTCGAATCGAACCCGCGTTCCATTTTCGGGGTCACCTGCGGTCATTTACAATAAAGCGGCAAAACAAGCATTTCTGCCTCCGTGCCTTGCAAGAGATAAAAAAACAACACTTTTCTACAGATACAAACAGTTTCCTGGACAGTACATGTCCGCTATCATTTTTTGTGGACATGTAGCGAAGCTACTGTCGTATCCTTGGGTGACCTTGAATACTGTAATGATTCTTTACATCAGTATGAATAACACAATGCAGACTTTTGGTCAACATGACATGTCTGCAAAACTCGTTTTAACCTGCAAGCATGGAGAGTCAAACATACCCCATTCACGGCTCAAAATACAAAATGACCGTTACGGTTGTCCCAAAAATCGTGTTTTAGGGATTTTTAAAAAATGGCCTCAATTTTGAATTATGGGTAATTTACTGCGAAAAATGTTCAAAAAATCAATCTTTTTACCAATATGTCGACAAAAACTAGACTTAAAATCAGAAATTAAAAAATCCCTAAAACACGATTTTTTATCTTATTCCCAGTCATCGAAAGATGTTTGCCTAAAAACATGACATGACTAGTGGTCGGAAACCCGAAAAAAATCGTCTTTCGGAGAGAAATTTTGCAAAATCAATGATTTAACATAAACAGCTAATATTGAAAGGATGTTAAGGCAATAATTTCATTTTAATGTGACGAAATTTACTATTAAATCCTTTTTGTTTATTTTCAAGTGTTTTACGGGTAGTCCAAAACAGGCCAAAATAGCGTCTAGTAACCCGATACTTTTTAGAACGCGCCTAGCAATGGGAAAGAATGCCGTAGTGACAGACCGCCTTGAATGCACATCACGTTTAGCAAGAAACCACCACCGTTCCATTCATTGCAGATCAACCCATCAACCTTGTCTGTCGTACCCTGCGAGAAATAATACTCGGTTTCCGCCTGCAAATACTCGGTTTCCGCATTAAAAAAGACCTAAAATGAATAAGTCAACCACATGTCAGCACAATCATCACGGAAACTGTTCATTCTCAAGAGGCTTAGACAATTCAACCTATCACCTGATGAACTAGAAGTGGTCTACACAGCGTACATCCGTCCTCTCATTGAGTACGCGGCGCTGGTGTGAACCCTAGGACTAACAAACCAGAGGGTCAATCAGCTGGAAAGAATCCAGCGGAGAGCCTGCCGTATTATGGGCTGCGCCTACCTTAGATACACGGCTGTACTGGGCCTGACTACGCTAGCTGTGTCTGTGTCTAATAGTGCCAAGATCGCTTTTTAACTTTAACTTTGAACACTGGTTACCTCTCCGTAGATCCAACGTCTTAGGGCGACGCACTAGAAATGGGCATAAACCGGACATACAGTCATCCAACAATTCCTTACAAAAGTTGAAAGATAAACTGATTACCCCTATGTAGACGGGGGGGGGTAAAAGTGCCCGCGGCAACTTTGATGTCACATAGCGTCTGAACGGCTAGAGCTAGAACCGCCAAACTTCGTGACTTTTCCTAAAATATTGTTGGCAACAAATCCGTATCAGTGAAATAAGATTATGGTTTTTCTTGTTGCCATGGCAACTTGTTTCTGACAGGCATCTTTTGCTAAATTTAGTAATTTGTTTTAACAATAGAATTTTATGGCTTTATGTCAAGTTACACATGGTTTCTAATAATTAAAACATCCCAGATAAACATCCCGGCATTTTTTGCCAAATTTAAAATTTCCATTTAAACAACAGAATTTTATGGGTTTTATGTCAAGATACACATTGTTTCTAATGATAATAACATCACATATAATTATGTGTTTATTTTATTAAAAATGCATAACTTATGCTAATTTGATGACGTCATTGGCCAAAATCCAAGATGGCGGACAATATTATTAGAACAGGTAAATACAGCTTATTTTCCTTAAAATTTCATCAATACTCCCATTTCTTTTTACAAAAAAGGTTCATATTGTAAAAACCGAAAGGGGCGAGCAGGTCGCAACCGGGAATCGAACCCGAGTTGTCCGCTTGGCGGTCACCAACGCTAACCACTACACTAAAAGGTCGCACGACCCTTTAGCATGGTCAGTTAGCGGAGGATAAACCCCACTGTTACACTACTCCCCCTTTTCTTTCAAGATTCGTCCTCGAATCTTCCGAGTCCGACATCCCTGGAGCTGCCACACTTATCCTCAGTGCCAGTACTCACAGGGCCTATGAACGTCTTTGGTCTGTTTACAATGTATTTTAGGCTTTATCCTGAAAAAAAAAACTTTTTCAAAATTCAAGATTGATGATCCATGATGGCGGATAGGTAATATATGCATGACGTCATTTTATGACGTCAACGGTGTTGCTATGGGCAACATAAGACTAAGTACATCCTAATATTCTGTCATAAACACTTTTGGTAAAGTTATGTCGTATACTGTTTAGTTTTCAGGGAATAACCTATCTAGACGGTTTTGGCCAATAAAATCACATTGATGACGTCAAAATGACGTCATATTACGTCACAACGACATAATAATTGTACGTATGATAAATTTTACTAGTACACCATCCTCTGAAAATTTGGTTATCCTACGATATACCGTTCGCGAGTTCTGAGGGGGGGGGCGAATGAGCCGTTCCCACCAAGCCCAAAAAAGCCCGGTCTAGATAAGGTTAAGTCATATTTTATTGTAGTCTTGTATTGTTAGTGTTGGCATACCCTAATAGAGTATCATAAATTTTGCTATTTTTGTTGTTTACCCTTTGCGTTTTACTGGAAACATCCATATTTACTGCTTTATGAAATCATATAAACAGGATTATAATCGCTTCATATTTTGTTCTAATGGTTTTATAGTTCTTGCTATGATTTAATTTCACGAGTACTACTTACTTGTCCTTCTTAGGTCTTCTTAGCATTGTAAATGGCCTGCGTACACTTACTTTTCGAGTACCATCCCATAAAACTTGATGGGATGGTGATTGATGAAGGCCATACGGGTTAGCTACCTGGGGCGGGCCTGAAAAGCTTCCTCGGTTCCAGCATGACACCAAAAGCTTAGTCTGAATAGGGATGTTGCTTTATGAAAATAGGGGACTCGTGGAAAGTTTGATTTTTTTTTTACTTCTTTGTTTCACTTCTAAAAATGTATGTACGACGGTTTGTATTTCTAAAAAATTATAAGTTCGGTGTTTTCATTAGGCAATGCTGATTTGATTATATGGATGGCATCCTCCGGGTACCCAAAACCTATGTTGATGTGGGTGCGAATAGTAGAAGAAATGCAAAAAAGGTGATTTTATTATGAAATCTACGTGGTAATGAAGGATGAACCAATGACAAAGAGTACGGTATATAGGGATGTGGATGCCATTCGTGTAATCAAATCAACATGGCCTTAAAGAAAACTAGTAATTTATGGAGCCTTACCTTTGGCGATCTCCAAAGCCATCATCTCTCCCGCAAGCTTACTGATTCCGTATTTGTTGAGGGGATTTGGACGATCCGTCACTTTGTAGGGTGGAGACCTCCCGTCAAACACATAGTCGGTGCTGACGTACACCAGAAAGGCACCGACATCAGCTGAAATGAATCCAGTAATCAACTTTACTTACTGTTATCTTTACAATATATAAATATAACGGTATTTAATGCCTGAATTCTTTGTTTTGAGCGATACAATTTATTCATTTATATGTATATGTACTGTTGCTTTGAACAGCTTCGGATCGAGCCAAAAAAGGGAGAATGGTATCTTCTGATTAATAAAAATATAGTTCATAAAGATATGCAAGATTTAACCATGTATACAAACATTTGCATACGTGCGGAAATTACTTACATTAAACCAAAACATCTTGTAATGTATACCATAATTATCATCAGCCATTCATGCTACATATTTCTGATGCTTTGTCACACACCCCTGTGCAGACTCATTCACACTACCTATCTCTAATAAACTCTCTCCTACCCTGTGCACTCTCATTTATCCTACCTGAATAGGCGCAATTAAAATATTCGCTGCCACTTTGAAAAGCGGTCCCCGAGAGTACAGCGCTACGCGAACGCACGTGATCTTGCACGAAAACGAGACTCGTCATGATACGTTCTAGCTTCCAGAATGGCTTTCAATGTAGGACCGAGGGGTAGACGTCCTTGTTGTTAAACATTTAGGGAAATTTGGGAGGTTGCTCAGGAAATTTCAAGATCACAAGTCGATATTTCGCTTATATTAGTCGTGCGTAATGTTTCAGCTTTAGGTGGATTACCCTACACACGTTGTAGTGCCCTGCACAATTGTGTGTCGCCCAAGGGCTACGGAAAATGGACATGGGCACCAAAACTCTATGCTCTGTATAGAGCATGGGTGGACCTTCTTTATAAACAAAAACTATTTTTGAAAATTCAAAATTGATTATTGGAGATGGCGGATATCTTGAATATGCATGGCGTCATTTTATAACGTAACCGGTGTTGCTATGGGCAACATAAGAACACCCTAATATTCTCTCATAAACACTTTTGGTAAAGTTATGTTGAATACCATTTAGTTTTCAGGGAATAACCGGTTCATAATAAAGCCTAAAGTACATTGTAAACATACTAAAGACCATTTTGGAAAAAGAAATGGAAGTATTGATGAAATTTTAAGAAAAATAACCTTACAAACCTGTTCTAATGATATGGTCCGCCATCTTGGATTTTGGCCAATGACATCATCAAATTAGCATAGATTATGCATATTTAATGATAAAATTTACATAAAATTGCATGGGATGTTATTAATATTAGAAACCATGAGTAACTTAACATAAAACCCATAAAATTCTATTGTTGAAACAAAAATACTAAATTTATTAAAAATGCCTTTCAGACACCCGTTGCAATGGCAACACAAAAAATTATTATCTTATTCCAATGATATAAAATTGCTGACAACAATATTCTAGGAAAAGTCACTCTAGCGCTAGCGCTAGCCGTTCAGACGCTAGGTAAAATCAAAGTTGGTGCGGGCACTTTTAGCCCCCCTCGGTAGAGTTAAGGCGTCCTAGGCTTATGGGAAAGTACATGTAGTATTCTATACATATGCCTGGAGCTTTTGATAGCTTGATCGCACCGCGATGAAACTTCACACAGTTTTAGTTGCACTTTAAACGCATTGGATAAATGGTAATTACACCTACCATCGTTATATTCTACAAGATGAAAGCCAATCTTATACAGATCATTTCTGTCCGAGGCTATTTTGTTTAAAATGGGTACTTTGTTCTAATTTTCTGGTCAAAATCACAAGAAACAGCTTTTTTTGGCTATTTTTTTGGTTTAAAAATGCCCCCAGTAAGAAAACATCCAAATTTATACAAAATAGCCTCGGACAAATTTAATAAGAAAGTGATAATTCGTAAACTTGGATTACTCTAAAGATCATTTATGCTGTTTTCTCCCATGATTTCATAACGGCACAAGAAAATCACGTCATTCCTTTTCAAGATGGCAGCCAGATGTTTATTTTCACAATGGTGTATTTTAGTCGAATTCTAGCGATAGGATCGGGAGATATTACTTAAAATACGGATTTTGTGGTTGGTTTAAAATCCAAGTGGGCCAGACTGCTTGTTTAAGAGTTATAATTTCAAGATGGCTGCCGTCTGCAGGCACGATTAATTAGCGCTGTCCTTGAGGTGCTAATAATTTGACTTTTGCGTCCCGTTTGTTACTTCCTGGTTACTCCAACATGGGCCTTACAGCAAGGGAAAAAGAAGACGTTATTCCAGGTATCGTCGATACCAGGATAAAGGCCATTATTGAGGATTCTATTGTTAACGCCTTCCAACATGGGGGGGTACTGGCCGCCATAGTGCCCTCCATTGTGTCCGCTGTACGCGAAGCTGTTGTCGACTCCATTCAAGCTGAGCTGGCGAAACACTACGAGGAGGCACACCAGCAACGGGTAGAGCTTGAGGACCTGAAAACGAAGTATACAAACCTCAAGTCTGAATTCAACACGCTCCAGACCAAAGTAAACAACCTTGAGCAGTATTCCAGGAGGAATTACGCAAACATTTCTGGAATACCTGAAACACCTGGTGAGCGGAGCACGGATAACCCAGTTTTGTCTGTTGCGAATGATACGCTCAAATGTGATCCTCCATTAAACATCAACGACATTGACCGATCCCACCGCCTGGGGAGACCCAGAGGAGATGGAAAGCCTCGTCCGATCATCGTCAAATTTTGCTCGTATCGGTCTAAGGCAGCTCTCATGCGGGCCAAGACCAGCGGCATGGCCGCCTTGAAGAGAACGGAATCTTTGTAAACGAAAACTTGACGAAAGCCAACATGGATCTGTTGAAGGACGCCCGGTCTCTCGTGAAGATGAAACTACTCAACCAAGCCTGGTCATATGATGGAAAAATATTCGTCAAGACTCCTCAAGACGAAAGGCGGGTATTGTACACAGCGATCGACTTGGACGCTTATCGGGTCCCCGAGTAATGACTTTGATTGACACAGCACCGAAGGACTTTCCAGCGCTCTCTAGCTAAGTTTCTTTTTGATGGCCTCTGTTTTAGAGGCCCTTGACTTGATTATGTTCTTATGTTTTTGCTGTGTTAGAAGTTAGGATTATGTATTTCTTTGTGTGTCTTACCTATGAGTTTTGTAGCTGGTGTCCTTGTTATCATCTAAGTCCTCTCGTTTTGGTGGCATTGCAAGTAATTCAATTTGATTATGGGTAGTTTACAGAGATGTTTGTCCATATGCCACTCAAACGTGAGGAGCCTGTCTGCTAACGATTATATTAAACTTCACGAGCTTGAGACAATCGCCCTTGAAGAGAAATATGATATTATTGCTTTGTCTGAAACATGGTGCGATTTTACCATTCCCGATTCGGACATTTCTCTCGCTTCCTACCAAGCCCCCATGAGACGTGATCGAAATCGGCATGGTGGTGGAGTCGCACTATATGTACTGAACTCTGTACCTTCGAAAAGAAGGAATGATTTAGAATGCAACTCGTTTGAAACAATTTGGTGCGAGGTAGAGGCCAACAATTGGCATGTGTTTATATGTGCTTGTTATAGGCCACCTGGTCAGAGTGCGGAAGAACGCAATGCATTTATAGAACACCTGCAGCAATCCGCAGACATTATCATGACCAGTCGCCCCACTGATAAAACAGCTGTAATCATTGTTGGAGACTTGAACAGTGCAACTGATAACGCCTCTGTCGAAATTGATAGGTTTGTGGCCGATAACAACTTTGTCCAACTCATAAGTGAGCCCACCCGCATTACTGATCGGACATCATCCATGGTTGATCTGATTATAACTGACTCTCCATGTCTTTTTACTGAGTGTGGTACGAGCCCCCCTTTGTCAAATTGCGACCACTCCCTTATTTATGGAAAAATGTCCCTCAAGATCCCTCATGTTAAAGTATTTAAACGCACTGTCTACGACTTTGGAAAGGCTGATTACGAGGGACTAAAACTCTAAACTCCTTGCTACGGACTGGAATGCCATATTATCAGCGAATAGTCTTGATATAAACGACACAACTGTAGCATTTATGGCAACTCTTTCTAGTGCTATTAAACTGTTTGTTCCCTGTAAAGAAATCACTGTCCGCCCGAGTGATCAACCCTGGATGACCTGTGAAATTAGACACATGCTGAGGAAAAAGAAGCGAATCTATCGGAAGTACAAAAGGACGAAAAGTCCAACTCTGTTTACTACATTTAAAACACATCCGCAATTCCTGCACAAATTTGATCAGGAAAGCCAAGTTAAACTATCGACTACGAATCCTAAGAAGTGGTGGTCAGTCTCCAAAGAAATTTTTCTCGGCAAAATTGATCATACAATACCATCTTTGATTGACAATGGATGTGTTATATCCGACGATAAGGCCAAAGCTGATACTTTCAATCAGTACTTTGCGTCACAAACATACCTAAACACAATGGGTGCCTCTTTTCCCCAATTTGTACCCAGGACTGAGTGTACTCTTGATTGTATTACTTGTTCTCTAGCCGAAGTGTATCAAGTCCTGTGTAACCTTGACATAAGTAAGGCCACAGGGCCTGACGGTATAGGTAATAGACTGCTTAAACACATTGCCCCATCCTTGGCTGAACCATTGTCCAACTTGTTAAACTTATCAGTTCAAGGTGGTTGTTTTCCAACAATTTGGAAGCGTTCTCACGCAGTTCCAATTCACAAGAAAGGCGACAAACAAGACAAGATAAATTACAGGCCTATTTCTCTTCTATGTTGTATATCGAAAGTCTTTGAAAGAATTGTTTACATGCCAGTGTCTTCTTACCTCCTGGAAAACAAACTGCTTACTGATCGGAACTCTGGGTTTTCCCCTGTGGACTCCACAATAAATTCATTGACATATCTAACTCACAATGTGCATCTTGCACTTGACAAAGGACTTGATACACGCGCTGTCTTCCTAGATATATCCAAAGCGTTTGACAAAGTCTGGCACGCGGGGTTAATTTTCAAATTAGAGCAACTAGGAATAACCGGATCTCTTCTAGCTTGGATCTCTTCTTACTTAAACGACCGACAACAGCGTGTCGTGATTAACGGCACCTGTTCTGATTGGGTGCCTGTTGATGCGGGCGTGCCACAGGGCTCGCTCTTAGGCCCGTTGCTTTTTCTCGTTTTTATTAACGATTTAGTGGATGACTTGGTAACAGACGGCCGTCTATTCGCCGACGATACTTCACTGACCGAAGTTGTTAGAGATCCTGTTATTTCAGCTGATAGACTAAATCATGACCTCAAAATAGTGGAAAACTGGGCAGACCAATGGCTGGTGACCTTTAACCCACTCAAAACTGAACTTATTACATTTTCATCCAAACGTATAAAAATTGCCCACCCACCATTGTATTTTAAAGGAGTTCAGTTAATGGAAGTCCCTTCCCATAAACACCTCGGCCTACATCTTACCCCTAATCTATCATGGTCATTACATGTTTCAATTATAACTGCTACCGCGATGAAACGGATTAACCTTTTAAAAAGAATAGTATCCTTTGTTCCACGAAAAACTCTTGAAACCTTATATAAAGTAATGATAAGGCCATTACTGGAGTATGCCGACGTTGTTTGGGACGGATTAACTGGTAAAGACTCTGACTTAATTGAATCTATTCAACTCAATGCAGCTCGGATATGTACTGGCGCAATGAGAGGAACAAATAGTAATAGCATCTTGTCTGAGGTTGGCTGGGAAACCATGTCATGTAGGCGTCAAAAGCATAAACTTGTAAACTTTTATAAAATTATCAAAGAATTAGCACCAAAATACTTACAGGAATTGGTACCACTACAAACCCGTGACTCCACCCCCTACAGTCTCCGTACTGATCAGAAATACGTCTTAATTCCTGCCAGAACTGAGAAATTCAAAAGATCTTTTCTGCCTACTTCCATTGTTTCCTGGAATAACTTGCCATTAACTATACGGGCATCAACATCAATTGCCATCTTTAAAAAAGAGTTGGAGACGTTTTATCACAGCCCTCACACTCAACCTCACTTCTCCCACGGTCCGAGAAACCCAGCTATCCACCTTACCAGACTCAGACTCAACCGCAGTCAGTTAAACTTTCACCTGTTCCAACATCTATGTGTGCCCAGTCCTGCGTGCAAATGTGGTCACTTCAACGAAACAGCTGTACACTACTTCCTACACTGCCCACTGTACACTGACGAACGCATTGACATGTTATCATCTCTAACTAACATTCTGCCATTTGACACAAACAACGTCACCGACAACACTTTATGTTCAACCATTCTCAGGGGTAACCCCTCATTGTCGTTTGTCAACAACTGTAACATATTTGATGTGGTTTTCAACTTTATTTTGCAGACAGGACGTTTTGTTTGATTTAGTTGATTCATTTTGATTTGTACACCAGCATACTATGTACCCTTGTCATTTCTTCTTCTTATTATTACTTTGTTTTATTGTATCCTTTTATGTGTGAGGAGAGGGCTGAGATAATTTTATAACTTTTTGCCTCATCCTCGGAAAATAAATGTGAATAAAATAAAAATAAATAAGAGTTATAATGGAAAGGTCGGTGGAGATCAGAAAGGTTCTTTCTCACCTTTTACCAGTCAAATTGAAATTTTCACTGCCATAGCCCTATTGTTCTCGTCCCGGCCGCGTGTTTTAAAGACAACAGTTCGGTGGCTCGATGCAAATTAACAGCGACACTGGCTCTTTGGGAAGATTTTCTTTGACAGTTCATGGAATTTTTCGTGTCGTATATATCGTGTATATCAGGTGAGTCTTTTGAAGTGGACTTATTTTCCATCGGCGTACAACGAAGATACTAGTAAGTCAAAACAAAGTCGGGGTAGCAAACAAGAACAAAAACTCCCCATCGTAAGGTCGATGTTTTTTTTAAAGCTTTTTGGGTTATCTGTGCGAAATGTATTACTCTAAAGCTATCCATACCGTACCGAAGTCGTCGGTTGGAAGCATAATGTTGACAAAAATCACAAAAGCTTTGAGTCGACACGAGCGAGAAACTGAAAAAGCATCGACAGTGATCGACCAAAATGGTTGCTGGAGATAGGACCTTGAACATTGCCTTGGCGGTATTATTTTGGATTTAAAATGCAGGTAGGTGTATAACCTCCTTGGCTACACGAATTAAAAAACTAGCAAGGGGTTATAATTTTATGAACTGTAAAATAAACTGGCGTCGGTTTGCAAACAAAGGACAAAGGAGGGAACCGGTCTAATTCAGATATGTTGAGCAGCCTTTCTTCTACAAAGATTTACTATTCTACTTCTACTATTTCTAAAATCTTCTTTGTACGGTTATGTTTCTTTTTTTATCATTGACTCCAGAACATTAAAATGTATTCCCAGCGTATTAGCTGAAGTACTCGGCACGCCGGCCAAACAATTATGGCGTCTGTGCTGTTTCCGCGCCGTAAACCTTGTTTAGTAACAGATACAACAAGGATACCAGAATGTATCTGAGTCACACGTAGTGAGCTTTGGGTGGATGTTCGTTAACAAATACTCGATCTAGAATTTTTAGACATATTTCTAGAGTGTGTCACGCGGCCGATGGCGGCGCGTTCCGTGCCGTAGTGCGCTTAAGGTCGATGGACCCGGGAAACTTTAATCCATGTGGGAATATTTAATAGACAAAATGTAGCACAGTTGCAAATTATTTGTTGGTGGCATAAAGAAACTAAAAATTACTTCAATGGCTCATTGATAATTGTGTGAATTAAACAACAATAAGCGCGGGGAGAGGAGTGAATATGAAAGATCAATATCGCGACAAAAAAAATGCGACTAAAAGGTATCACTAAAATATGTCCAGTCTCCGACCACTAAAGGCGTGAACCAGTCAGCTATTGTTGGCAATAGAGAAATGAATGATTGACACCGATTTCTCAATAAAATTAATGACTTCCAAGTGAGGATTTTTGACCATCGTGACAAAAGCTAACAATCTGTGTACACGTTTGGCATTCTTCGTGAACCAAACATAAAGATGTGTTAAAGGAAACTAAATTATATATTATATAATCTGTGTAAATATATATATATTTACACAGAATTGTCAACATTCAACCGATTACAATTCCAGAACATTTTCTCAGTCTCATAGTTCAAAGAACACTTGGTACATATTTAGATAAATATTCAAGTGTCTGCCAGCAGCGCATTTGTATCTATGCCCCTACGTTGCTTCAAAATTTGGCTCATTACTGATTACAAATTGTATCCATGGCTTTGTTGAAGTCCTGTTGCGTTTAGTCTGCATTGGACGTGATGTTGTCCAGGTGCAGTTTTAGGTTAACTGCATACGTGTTCAGTGGGGGCTTTTGTTAACCCTACATAGACCGGGCTTTTTTTGACAGGGGGGGACGGGGGGGGGGCTCTTTTAACCCCCCTAAGAACTCGCGAACGGTATGTCGTATGACCACCAAATTTTTAAAGAATGGTGTACTAGTGACAATTTATCATATCTACAATTTTTATGTCGTTATGACGTAATATGACGTCATTATGATGCCATTAATGTAATTTTATTGGCCAAAACCGTCTAAATAGGTTTTTCCCTGAAAACTAAATGGTATTCAACATAACTGTACCAAAAGTGTTTATGACAGAATATTATGGTGTACTAAGTCTTATGTTGCCCATAGCAACACCGGTGATGTCATAAAATGACGTCATGCATATTTAAGATATCCGCCATCTTGGATCATCAATCTTGAGTTTTCAAAAATAGTTTTTTTATGATAAATCCTAAAATACATTGTAAACATACTAAATACCTTCATTTAAACCTTTTTGGGAAAAAGAAATGGAAGTATTGATGAAATTTTAATAAACATAACCTGTATATACCTGTTCTAATGATATGGTCCGCCATCTTTGATTTTGGCCAATGACGCCATCAAATAAGCATAAATTATGCATATTTTATGATAAAATTTACATAAAATTATATGGGATGTTATTAATATTAGAAACCATGAGTAACTTGACATAAAACCCATAATATTCTATTGTTGAAACAAAAAGTACTAAATTTAGCAAAAAAATGCCTGTGAGAAACCCGTTGCCATGGCAACACAAAAAATCATTATCTTATTCCAATGATAGAGAATTGTTGCCAACAATATTCTAAGAAAAGTCACCAAGTTTGGCCGTTCTACGGCTAACCGTTCAGACGCTAGGTGACATCAAAGTTGCCGCGGGCACTTTTAGCCCCCCCCGGTCTAGGTAGGGTTAAGCGTAAACCGTTACCCCTATACCTTAAGCGTAAACCGTTACCTGTCTCATCATCATAACCGTTACCTGTCTACCTTTAGTGTAAACCGTGTCTACCTTTTGCATACCGTTACCTGTTTTCCTTACTGTATAGCTACTTGCCTATCTTTAATGTGAATCTTTACCTGCAGCCTGGGCCACCGTTATTGCAAGCTCCACGTTAAGAACACATGCCGCCTCACTCTTCTTGACAGCAGAGTGGATGACAACGTCAGGCTGGAAAAGTCAAGTATATGTTTCATACAATTGCATTTGAAAAAAGGAATATGGAGATGAAAGGATTTTTTTTAGTGAAATAATCCTATTACTCAAAAGACAAAGTTTTACACAGTGAATTGAATAAATCACGGTCGTATTCCCACTCTGTTGCTTTACTTCTTTCTTGAGGGAGATTTTTGTGCCAAAGGTGTTCTTTGTGGGACTTTAAATTAAACCCTATCTAGACCGGGCTTTTTTGGGCTTAGTAGGACCGGTGGGGTTCATCCGCCCCCCCTCAGAACTCGCGAACGGTATATTGTAGGACCACCAAATTTTCAGAGGAAGGTGTGCTTGAAAAAATATATCTTACATACAATTTTTTGTCGTTCTGACGTAATATGACGTCATTATGACGTCATTAATGTGATCTTATTGGCTAAAACCGTCTAGATAGGTTATTCCCTGAAAACTAAACGGTATACGACATAACTTTACCAAAAGTGTTTATGACAGAATATTAGGGTGTTTTTAGTCTTATGTTGCCCATTGCAACACCGGTGACGTCATAAAATGACGTCATGCATATATTACCTATCCGCCATCTTGGATCACCAATCTTGAATTAAAAAAAAAGGTTCTTTTTCAGGATAAAGCCTAAAATACATTGTAAACAGACGAAAGACGTTCATATGAACCTTTTTTGTAAAAAGAAATGGGAGTATTGATGAAATTTTAAGAAAAATAAGGTGTATTTACCTGATCTAATGATATGGTCCACCATCTTGGATTTTGGCCAATGACGTCATCAAATTAGAATGAATTATGCATTTTTAATGATAAAATTTACATACAATTATATGAGATGTTATTAATATTAGAAACCATGTGTAACTTGGCATAAAACCCATAAAATTCTGTTGTTGAAACGGAAATTATTGAATTGAGCAAAAATGGCTGTCAGAAATCCGTTGATAATCTTATTCCACTGATACAGATTTGTTGCCAACAATATTTTAGGAAAAGTCACCGAGTTTGGCGGTTCTAGCTCTAGCCGTTTAGACGCTATGTGACATCAAATTTGGCGCGGGCACTTTTAGCCCCCCCCCCCCCTGGTCTAGTTGTCTGGGTTAAGGCCATTGTAGTTAGATACTTGACCGCCTTTCTCTGTGGCCGGTGAGTAAGTAACATAAAGCGAATGTTATATACTTTTCTGCAGTTAACTTAAGGTGAAAATCATTACACATTTAAACTAGTATCGCATTTTCATCATGAAATTCCAAAAGAAATCTCTTTGTTAATTTAAGACAGTATTTGTGTAGAGATTACTATCGACTTGTATACTTTGTACAAATCATAATTTTGCTTGTGTACTTATACGAAGCATTTATCACTCGTCTGTCGTGAATGTTAGCATCATCTGTTAAAGATATGATGTCATGAAACTCTAGTTTTTTAAGATTTTTTTTTACTTTTGACATAGTGATTGTGTTGTGTATTTCAATTTTGGTTAGCTTAACATTTCATGCAAACGAAAGTTTACAATCCATTGTGATTTAATTTGTCTGGGTTAGGTGATACGTAACAAGTAAGTAGGTGATAAACCCAGATCAGTCCAAAGACATTTCAAGTAGTTTTGCTAATTTTTGTTGCTACCTATTAAAGTTGTAGCTATCCGAATGGATCTAAACGCCAAATTAAACCACATTTTAAGGTCAGTCCTAGATTCTGTAGTACTTTTAAAAGTACCAAAATCTGAAGTAATTCAAGAAACCATTGATGGTCTAACAAAATGAAAAACAAAGATGCTTAAGTTAATTATTGACAAACAATAGTACAGAAAATAAAAAAAAAACATTATTAAGATCGAAATAACGCCTTTAGAGATCTCCCGCTTTAACCTTATCTAGATCTGGAGGGGGGGGGGAGTGCCCGCGCCAACTTCAATGTCGGATAGAGTTCGAACGGCTTGTGCTAAAACCGCAAAACTTAGTCATTAGTAAAAATACGCATGCCTACCTTGAATTCTTGTACAGTCTTCTTCACAGTCTCCTGGTCGCGCAGGTCCACCTTCTTTAGTTTCCCCCCTGAACGTGAGAAAGCCAGTCCAAGTACCTCCCAGCCTGTTGTGCCCTGGAACTCCTGTATCAGTGCGCGGCCCAAAAGACCCGATGCCCCCGTAATCAGAACTCTGCCCATCCTGTGTTATAGATGTTCCGTGTAAATAGCATTTTATGCCAAGAGGTTAAATTTGGTTATAATTTCGCAAGTACTGGCCCATTGTAATTTTCTTTTTTTTTTCTTTTTTGGCTAAACAACGAGGCTTACAAAACATCAAGGGTGAAGGAAAATGTCACTGTGGCGAGGGGAGGGAGCAAAATTTTAGTTGTAGTAAAATAATATTGTTACAACTGATCCGACATTTTTCAAAAATGTTATGGTGGCATAAATTAGCACAAAAAAATTAAATGAAGAAGTAGGATTGCACTTCTGTTTGACTTAAAGAACACAGGTTCTACGTTGATATTAATACCATGTGTAAATGAGACGAAGAGAGGGAGAGGGAAGAGGTACATGTAGTTTGCAAATACCATTCGACTGCTATTCAATCTATTGGGTAGGATTTGTCATTGTTTAAGAGTTAAAGCAACCGGTGTTTTTTACCCTTAGGAAGTAAGGAACTTACCACATCATCTACCAACTTTCAAAAAAATGTATCAACATATATTAAAGTTTGGCCTTAATACGGTGAAACACAAGGCTCTAACCCAAAACCTAACTTACCCGACTTAGATGAACTATATATATTAGATGGATAGATATATCTTTATACATCTATATACATCTATCTATTGAAATTACAGTAAATTAAAATAAAAGTGAAATGAAAGTAAATTCAAAACATTTCAAACATTTTTACGTTTCACTCAAAATCAAACTTTTTCGTTATTACCGTACTTCGATGTTGTATTCTGGTTCAGCGCTACTTTTGTAAGCTGGGACTTGTGCCAGATGGGCATCAGCAAACTTACGTACGACTATAACTAACGTACAAAACTTTATGCAAAACGGACGCATCTTATGGAAGACGAAAAAGACCTTATGCCAATCATGCGCATTTCCTGAATGCTGGCTGCATAACAAGGACCAATGAAAGAAACTGCGTAAGATCAGATACCGATTACGTCAAGTGCTGTGGCGTTTAAGTAAATCGTATTTAGATCGGGTTTTTAAACTATCATTTCACGTAGAACTGGGAAAGGGGCCTTTCTGGCCATGTCCCAGAAATTTATACCGTATTTGTCCAGCCTAGCTTAATCGAGTCATGAAATTACAATAATATGAGCGACAAGCAGTCACTCTCGTATTGATTAAAGCGTTAAAAGTAACGTTACAATTGGTTAACACCAAAGCCACCGCAGGTGTTTTGCAACGAATCTTACCGAATCTACACATTCGCGAAGGTGAGCGGCAGCAAACACGAGACCTCCTGAGTACTCGTATTTTCTCATTTTTACGTATTTTTTTACTAAATTGCTGGGGTTTTTCCTCTTGATTAGATTACAAGTAATACTTGAACATATTGTTGACTTGTAAATGGTGGCATTCCTAGATTTTAAATCAATTTTTACTGTCTTGTAAACCGCCACGTACCGAGTAGGGAGGGCGAGGGATAAATACATCTGTATGTGAACTTGACATGGAGTGCATGGGGAGGGCAAGGTGTGTAAATACATGTTTTGGCATAGAATTTGTGTAGACTTTGTGTATTCGGTCACCTGTGTACTGTGTTGTAGCCTGTGTGGCGAAACCTTTTGGTGATAAACCTGTGTGGTAAAAATACATGTGTGGCACAGCCTGTGTGGTGGAAATTATGGAGGAGATCTTAGTACATTTGTAATGTAAACTCATGTACCTGTGTGGTGAAACTTGGTGCAAACCGGTGTTTTGGTGGTATAAACCAGTGTGGTAAAATCTGTGTGGTGTAAACCTGTGTGGTAACAAAAACAAACTAACATATATATTCACCATATGTGACTGGGTCCCACCAAGGAATAACAGGAGCGGTGACTGGGTCCCGCCAAGGATTAAAAGGAGCGGTGAGTGGGTCTCACTAAAGCTACGGTCACAACCCGCCGTACGTGCTTTTTGTCCGTACGTTTTTTGGGGGGCTGTCTGCTTCGTTTTTTTTCTGAAAACGTAGGGAAGGAGTGGCGTCGACGCACGTCACTCTCACGTCAATAGCACGGTTTCGCAAGGTGTAAGAGTGTGGTCTGTACGTTACGTCTTGCCGTGAGCGGCTGCGTGCATCGTACGTTGCGCAAGTGGTAAGTGAGTTGTACGTGCTTACAACGTACGATCTCTGTGCGATTGCAACTTTATCGTAAGGAGGCCGTACTCACATGTGCTTCTTTCGAACGGCACGTACGGGGCACGCGCGTCGCTCGTACTCGCACGCACAGGTGGTAAATCCGCAGATTTACGTGTCTGCGTGCTCCCAAATCCGTAGGATTCCGTACGGAGGTGGTATTCACCACGCACGGATGCCCTACGTTTGGCCACGTTTTTGCACGTAGACAGTACAGACCTTGACCTTTGTCTTTCTAAGACTTAGTAGTAGTAGTAGTCCACTGTATTCTGCTGCTGCGGTAGCCTCGGCATCCTGCAGCAACAATCAGTCTTTCTTCAGCTCTCTCCACTTAGTCCTATTCATCGCGAGCCTCCTGAGCTCCTGGAGTTTTCTTTCTGACCGCAATGGTCCTAGTCCTCTTTCCTTGAGGTCTGCCCTCAGCAAACTGAGCAGATTACTGCAGTGCCTTCCCTTTCTGGATCTGTAAGTGTTAGATCCTACCAGGGCGAAGGTCAAGGCTTGTTGTGCAGGTGCATCTGTCGGCATTCTTAGAATGTGTCCGAACATGGTCCATCTGGCACATTTCACTTTAGTTGACAGCGGGCCTGTATTGCACAGTTTGTACAGTGCTTTATTCGAGATTAAACTGTTTGGCCATCGATGTCCTGTGATTGTTCTTAGGTGTTTCCGGTGGCAGGCATCTAGCTTGTCAATTGCTGTCGGTGGTGCTGCCCAACTGTTGCAGTTGTAAGACTTACCAGCATACCAAATGTCATCATAATCCATAAACGCGTTATGAAGTTATGCTGACTACAAATGTGCGGAGACACAAAGACACACACACAGACACACACACAGACACACGGACAGATACGCCAAAAACAATACTTCCCCTTAAACTTGTATAATGTGGGACTTTTTGACCGTTTTTACGTCACTATTTATGATATAAACTGCACGAAATCAGCTATCTAAGCAGTCTTAAAGTATGCTTAAAGGTTCCGTTTTGGCACTCTTTAAGCACATTTAAGCAATATTCACGCGTGCTTGAATATTACTTTTAAGCTAGCTTCAAGTTTGTGCGTAAAGTGCTTAATGGCACTCTTTTAAGCAACATTTAAGCACCGTGAAGTCAGCCTAAATCTCAATATTTGCGCTACATTTAAGCGTCTTAAAGTGTCCATAAATGCAGCGATTTAAGCTAGCTTAATTTATCCGTAAAGTGCTTAATGGAACTTCTTAAGCAACATTTAAGCACCGTAAAGTTAGCTTGAATCTTAATGTTTACACTACATTTAAGCGTCTTAAAGGGTCCTTAAATGTAGTGATTTAAGCTAGCTTAATTTATCCGTAAAGGTACTTAATGGCACTTATTTAAGTAACTTTTGAGCACTGTAAAGTAAGCTTAAAAATCGTTATGTTTACGCTACATATAAGCACCTTAAAGTGTCCTTGAATTCTGTAATATACGACAAACGGTACGCAAAATTTATTCAGCACCCTTTTATTTTTTTTACATGTATTCACATACATATATGGCCTCCTTCGGGCAGCATTCACATATAACAGTCAAAAACAAGAAAGCTGGTTAAAGGTCCTTTTTAAAAGGTAATGTACTAGGTTAATCACACAAACAGGAAGAAAATCAACAAAATAGTTTTAGCCGCAAAAATATATTACAATTACAAAAGCTTACTAATTTGTAGAAAACACATTAAAACTAAAAGTTGGTCTGCAAAACATTGCTTGTAGATGTTCAAAATTATTAAGGCGATACTACAATAAAAAGCTGTTGTTCTGTCTGCTCATGTTTGTCTAGATATTCACCAGCCGGTTCATGTGTAACAGTCCTTCTGATCCGTTTGCTGATAGCCCCCTTCTGTCTGGGAGGCTCCTCGGACACCTGCCGACGGGTGCCCGGCTAGCCTCTACCAGGCTTGGGGAGGCGGTCGGAAAGAGTAGAAATCGGCCAAATAGAGAGATAAGCATGCCAAGGGAGTTTGTCTCAACGGAGAACTCCCTTGGCTTGTCCGTTGAGACAAACTCCCTTGGCATGCTTATCTCTCTATTTGGCCGATTTCTACTCTTTCCGGCCGCCTCCCAAAGCCTGGTAGAGGCTAGTGCCCGGATCGGACCTCACTGGTATTACATACAGCGTCCAGGGATATCCTCCTGTGTAGACTTTTAGCTGGCCGGCGTTTGTTTCTACCAGTGGCTAGAGCGGCTGTTTCCTTTTAGTGGGACATCCGCGGGGCGGATATAGTTCTCCCCTCGACGCTTTCAGTGGGCTCGGGGATTTGTCTCTTGTGTGTATGTTGTCCGGTCCGGCTGTCTTGCTTTCTGTGTCCCCTCTCCATTTGCTGAAATGGTACATAATCGTTCGTTAGATATTTTCCGACGAAAACAAGGCAAAGGAAGTGGCAAACAAATTCAATGTACAACATGTCAACATTCAAAAACCAGATGGAACAAATATGAACCGCTTACATGAAAAATCTTCCGTCCTTGGCGAGAGACGCCGGGTGGCGTCGGGCAATCTGGCAGGGTTCCCCGTGCATGTTTCTGCTCAGCCTAGCGGTAGTCTTGCTCTTGGAGTCTGCTTGGGAGGTAATTCTTCCAGCCGTACTTTTCCCTGAGGATGATGGCTAAGTTCTCATCGTCTCCATTTTCATGGTTCAAGAAACCGTAGACATTTTATAGAACGGTAAGATTAGATTGCACAGTGCACACTCTGCAATGCTCAAACATAGAGTGACGTCCACTCCAACTGGAGCTGCCAACTGACAGATTTGAAATTTGTATCATAAGCACTGATTGGCTGTCGTTTCATGCGGGGTATGAGACGATTGGCTTACTAGTATTTTAGGTCAGAATTTACATAGCCGGTGGCGGCTCCAATTAAATGCTAATTGTCTGCCTAATGTAAATTGGCGGGGGTGCCAAGACAGCCATTGTTAGGTAGCTTGGGACCATCCTGGCATTTCACAATAAAACAATAGACATTAAAAAAACATGTACAGAAGAATCTTGATGCAATGGCTACATAATTTCCATACAAAATGCTTCCCAGCTAGTTACTTCAGTCAGTCTTTCAAGGTATTCTTTACATTAAAACACCGCCTGATCGCCGTAATTAAAAAATCGAGCAAAATTAGGCGATATATATACAAGGAGGTTAAAAAAGGGCTAGTTACTTCAATCGGTCTTTCAAGGTACATGTATTCATTGCATTAAAACACCGCCTGATCGCCGTAATTAAAAAATCTATAATATATAGTATTGTATACAGTCTACATCTATGCTGTTTTTGGGAAGGTTTCGTTTGTCCAACTTTGGTTCCGTGCGTCTCTTCTGCTTACTCTAAATAGATACAGCACAAAATTGTAATGAGACCATAAAAGTTTTAAGGGATTTCAAATATATTGTTACTAAGGAATATACCATACTTAGGTTCATAAAGAGTGATGTCTTCGGCTAATAAAATGTTGCCAAGCTTACAGTGCGAGGAAAAAAGGGACGAATTCTGAAATGAAGTAACGTGCTGTAGGTGAACGTGTGACCCGTCCGGCATTTGTGTCCGAGGCTAGGCAAGAAATCCTTGCGAACTTGTAAGTAACAGAGAATCCGCCCTAAAAGTCTGCAATAACCTGCAATAGAACGACATAATATTGAGGAATTCGCTATTTCAAAATCTTGTTTGGGAGATGTATGGAGCGGCTGAGATTATTGTTTTAGTATAGTACAGTACAGGTAGTTGTTAAAACTGGCCGGGTTTCCAGCATTTGTGTCCGAGGCTGGGCAAGAAATTCTTGCGAACTTGTAAGTAACAGAGAATCCGCCCTAAAAGTCTGCAATAACCTGCAATAGAACGACATAATATTGAGGAATTCGCTATTTCAAAATCTTGTTTGGGAAATGTATGGAGCGGATGAAATAATTGTTTTAGTACAGAACCGGTATTTGCTAAAACTGGCCGGGTTTCCAGCATTTGTGTCCGATTCTAGGCTAGGCAAGAAATCCTTGCGAACTTCTAAGTAACAGAGAATCCGCCCTAAAAGTCTGCAATAACCTGCAAAAGAACGAACAGTAATATTGAGGAATTCGCTATTTCAAAATCTTGTTTGGGAGATGTATGGAGCGGATGAAATTATTGTTTTAGTACAGAACCGGTATTTGCTAAAACTGGCCGGGTTTCCAGCATTTGTGTCCGAGGCTAGGCTGGGCAAGAAATCCTTGCGAATTTCTAAGTAACAGAGAATCCGCCCTAAAAGTCTGCAAAAACCTGCAAAAGAACGACATAATATTGAGGAATTCGCTATTTTGAAATTTTGTTTGGGAGATGTATGGAGCGGATGAAATTATTGTTTTAGTACAGAACCGGTATTTGCTAAAACTGGCCGGGTTTCCAGCATTTGTGTCCGAGGCTAGGCTAGGCAAGAAATCCTTGCGAACTTCTAAGTAATAGAGAATCCGACCTAAAAGTCTGCAATAACCTGCAATAGAACGACATAATACTGAGGAATTCGCTATTTCAAAATCTTGTTTGGGAGATGTATGGAGCGGATGAGATTATTGTTTTAGTACAGAACCGGTATTTGCTAAAACTGGCCGGGTTTCCAGCATTTTTGTCCGAGGCTAGGCTAGGCAAGAAATCTTGCGAACTTGTAAGTAACAGAGAAATCTGCCTAAAAGTCTGCAATAACCTGCAATAGAACGACATAATATTGAGGAATTCGCTATTTCAAACTCTTGTATGGGAGATGTATGGAGCGGATGAAATTATTGTTTTAGTACAGAACCGGTATTTGCTAAAACTGGCCGCGGGTTTCCAGCATTTGTGTCCGAGGCTAGGCTAGGCAAGAAATTCTTGCGAACTTGTAAGTAACAGAGAAATCTGCCTAAAAGTCTGCAATAACCTGCAATAGAACGACATAATATTGAGGAATTCGCTATTTCAAAATCTTGTTTGGGAGATGTATGGAGCGGCTGAGATTATTGTTTTAGTATAGTACAGTACAGGTAGTTGTTAAAACTGGCCGGGTTTCCAGCATTTGTGTCCGAGGCTGGGCAAGAAATTCTTGCGAACTTGTAAGTAACAGAGAATCCGCCCTAAAAGTCTGCAATAACCTGCAATAGAACGACATAATACTGAGGAATTCGCTATTTTAAAATCTTGTTTGGGAGATGTATGGAGCGGATGAAATTATTGTTTTAGTACAGAACCGGTATTTGCTAAAACTGGCCACCCCATTCGATGACCTTCCACGATAACTATCGTGGAAAGGGGACCACCATCCATCGATACATATCGGGGGGGGGGGGGGGGGGCTCGGCCCGTCCTACAGCCGACACCTTCCACGATAGCACATCGATTCTGAGGGAAGGTTCTACGCTGGTGGGGTCACCGTGAATGCATGCTGGAGTGGCGAAAGGTCGTCAGATTTCCCAATATGGCGGCTTTCATGTCCACCTGATACACAATATTACGGTTTATAGTAGGGCCATATTTTATATATAAACGGTGGGACAAGGCTCATCGCGCAGTTATATGTATAATCAGGTGTGCGACCCTGACCTAAGGTCACCTATTAATCTGACCTTTAGCTAGCATGGCATGGCGCCCCATTTTGGTGCATTTTCGGACATTTTGATTATTTTTAATACGTTATATTCAGGACGTTAGACGTATTATGCCGCGACGAGATTTTTTTTAATGTTTATAGTATTTTCATGGGAACCATCAACCGACGAAATACTCAAAATGACAGACGGACAGTTTAGCATGTCTACAGCTTGAATATTTGTGTGCTCGATCGATCGACTATATATATAAACATCACATCCAGTGAAGGCATGTGTACTACGTATACGCAAGGAGGTAAGATCAGGTAAGTATTTGGTAGGTATTTCTTCTTGCACACTGCACACATATCGCGGTTGTGACAAAATTTGAAGGTTTAGAATGTCATGTATAATCTGTTAGTTAATACCACCTAAGAAAGATTGACCATCCAGATTATGACAAGAGCAAAAAAAAAAAAGATACCAAATTCAACAAGGTACATATGGGGTCAAAGGCCACACCGTCATAATTTTAAGGATGACATCCTCTGAAGACTCCCAAACTAGTGTGGGCAGGAGAATAAGATAAAATAAAAATGCTACTAAACCACAGGAATGCAAAGCTGGTGTATTTTGACTTTGTAGCAGTATGTAGTAGTGAACTGCAAGCCGGCACATGCTGGCTTTTTGCGGAATTTATGAATTTGCACTGTAGCCTACTAGGTATGTACCATTAGTTTTTGAGTCGTGGAGCTTCGGTAGCCTGGGTGCCGTCCTCCAGAGTTTAAACCACCGACTCCTTATTGTCGCTAACTACCGTTGACTACACAGGCCTAGAGCCAGGCCAGAGCCTCGAAGGATGTGATCTTTTATAACAGGCGAAAGTCAGTGCGCAACAATAATATCAAGTCGGTGTGGCCTAAGGGTTAAAGACCTGCACCCATAGTGTAGTACACACTGGAAGTGCGAAGGATGTTCCTACTTGGCCGAAGAAATTTACTCTACTCTACTCTACTCTACTCTACTCTACTCTACTCTTCTCTACACATACAAAGGCCCATAAGTACAATGGACACTACAGACAAATCCTAATGTGGGAATATATGCTTAGAGAATGTCTAGTGCTTGCATGTCTAATTTTAATGTACAGAATTTTAATGTAGACAAGAGAATATGACAAATAAAAGAAGTAAGAAAGCGATAGATCAGTTGGTAGCAAACTTGTCAACAGGGATTTTTTTCAGACCTTTCATGCTAATGAGGAATAGAAACAGCTTTAGCATTTGATGAAATGCACATCAAGTTTAGCCTACATGTATATAATCCCTATATAATCAAGGGAACTCACAAGCATGATAGATTACATGCATATGAGGGAGAAACATCTACATTGATGGAGAACAGGATGAAGGGAAAAGTTCTCAGATACCGCACTTTTGTATCATCTGAAAAGCTAAACGTGCATTTCTTCATACATTCAACAGTCAAGATGTTTCTGTAGAACATAAGTAGCCTTGTCAGAAAATTGACAGTTTGCTACTATATTGGTCAAACTCTCGCTTTTTCCTCCGTTCCCTTAGTACTATTATTTAAATAATGTTTTTTATTGGTCAAACAGTACCCATGTAGTTGCAGCCTTAATACGGCTGCATGATGCAGGGTATCACATAATAATCAATAAATATCAATAAATATTCTCAAACAATCAAATAATACACATGATACACATATTTGCAAGGATCTGTGTGGCTGCCATTCGGCGCCATAAGGTGACCTCAATATAACTTTCCCCAAACAAAGTTAAGTACCCATTCACACCTGGGTGTAGTGAGAAAAATCATGTATAGTGCCTATCCCAAGGGAACAAATTCGGGGCGCATGTTCAGACATGTCCCAGGTACAACTCGGGATCGAACCCGGGTCCCCCCATTTCATAGTTGAATGCTCTACCACTACGCCACAAACGCCACCCGTATTCACTTGTCTTCAATGAAAATGTATATTTTAAAAAACTATATATCTATTATATCTATCTATATGAAAGTATACATACTGAGTAAATACTCCATAAGTAGAAATGCTGACACTGAAGAAGAATAGGTCTCAAATTGTACTTATGGGCCATCATAGGTATTGCACCTTATATATATATACCATATACAGTTGCTGGCCTAGGCCTTTCCCCTTAGATCTGTTTGTCAAATATGGAGAAGCTATCATAGTAGTAGGAAGCTAAGTAATGTTATAATTTATTTTGTACTTTTATCTATCCTGCTGGTTAGAATTAAGATTATTTGGGTTAAGTTAGAACCTAAAATATAATAGGTAAGTGAGATTATATATATTCTATATAACATAAGTAAGATAAGTTAACTTACCTGAGGCTTTTAAAAGCTATATGTTGTTAAAACATTTAGCTTAGGGGGGAGGTATTAACTACTAACTCAAATACACAACCGCAAACCCCCACTCCAACCACCACACACACACACACACACACACACACACACACACACACACACAAACGCACACACACACACACACACACACACACACACACACACACAAACAAATGCACGCACACACACATGCACACGCACACACACAAGCACATACACAAGCACACAGACACACACACTCGCACACACACATGCACGCACGCACGCACACACGCACACACACACACACATGCACGCACGCACACACATACACACACACATGCACACACACAAGCACACACACAAGCACATAGACACACGCACTCGCACACACAGTAGTTGTACAAGTGCGATTTGTCAGGAAAGGACACATGATAGGGACAAATTAAATGTATCTTGATTAAGTGTTGACTATTCATTATTTCCAGTAATATACATACTGCCTTTTTGTAGTTTGCAGGTGCTTCTTCATGTTTGAACTAATTCATCAATAGATAGATACCTCTACAACTTGAACAGTCAATAATTTTTCATTGCTTACTATACCTGTTCAATACTGTCTGGTGTTTGCATTTGTTTGTTTGTAAGGCCATACTAATTTGTTGGTTCTCCAAACTGTTCAGGAAACAATTGAAGATTGTGGGTGAACCAGACTAAAGTGAATGATCAGGCTGCAATAGTTCTATAGTACATGTTTCATAGCAGTAACAGAATGAACATACTAGGCTGGTTTATTATCAAAACAGTTGCTCCAGCCAGGGTCACTGTGAGCCAGGAAGTTTTATTTGCAAAGGTTGACAGTATTTTAAATAACTAATATGTTTTTGTTGTGATTTTGATGTCACATGTATGTTTAAGGAGCTTTAATCTGGTATAGAAGCCACTTGAAACTGGTTCATGATTAGAAATTTCAATTATATTCTTCATTCTTCCTCTCACAGGTGCCAGCAGAGGTCTACAGCTGAACTATAGATGAATTTCAGGAAAGCAAAGCAGGTCACACTAGGCCACCTTAAACTCCTGGCTAGCTACTTGTAGGAACAGACGAGAAAACAGTGCCAATATCTAAAGCTGTGGAAAAGAGTGCAATTATAGTAGTGCGGAATGTTTGTTCAGTCTCTTGACTTCAGTATATTATTTCCCAGGAACTTGTAGCACTTATAAAGTTATGGGCGTAGTAGTTAAAGACAGCTTTTTCACTGTCAGTTCTTAAGCAGATTAAGAAATGCTTCAATAAAATCACTGAACTTCAGACCTTGTATTGAGTGTGTCCTCCTAGTTATTATACATATATTGAAATTATAGAAGGGGAAACATGTCATGTGAATTCATGCCTGAAAACAGTTCCACTAAGATATGCACGCTTTGTCTCCTCATGATAACAAAATGAGTAAGTGTACTAACTCAACATTTCTAACTGACACGCGACTGTAAAAGTAATAAACTATAGAAATAACATAGAATGTTTGCTGCTGATTTACATTACTGCTTTGTATATATTAGGTAAAAGGTAAAGGTAGTCCTTTGTATAGGTACAGAGTTTTATTATCAACCTTCATCACTCCTTAGATATTGTATTTATCTATTACACTAAAACTTAGTACATGTATGTATATCAGGGGCAAATCTAGTAGTTGAACTGGTCATCTCCAGTGGTTTAGTGTCTCTAGTTTGACTCCTGCAAGCAAGTAACTACTAACTAGTTTCATCCAGACTCTTGTTCTTCTTCATGGCACCTTCATCAAGGTCTTCCATTGTTTTTGGAGTCTGTTTAGCCTCTTCCTGAAATCTTTATGCAGTCAAACCTGCCAAGGAGACCACATCGTCAAGCAGGTCACCTGTCCATGGTGACCGCTTTCCCCCAAATTTTCCCCATTGACACAAGGTGACCACCTGGACAACGAAACCGCGACCACCCTCATTTGGGTTCGCTCAAGACTGAGGATCTGCACGTATACATATCAAACACGGGCGTATCCGGGGGAGAATGCCGTAAGGATTCGGGAAGATCCGAGGTACGGATAATAAAAATCCAAACGCCGGGTCTGTTTGCATCCGAGGCAAATGCAGAGAAATGTGTATGGAAATCTGATAGGGATACGGGAAAATCACAAGTTATATATGTACGTATCCGTGTAAAATACCGACGTCTGCACGTGGGGATCTATTGCATATCCGGAAAAATCTCCAATAAAAAAAAAATTCGCATCCGTAGAAAATCCCGCTTTTTGCATTCTTTGGGATCCGGACAGTCCAGGTTACTCCAGGTGTACAAAAAATCCCTAATGAAACAAATTGGAATCCGCGAAAAATCCCGCTTTGGAATGCTTTGGGATCCGGACAGTCCAGGTATACAGAAAAATCCCCCAAGAAACAAATTGGTATCCGTGGAAAATCCCATTTTGGGATATTTAGGGATCCAAACGTTCCGGATCCCTAAAAATGCAAATTTAGGATATTTTACGGATCCTACCCGTATCCGTTTGCATCCGCTTGTATCTGCTAAAAATGCGTAAATATCCCTGTGCGAATATGACTGCATTCGAGGCCTTTACGCCCAGTGTTACTTGTCACATTACCACACATCTTCGCAAGAAGTGCAGTGCTCTGAAGTTCCAGCTGTGTCATTTCCAATTCTATTCGTTGGTTGACCTGGATATTGACAAAAACGCATACAAAGATCGGATTAGCTAATAGAGAGCGGAGTCCCAAAAGAAGCGATCAAACCGCTGGCGTATTACAGTCCATTATCATCCACGGAAAAATAAACCCGTAAGACGACAACCCGGGGGACTGGGCGTGTTGCAAAGGAAGAAGTCTATCTAGCAGTTGTAGGTCTCGACGGTACAAACAATGCACGAAATTATTTAAGCACACGCGTAAAGGAAGACAATGAACATTTACGCATGCTTTAGGGTATGCGTAAAGAATGGGTTGTGCGGTGAAAGATAAAAGGTAAAGGTAGTCCCGTAGCTTTTTTGAGGCTGTGGGGGCATTGGGCCGTTATCCACTTTGTCTGAGGCACGGTATTGGAAGCGAAGGCCAAGTCCATACCTGTCCTTCCATCACTTTTACCTCTATAACCCCTGTTACCTGGGTGGAGTGAGGGAAGTCGATTAGTCCTACAGGCACAACGCCTTGCCAGGAATTGAACCCGGGACCTATCGATCTTGTGTCCGCTAATATAGCCAAACCAATCGGTTCTTTGACGGCACATACAAGGTACAAAAAAGCACGAAAAACCTTCTATGAAATTAAAACAATACATAAGAGAGAGGTGGATGCTAAATTTCCATGTTGATAATGTATCTGTTTTTTGTGTGTCGTTACAGATTTGGAGTTTTGACTCTGCGGCGAGGAGACTAGGAGGCGGCTAGTGACCATGCTGAAACTGGGTGTACTGCTGAAGTGCATGTGTCTGCTGTATGCCATTTACGGTAAAACAATGAACAATTATTAGTTTAGAAAGATAATGGTTAGTTTAGATAATTTGAGTAGAGTTCATTATTGCAAGTCCATGCCCGTATTGCAAACTGACAAGAACAATGATAACAGAATGTATTGAAGAATTTTTTTGTATGAAATCATGGGCTAGCATACTAATTTAGGTTTCTCTCTCTTTCTCTCTCTCTCTCTATCAATCTATATCTACCTATCTATCTCTCTCTCTCTCTCTCTC
>NW_017802491.1:175520-190142 GCF_001625305.1 Branchiostoma belcheri
ACTACTCTACTCTCTCTCTCTCTCTCTCTCTCTTCTTCTCTCTCTCTCTCTCTCTCTCTCTATATATATATATATATATATGTATATATATATATATAATACACACGTAAAAATATCGTATGTATATGAGGCGGGCACGTGACAGTAGTGTATACGCGTATGTGCATGTGCGCTTAAAGTCTTCTCATCACACAGCGAATTCCTATAAATTACATGATGACATGATGATTATAACTAAAACGTTATTCTTTTACTCGATTGCCAATGACTTATACGGTTGGTACTTTTATCTCCTGTGTCTGGTGGCCAGCATATTGCGTAACGGTCGCTAAATGACAGTCATATCCATTATTCCTTTAAATTCCACACATATTCAATTAAGTGTGTTATTCACTCCGATAGGAATACATAACCGTCACAGAAAATGTGCCGCAAATGACAAAATCGCCATCAACAGTTCCACTTCCCGACTATGTCGATACTTGAACATGCCCTAATGGTAGTATCTAATTTCGCACGGTCGGCTGGCGGAAATATGTTTTTCGGCGTTTCCTATAGTGTCTGGAGGTCATGGGGGTGACGGTGAGGTTTGGTGGAGTTCAATCTGATATTTCAGTTAAAGTCTAGAGGAGGATTTTAGCTGAGAGTGTCTGACAGATGTCCACTGGATCGGAATGGTTGTGCTGCATCACGTATACTAAAACCGATTCCCTCCCCACTTGGATATGTTGGTCGACCGGTCATTCTAGGCTTGAAGTTGTGAGTTGGCTTAGTTTTAACGATGCTTATGGCATCCTTTATAGATTTATGGAAAGAGTCATAATTACATTTAGTTACCAAAAGAAAGAACAGCCAGGCACCTTCCAGCTGCACATCTGCAGCTGCATGTAGCACAGGGACGTCTATGAGTGACGTGTTAGTTAACAACATGAACCTTACTATAAGGATACATGCATGCCGTTGTATCAAACAATTGAAATATGTACCAAAAAATGTGAAATCAATGTGATATGAACTTAAAAGCTTCAAATTGATTTTGAATTTGAGCTCGAATTCGATAAAGGAACTGTATCCATAATGTTTTGCGCAGTTAATAAAATTCATAGTATTTTGAGACCGACTGACAGAGAGAGACAGATGTTAATGTTGACATATTTCCTTTCCTCGCACGCTGTCCAAGGAGTCCATTGTAACGGGCTGGGGATCGCCCCCGTCACCCCCAACAAGGTCAAGGGCATGGAAGGCGAGACCGTCACCCTCCCCGTGCAGAGCAAGGTGGACCTGGACAAGGTGATCGTCGTGACGTGGAGCCGGGTGAGAGACGAGTCGGGCAGAGAGAGAGCCGCCGTGTACATGTACTCAGTCGCCTCCGAGGGCCACGCCTTGAAACCACTGCAGGGGCGGGCCTCGTTAAACATGGACGGGTCGCTGCGGATATACGACGCCAAGCTTTCCGACGAGGGCCTGTATGTCATGACACAACTCATGGACGGCATTGGACAAACGGAGGAATACGTCAAGCTTATCATAATCGGTAAGAACCGCCTTCTCAATATTAGATATTTCCTGTAATTATAAGGACTTGAAAATACGCATCACACTTGTATAATGAGTATCTTTTATAGTCAATTTCTCATAGTCAATTTCTCATTATTATCTAGTGAAGACCGTTCTGCGTAGCAGATCTAGACACCATTTTTGCTAGTGACTTCTTTATGCGATCAAAATGACAGCTGTTGTTCTAACAGTGTACATGTACTTGCTAGTTTCAATCGTAGCCTTTTGTTGAATTAGTCCAAGCTTTCCATTGGGAAATTGTAAATATGTCCTAAAAGCTAAATTAGCCAAAGAGGCTCATATAGGAGATAGCAGGCGTTTCGCCATCATCTATTTCCGGCATGAACCGTCTATAAACTTGCTGGATCGACCCGAACAGACCTATTACGGATCCATTTCAAAATTAGGGCAAACATTTATTTAGAGAGAACCCTCGCAGCATAAGTGATTGCTCCATTAGCTCCGTAAAGGCCACATTAACACAAGCAGTAGTTGTATTTTATGTTTTGTTCCTGGATACAGATTACTGTGATCTAGAAAAAGTGCCCAAAGCGTCAGTCTGCTCCGCAAGGCATTTTGGCATCCAGACAAACGCTTAGCACCGAGTTGACATTACACATGTTATAAAAGGAGACGGATATCACTTCATATGGGTGGTTTTCATCAATTAAAGCTCGGAGACAAATATTGAAGGAAATATCAGTATATTTTAAAGAATCTTTTATGACCGTTATGAGCTAGGTAAGATGGGGGTCTGATTTTCTTCAGTGACAGACCAGAAGCACTCAGCCAGGAACACTGACAAGCTGACCAATTGCTGAAGCTGACATTCTCTTTCCATTGTTACTTGTGTTAGTGCTACTGCTCTCGTCTATTCACTTGAACCCCCATCTGCACCTGTTCACATCTGGCCCTGGCCTTCGTGTGTTCCTCACTTCTACAACTTTTCTAGTTTCTTTAAGAACGTTCTTCACGGATTGCATTCCTTTTCAATTCAGTAAGTAAGATGCTCTCAAATTCGAAAAAATCAATATTCGGTCGTGCCTTCGGGGTTCCACTTGGGTAAGTGGGTAATCTTTGTTATACACAGATCACTGTTCCTCGACTAAGTAATATCAATTACCGAGGATTTTATGTGAGTCTGCTTCAAAGTTAAAATCTGCTTCAAAGTTAAAATCGCTAATCTGATATCGCACATATTGACTACAAAGTTCTCTTCTGGAATTTGTCATTAAATATTCAAAGAGCTAATTGTTTCCAGGTGGAAGAAGGGGATTCCCTTTCCAAAGCAGACACAGAGGAAAAGGAATTCTACTGAGATACCGAAGGCAACTTAAGTTGTGAATTATTCATCGTTTCAATCTTTTTTGAAACTTCAGCAGAATGCTCGGATCTTCGTTGGATGAAATTCAAATCCTTTGACAAGAGAAACGTTTTATGAGTTATGCTCATTTCCCTGGCAAACGCATGACAGATCTGAACGGACGCAGCTGGCGTCTACGGCAAAATTCGCAGTGTAGACAGTTTTTATTACAGACCCAGATCCCAATCATTCTGAAATTCAAGGTCTTTGTGTTGCACTGGTATCTTTACAAGCGGCGTCAACTCATATATTTCTTTTAGCTGGTGATAAATGCTATAAATTGTCTTACTAAAAGAACCACCTACAACGTCTTGGATGCTCTTCAAAAACTTTATGGTTGTAATGATCTCAAAGCGCAAAGATGGGTCCGTTATCTTTCTAGGCTTACAGGCATTAGATTTTACGTGGCTCAAGTCGCCATGAAGTCGTGTAATTACTCTTGATATCAACTCTTCGGGACCGTCTTTTATTGACGAAATTGATGTATCAGTTACAACATGCCGACCCATGAAAAAGAGGTAGCCCAATACGCGATAGCGCGCCATTACCTAGCCGGAAACTGTGATTAGTAGAAGTAAAGACTGTCTCCCGCTGTGCAAAAGTCAGGTTCCTTTCTTACAGATAACACTCTACAAGAACAAGGCCGATCGCAGTGACTGTAACAACTATAGGGGGATATCGCTTCTAAGCATCGTTGGTAAAGTGTATGCTCGCATCCTCCTAAATAGACTGCAACTCCTCGCTGATCGCTTCTACCCGGAATCACAGTGTGGTTTTAGGGCTGGTAGATCGACAACTGACATGATCTTCTCCCTACGCCAGCTCCAGGAGAAATGCAGGGAGCAAGGCCAGCCACTCTTTATGATGTTCATCGATCTGACTAAGGCCTTTGACCTCGTCAGCAGAACAGGCCTCTTTGAACTCCTTAGGAAGATTGGATGTCCCCCAAAACTCCGCAGCATGATCGTTTCCTTCCACACGGACATGAACGGAACGGTTCTATATGACGGATCCTCCTCGGACTCTTTTCCCATCAAGAGTGGAGTGAAGCAGGGTTGCGTGCTCGCACACACCTTGTTTGGCATATTCTTCTCCCTGCTCCTGTCTTACGCCTTCGACTCCTCCACTGACGGCGTCTACTTACACACAAGATCCGATGGGAAACTGTACAACTTGGCTAGACTACGGTCCAGGACTAAAGTGAGGACCATACCTCTCAGAGAGATGCTGTTTGCGAACGACGCGGCCCTCGCGGCCCACACGGAGAGGGCCCTCCAGAGACTAATTAGCGACCGCTTCGACCATGCATGTTCTCAATTTGGACTCACTATTAGCCTAAAGAAGACCTGCGTCAGCGCACAAGGCACAGACACTGTCCCCGTGATCAAAATGGGGGGCGTCACCCTGGAGGTTGTAGAAAAGTTTGCCTACTTAGGATCGACTATCACAAGAACGCTCTCACTTGATACTGAGATAGACGAACGGATTGGAAAAGCCAATACAACCATGGCAAGACTTACCACGCGGGTCTGGGAAAACAAAACTCTGACAGAACAGACAAAGATCCCCGTCTACTAAGCCTGTGTTCTCAGCGTCCTACTGTATGGTAGCGAAACCTGGGTTACATACAAACGCCAGGAACGCCGGCTGAACTCCTTCCACATGAGATGCCTTATGCGCATTCTCGGACTGAGCTGGCAAGACCACACACCACACAGCGTCATCCTGCAACGCGCAGGAGTACCAAGCATGTACTCCTTGCTCAGCCAGCGTCGCCTCCGTTGGTTGGGACATGTTCGGCGCATGGAGGACAGTAGGTTGCCAAAAGACATCTTATATGGACAGTTGGTGACAGGAACCAGACGCGTCGGACGTCCCATCATGAGGTTCCGCGATGCCTGTAAGAGAGACATGAAATCCTGCTCTATTCCCCTGGACAGCTGGGAAACACTGGCCATGGACAGAAGTGCCTGGAAACTGTCGATCCATAAAGGCATCATGGAAGCGGATGCCAAGAGAGGGTCAGAAGCAGCAGCGAAGAGGGCCAGAAGGAGGATGATGACACTGACTACACCTTTGCCCACATCACACATTTATACCAACTGTGGCAGAGACTGTAACTCACGCATCGGACTCTATAGCCACAGTAGACGATGCACTCCCAGGGTGGCGACAAGATAGTCTCTCGAGACTGGACTGCCAATGATGATTGTGTGGCTCCTCTGAACAGTATCATTCATTAACAGCATTCCGCCGGAAGTAAAATATAACAGAAACATAATATAACAAAATATCATAACGGTAAAGCAAGCTTAAAAAACTTGTTGATCATTTCCCTTATCAGCACAAGCAACACAATAAATTATACAACCACCAAATCAAATTATAAAGGTAACAGAAAACAAAAGCATGTGCTGAAAGGGCTTCCTCTTAATCATACTCATAGTTCAGGGGTGACTATCTGTTCAAACAAAAAAGTAACAGAAACATAATAGGAATCAAAATCATACCAAATGATAAACAGAATGAAAAATAAACTTCTCATCAATATATGCCTTCCATTATAGAGTGCCAGCAACATCTTTATCTTAGTTTAACAATAAATACAGAAAATATTTGTGTTTCAGTCATTTAATATCCATCATATCAATCAAATATACATGCCAAATGCCACAATAACTCCTGAGCTGTAAACATAACATCATTAAATCTGTTACTTCCAGGGATATACATCTGTTACTTCCAGGGACAGTATGCCACACATTTCTTACAATGTACTTGATGACTTTAATTTACTGTCTGAACCGCAGATTTCAAATATCACTGGGTACGAAAATACATAATAGGATACATACATAATATAAATTTATACTGTTATTATTCACGAAAATACAAGATCTACCGCGTCCACTGTTTTCAGAGTTTTCCCATTGACTACAAGGATTGCACAAGTGTCCTTTGGTGGTACTCTGATGAAGACTCTGGCCTCCTTGTTCTCTGACTTAGCCTTGGCAATCTCAGTGTCTCTGGCTGCCATCAGTTTGGCTCTTGCTTACTGGAGTGGACGTGGCAAGTGTCCGTGTACCGCATACCCCTTCTAATTGTCTGCTTGTAGTTTCTTCAGGATCAGTTCCCTGTGTTGTAGACTCACCAGTCGCACCAGCATGGCAGGGTTGGGTTGACTCTCTGTAGGACGAGACAGCCAGTGTACTGCCACCAAGGGAGGAACCACGCTGATACCAAGATGGCGTGACAGGAAACTGAGGACAACTTGATCCGGGGACTCTTCTTTGTGATACGCTAGGCCGCGGATTATAATATCTGACTTCGTAGAGTATCTCTCCGCAACCAGTGTAGCTCTGATCCGCTCACGTTTTTCACGTTGCAAAGCTTGTTGCAGCTCCTCAATATCTTTACTCTGGTAGCTGACAGACTCACGTAATCCATTCACCTCACCACTTAAGTTTTCCAACTTAGAATTCACGGCCCGTAACTGCTCAGACAACTCCACTCGGACAGACTTAAACTCAGCCATCACTTCCTCATGTAGTGACTTACTTTGAGTTGCTAGCAGCTGCACCAGGGGTCGTAACTCAGGCGCGATACTGCCAAGATTCAGGTCCGCACCACCCGCCGTCTTCAGAAGTGTGGGAGGGGGCACTTCTCCTGCACTTCGAGCTGCGTACGTGGACTAGTTTGCTCAGCGCTGCTCTTCCTCGCTCGTTTTGTTGCTCGCTTCCGCATCCAGACAGGTAACGGGTGACACAGCAGTTTGCAGATGGCGGAATACGAGTGTTTCGGAACGAAAAGACGACGGAATATGCTAAAATGTTTGAGCCTCACAACAACACGTCTCTACCCACGCGCCGCCATTTTAAATTTCAACCTAACAAAGCCACACTCGTCTATAAAACTCTCAATGGTATGTCCCCACCCTACCTCACTGCACTATTCGCTCAGTTATCTGACGTACATACACACAACACAAGGGCTCAAGGAGGACTACAGTTGCCAAAAGTTCAACTGGAGTACAGAAAGCGAGCTTTCTCGTACTCCGGCGTGATTCTTTGGAACAACTTACCATCTCATCTGAAATCGGCTACTACGTACACTTATACGCTTCAAACAAATATACAAACAAGACTGCCTGCCAATTGCACTTTTATATGCACATTTCGTCCTTTTACTTATTATTTATTTGATTTCTGTATGATTGATTTGATATCATTTGATGTATGCCTATTTTGGACCGCTTATTCTTCTGTTACTTAAGTTCGTGCTTAAGTTACCTAAAGGCTTATTTTAATTTGCCCCTTGATTGTACATAAGTTTCTTCAGCGATTACTTTATGTTGTATTATATTTATGTTTATGTTTACCGAAGGAAAACAATATTGTTTTTGTTCCATTTCTTGTTCTGTTCCAAACACTAACCTCTGACCTGGCAAATGGCCTCTCTTTTGTTTACGTCTGTCACCATAGTAACTGGTGTCGGGTTACACAATGTGGCAATTTCATAGTAGGCATTTAGAATCCCGTCACCATATACATATATGTGAATGTGTTTAATGTGTTTGAGTAAGAATTAACAGAGCAGACCATATGCGAAGGTAAACATTATGCATTTGCTTTTCAAATGTTACTTTTCTAGTGTTAATGTATTATTGTGTTTGGGAATTGCCCCCAAAGGTGCATTGAAAACCGCCCTCCAGGGCGATATGTTCTCTGGTTAAATAAACAAATAAACAAAATTTACTGCTTTCGATTGGGTACGTGCGTATTCATCCGTACGTCTGTAAATTAAACGCCACAATAACTTGAGAAGGCTTAGATATTTGGGCCCCATGGTTTTCGGTTTTGATATGATCTGGATATGGCAGGGTAACGAATCTTGGATGGTAGCTTTTTGCTCTGGAAAGAGTGTCGAGAGCTTGGTGCCCCTAGCAACTTTTTCTGGAACTGCAGGTGCGTTTTTTTAACAGAACCGGTTGACAAATCGTTTTCTCGCACATGTATCAATTGTGAGTATCCTTTCCTAGCTAGAAGTACTTAGGATCTTATGTTGTCTTTTACGAACAGCCTGCCCAGAGCTACCTGTTCCAACCAACGGCAACAGGACAAGAGGTCATTTCCATGTAGATACAGTCACCTTTTCCTGTAACAAAGGCCACGAACTGATCGGTTCTGAGAACAGAAGTTGCCAGACCAACCAGAGCTGGTCCGGCGTGCAGCCCATTTGCTCCAGTAGGTGACATATTTTTTACATTATTGTATAATAAAATTGTAATTGTGTATTGGAAGTGATAATCAGTTTACAATATAATGTAAAATACGTTTAACTATGTCCTGCTTTTGCTTTACATAACGCAATGCTGGTGATAAAAAATATGTACAAGTCTCTCGTCATGGAAATTATTTTTTTTTTATTGAAACAACAAAATACAAGACATGGTACAAGACACAGAGGTGGATACTCTAGCCGAAGCTAATATTAATCACACCCCTGACATAGAATACAAATTACAGGTATAACAATGACAATACAACAAATGAGCGTTCGTATATACAAAGCTAACGGCAATATAAATCATTAGGCAACTGTAAACCGTTGGGTATTAAGTATAAAGGTTTGAGTAAGGATCAGAATTTTTTTGTTAACGTCAAGACGTAGAAGGGGCGAACCCCTCAGTAAAAGATTAATACTGGCTTGGTCAGACAAGTTGCGCAAGTCAAAAGTAGAGCCTACTAGGCTCTGTAGGTTGCTGAGAAGGGTCACTCTATACAAGTTGTATACAGGGCAGTGCAAAAGGAAATGTACAATTACTTCGCATTTAGACCCACAGGTACAGGCAGAACTAAGAACTAAATTACGTTGATATAAACTATGATTTAAGCTGCAGGTCCCAATGCGGAGTCGAGTAAGGAGGGCGCAAGGGTACCGGGGGCCGTAACTAAAATGCGGATAAAGGGCAGGACGTACTAACTTAACTAAATGTTTTTTAAAGAGTGAAAGATTAAGAGAACGAACATCTACATCAAGACTATTCCAGTGTTGCGTTGCATATGGAATAAAAGACCTACGGTATCTAGTTATGGTACAAGACGGTAGCCGTAGATTGGATTTTTTGCGAAGATTATAAGACGTAGAAGCAGAGATTTGGGGAGGGATCAGGTCCCTAAGATACTGGCGAGTGTGACCGCATACAATTTTATAAAACATAACCAGTGAGTGAACATGGCGGCGATCCGATAGTTTCTCTCAGCCAAGTTCGGTAAGTAGCGAAGAGTAAGAAGAACCTCTTACTGCTCCTGAAACTGTAAGCGCACATTCATATTGGACACGTTCAAGCCTTTGGGAATCATGTAGAGTGCATCCGTGCCATATAATGTCAGCATACTCGAGAAGAGGACGAATAAAAGATTTATAAATGGTGTCGAGTACAGCTCGTGGTAATCTGAATTTCAGTTTGTTAAATGAGGACACACGATTGGATACCTTAGCAATCATGTGTGAAATTTGAGTTTCCCATGACATGGTGGAGGTAAGAAAAGTGCCAATATGCTTATGAAATTTTACAGATTCAATAACACAGTTATGAAGTAAAAGAGAAGGATGGTCAGGAGGGTTTAATTTCTTAGAAAAACACATTTCTTCAATCTTTAAAGGATTAAGTTCCATAAGCCAAGTTGAAGACCAAAGTGATATCTTTCTCAGATCAGAATTAAGTCGAGAAGCTGTAGAATCAGGATTATACACAATATCTAGCAGGGAACTATCGTCTGCGAAAAGAAACGGGCAAGTAGTTAGACCGTCCACCATGTCATTAATATAAACAAGAAACAAGAGAGCCCCAACACTGAACCCTGAGGTACGCCTGCGCCGACCTGTTTCCAATCCGAACATTGACCATCGATTACAACTCGTTGTTCTCTACAGGAAAGGTAACTGTGGAACCAATTGAGAACTGGGCCGTCAACCCCGTTTCTTTGCAGCTTAAAAATAAGTCCTTTATGCCAAACTTTGTCAAAAGCTTTAGAGAAGTCTAAATAAATGGCTCTGACTTCTCTATTGGAGTCAAGAGCATCAAAAATTTTGTCAGTAATACAAATCAGTTGATTGACTGTGGAGTCTCCGCGGATAAAACCCGACTGGAGATTATACAGGAACTTTTCGGACATCAGATGATTATAAAGGTGTTTAAATACGATTTTTTTTCTAAAACTTTGGACAAATAAGGAAGTAAAGAAACAGGGCGATAATTAGATACATTGTCGGGATCTCCCTTTTTGTAAATTGGACTAGGAAAAACCCCATGACAAAGTGATAGTTTGAAAACATATGCAATCTTGTCAGATATATAGGGACATATGAGTTTTAAGAAGCGATTATCAATACTATCATATCCACATGCTTTAGATACATCTAAAGAAGATGCATAAAGCTCAATCTCATCAGGTGTAGTGGAACATTCCAAAAGACGCAGATCAGTGAGGTAATCAAGTTGAGGGAGGCTAGTCGAACTGTCGTCTACAGAAGACTGGTCCGAGAAGTACTTGTTAAACAGAGTTGCCTTTTCCCTAGAATCTGTCACATAAGAGTGGCCAGACTTTAAAGGTGGGATGGTAGAACTCGCTTTGTTACAATACAAAGATTTAACAATTTGCCACCATCTCTTGCTGGAACAAGGAGAAAACGTTAGTGAGTCAACGAGCCGGTTATGGTAATTAGACTTAGAAAGAGATATTTCACGTACTACTTTATTTCTAACCTTACAATATAAAGACCACAGTACAGCTCTGTTTGACACTTTAGCCTTCCTGTGTATCTTGTCTCTTCGACGCATTAACAATCTAATCTTGGGAGACATCCAAGGTTTGTCTCTAGGTCTTACAAGAATGTCCTTGTGACGAACACATTTGCTTTTGGCTTCAAATATGAGTTCAACCAGCTTTAAAGCTGCATCATCAACAGTATTACAGTAAAAAAATTCATACCACTTAGTGTCAGACGAAAAATCAGCTAGTAGGGTATGGTCAATTTTAGGGTAGTCCCAGATGGTGCGGACATAAGGGCGAGGAGACTTTAAAATAGATTGAAGGAAGTTATTATTGGACCGTGATGGCATCCAGAAAGGGGAGACAAGACAGAGGTAGATTTAAAAAGTGATTTTGCATCTGTAAACAGTAGATCAATCAGCGAAGGGGAACGTGACAAGTCACAAGTCGTCTCACTAATCACCTGAGTGAGATTTACCATAACTGATTCTTGAAATAGGGCGTATCTATACGGAACCACTCAAGGCGGTTTACATGTGGTTTACCCCGAAGCCGGTTTCAAGTGGCTCCATCTGAACGCTCCGAAATCACATTAAAAGCGCCTCGATCCCAAGCCACTTCTAGAGGTGGTTTCGAATCGCTTTCCCCGCATCGCGATTTGCGTCTGAACGCAATGTGATTTCAATGTTACTTCGCCTGGTCATGGATCACGGAGTGATATTTCTTTTTTATATGCAATACCAACTTTTACGTGGCAGCAACTTAAAGAGCAGTAATGGTCAAATAATGTGTCCGTTCTAGGGCGAGTTTCACAGCCTCTGCCGGGACCACGTCGGCATTCGGCCGAGGTACGCTGGGAGGGGGGCATCAGCAAGCAGGTCGTTGACCTCTGACATTAATAACACGCCGCCTTGCGTGTTATCATCAAACAGCAATAAATGTAGCTCAAGCGTATTGTGTTCGGACACGGTTTCACAGGTGTGTGTTGCACGTGGACCAGATGTGAGGAATGTGAGTTACCCGAATCGCGCCTTGGGTGGTTCCGTATAGACACGGCCATAGTTTTGAGCCGACTGGTGTAATTGGATCACTGGCCCACCACGCACTTTGCTTAGCATTAAAATCACCTGTTATTATGACAGCGTCGTGGTTGGAAGACCCAGCTGCAAATACTGAGTCAGTGAATGAGTCAATGAATTCATTAACAGTACTGGAGTCCTGGCTAGGAGGACGGTAGTAAACAGAAAATATGATACGAGAGCACGCAGGGAAGAGTTCGAGCCAGATGCATTCAACAAACTGGGGCTCTAGATCAAAGCGTCTCTTGTATGCGATCTGGTGAGACATGTAAATAAGGACGCCACCACCGTGCCGGTTCCTGTCACGTCTTACTGGAGCTTGAAAACCATCTAGAGAAATGGCAACTGAGTCGACAGCCTCACTCAACCATGTTTCGGGGATAGCAACCACATCAAACTACAAGAGCAGACAACTCGTCCATTTTAGTACCAGCTACTAAACTATTTACATTGATATGCATAAAATTAATTTCTTTACGAGAGACAGGCCCTGGGTTGGGATGAATGTCTCCCGCTAGCAGGATCACAATAAAAGCGATACAAACTGAGATGTAAGTAAGAGTCTTACATGGGTTGAGTGTATACATACGGTTAACCTAGAGAATGAAATAAAAACCAGCGGAAAACATACCGATGACTGCCCTGTACTGCTCAGTGTCTATTGGCATGGTTTTGAACTCTTTCTCAGCAATCTAATTGGATCCGTTAAACTTTGAGTAAATGAAAAGGACATGCTCATTGTTGTGAACATAGATTGACACATAACAACAAAATAACAATGAAATAGAACAGATAAGTGCGACATTGCAAATACGTTCAGTCAATGTCAATCAAGTCAAAGTCAACAAAGTCAAAGCCGCCACAAAAACCGGGCTTACATAATACTGGATGTGTCTATTGTCCCTGATGAGAAGAATTGAAGTAGTCGTCGGGGGTTGTATAGGACTTGCCAGCAACGTAGAGAGTCATCGTCACTCCTCGGAGACGGAACTTGGGTTTTTGCTCCCTTGGCCTTGGCGTGTTTATAGGCATCACGGAGTAATTGTTTTTGCTTTTGTAGGGCAACAGGTAGGTGCTCACTTACCCCAACGCCAGATCGTGGTTGTAAGCGGTAAGCATGGCGCAAGACTACATCACGCTCAATCATAGAAACGAACTTAACAATAATCGGGTTACCGATTATCCGCGGCATCCGGTGAACGTTTACAAATGCAAATCTCCTGGCGTTGTCAACACTCAATTTCTTATCAATCAAGTCATAGGCTTCCTGGACAACATCTTCTCCATCCTTGAAAGGAATTCCCCAGAAAAGCAGGTTTTGTCGTTTGGGGTAGATTTCGTTTTGCAGAAGTTTGGCTTCCAGCTCGTCGATGCCCTTGTTGAGCATTTCTGCTTTTTTACCCGCGTCCTCTTTGACCGATTCAATTTCTTTGAAGGCAAGGTTGACGCTGTCTTGGGCACTTGATACTTCAAGACGCAGGCTCCTGATGTCTTCACTCATAGTTGTAACTGTTTCTGTAAGTCTCACGAAGCTTTGGGAGGTTTGGTTTGCCAGAGCAGACAGCTGACTTGCAATACTGTTCAGCGTCACAGTCGCCATCTTTACAGTCGGCCCCTCCTCTCTTAAGGATTCGTCAGAAGTCGAGCTCCGTGGATCCTGTTTCCTCTGCCTTTTTGCGCCCTTACGTGACGGCATTCAAAGGTAAGTATGTTGCCTCATCAGAAGTGACAAGTTTTCTGAAAGCCACAGGGGTGGAAAACAGGGAGAATGACGTGAAATGCCCGGCACGGACGGGAGAGTGATTACTGAGGACCCGTCAGCTCTGACGCCATCTTGAAAAAAAAATTACATGGAAATTAATATACATGTTCTAGTAGGACTTTGTTGCTTTCATCATTGTCCAATATAAAGTACTTTTATTGCCCTGATATAATTTTATCTGTGTTACAGGAAAACTCTGTCAGTCACTGATGGCACCTTCTAACGGCAACATCAGCGGCGGTAGTTCTTATGAGGACGTCGTTACGTATTACTGTGACGCTGGATACAAGATCAGCGGCGATGAAAAACGAACTTGCCAGTCGGACCAGACCTGGAGCGGCACTCAGCCTACATGCGCCCGTGGGTTGTTTCTTTTGTTTCACATGATTATGTTTCGTTGAGTTTTCTTTTTTTTTCCCAATTAAAGTAGTTCAGTCATTTCTGTTTGGTTTGGTGTGCTTAGTTGATGTCTTTGTGGCCTCTGCAGCATAGTGACTGCAAGTAGCCTTTTTTTAAAACTAAAACTACCTAGCATCCTACGTCCTCTCTTAGATAAACCCTGCCCAGAGCTACCGCATCCAACCAACGGCAACAGGACAGAAGGTCATCTTTACGGAGACACAGTCACCTTTTCCTGTAATGAAGCCTACGAACTGATCGGTTCTGAAAACAGAACTTGCCAGACCAACAAGAATTCCGAGATTTCATACCTCCATGAAATATGGGCTTGATATGTAAATGTAAATTTCCTCTTTAATTATGCAAATTACCTCCGCATTTACATGATATATGCATCGTGATGTATGTTAACTTTTGATTAACTTACAGATGTCCAAAGTATGACATTCCCATTATTCACCATTAAAAAATCATAGACTTTTTGCATAAATTATGCAAATTAGGTCATCATTTGCATAATTAGTATCTGTTGATGATCTGCCTGCCATAGGTTACATACATTACATGTATGAAAGTAGTATAATGTAAAACACTGTAATCATAGAATTTCCTCATTGAATATGCAAATAAAGTCCTCATTTGCATAATTTGCATTTAATCATGTACATCTCTCTCTTAGCTACGTAC
>NW_017802491.1:190162-199920 GCF_001625305.1 Branchiostoma belcheri
CCAAAGTATGACATTCCATTATCACATAAAAATCATAGACTTTTTGCATAAATTATGCAAATTAGGTCATCATTTGCATAATTAGTATCTGTTGATGATCTGCCTGCCATAGGTTACATACATTACATGTATGAAAGTAGTATAATGTAAAACACTGTAATCATAGAATTTCCTCATTGAATATGCAAATAAAGTCCTCATTTGCATAATTTGCATTTAATCATGTACATCTCTCTCTTAGCTACGTACACACCAAAAATTATGAAAATATGTTGTTCCTATCTGGACTTTTTGGCTTTTAAACATTTCGCCAGAAAGTGCCCTGCAGTTCCAAAACAAGCTGCTAGGGGGACCAAACTCACACTACTTATTCCTGACAGGAAAACCAATCTGTCACCAAAACATCAAGACCATAGCATGTTCAGGACAAAAGATACAAAACCGAAAGTTCTGCTGCAGTACCAAGGTCATCCACCAGGAGGCCCATATTCGACCTTGACGTTTGTCTTCCTAAGACTAACCAACATACAGAATATTATCATAATCCATAAAGGCGTTCTGAAGTTATGCTGACCACAAAGTTGCGGAAACACAGACAGACAGACACACAGACACACACACACATACATACATACAGACAGACACGCCAAAAACAATACCTCCATTTTTCATGGAGGTAACCAGAGCTGGTCCGGCGTGCAGCCCATTTGCTCCAGTAGGTGATAGCTTTTAATATTGTGGCACTCAGCCAACATGCGCCCGTCGGTGGTTTCTTTGTTTCCCATGATTATGTTTCGTTAAGTTTTCAGATTTTTCCAAAGTGAAGTATAGTTCTAATATTTTTGACAGACTGTTACAACGTATCTAAGTGGTGTCTCCCTAATATAGAAATAATGCGTATCTTTTCCTAATTACTACTAGTTTCATGTTTAAAGTCAAAACATATGATCCAACACAAAGATATCCTCTCACCTAGAGCTTTTGACCCTTCACTCTGGTCTTAAATAGCCTAACCAAGTGAGACTTTGTCACGTGGCTTTTCTGAGGTGTGATTTGTTTATAGGATTCCTTTGACCCAGTGTTGACGTCACACTTAAGAAAAGCCACGTGGCAAAAATCTCACTGGGTCATTTTACTGAGGAAGACCTAAGTGGCTCGTCTAAAGTTCTAGGTGAGGATATGTCTTTGCTTTATTTTTGGATCAAAATGTTTTAACTTTAAACACATGAATATTCACTTCCATGTACAGTATTTCCAGTAACTGATTCAGCTGAAACAGCGGGACTGTCCACCTTACACGTGGTGATGATTGCCGTGGTGCCATCTGTGGTACTATTTGTACTGGGAGTAGTAGCGGGGATTCTGGGATACCGGCGCGGCAGAAAGCGAAAAAGTGACGACTATGAATTAAAACAGTTTGACTTTCATCCAGATATTCTAGGTATATGATATCATGACATACTTGCAGTTTTTCCATTCTGTTATTCGGTACCAATGCGCAAAAACTATTGAGTAAATAGTCATGCTACATGTATGTATTAGAAACAGGAAGCACGTATAAATCAATTAATTAGAAGTTGCGTTGCTAAAAGCTTAACTGACTTCACCAATTCTGTATTTCATTGATACAAATGCATATTTTTGTATTGTATTCAATAAGACAGAAAAATGGGTATATTGATGATGTATACTGTTGTATTACACTGTGAGCCCTATTGGGGACACTCATAATGTTGTTTCACTGCTTTTGTTCCCAGATGCAAAATTAACAGATTTGCGTAAACCACCTCCCCCGCCTGTGCCGGCTCGGCCACAGTTCCTGGAGTACGAGGTAAACCCGACTGATCTGCGACTGAATGAACAGATCGGCAGAGGAGCCTTCGGTATCGCCTTCCTTGCGACTTTAAAGAGAGCTGTTGATGGTCTTCTCACGGAACAAACAGTGGTGGCCAAAACTGTCCGTGGTAAGTCAACGTCAGCTGGTTATTACGATACTCTATCTTCACTAACGCCAGGAGCTTCATTGATTTATTTTGCCACACGTCTTCAAGTCAAGGCGCGAGGATGCTGCCGTCAAACTATTCACACAGATGCTACGAGAAGACCATCCCTTACATGACCTTGTCCCTCTCTCCACATCTACAGCTACCGGTCGTTCATTTAGAAACAAAAACATTATCTATATCCCCCCGCCAGAACAAAAAGACTATTATATTAATAGAACTCTTTCATTCACCAGTCAATCAGACTCTATAACCGGACTGTACAGATAGAGTCTGGCACAAGATAATGGACCTTTGCAAATATCTGGGTTGTACACCTACTGTACTGTTTTTATAGTTGCCGTAAATATATATATTTTTTTATATTTTATCTTGTAAATATCAACGCCATTAAGGCAACATTGTATGTCATGTTTGTTATGTTTGATATCTTAATAAAGAATTGAATTGGATTGAATTGAATTGAATAATGGCTGAAAGCATGGCACATAGCACTTAAGCAGATAAAGTTAATCTTTGATATGATCTGGCCCAAAAGCAAAACAAGCACTCTACCCCCTGAGCAATTGCACCGGTGAAGCTTCAACAATGACAGGTTTTTGTTAAATTTGCAGAGAACGCGAGGGAAGAGGAGATACAGAATTTTATACAAGAGGTCGACACCACCATCACCCTGAGGGGCCACATCAACCTGCTCGGTCTGGTGGGATGTTGCACACTGTCCCACCCTCCCTACCTGGTGACGGAGTACATGCCGTATGGAGACCTTAAGAACTTCCTACTCAAGTGCAGGAAGGTACATGTATACGTAACTTTAATGTAGATATCTTTAAATGTGTTCTTATTCTGCCAGTAATGGTAAAACTATCAAAAAACTGCTGTCTCTATTTTGTTTGATGAATAATCATAATGATGTGTGACTAAAGTTTAAAAAAAAACTACTTGTAAAGTTATCTGCCAAATTTGTAGTTATCAGCCACCCATTTCAACATTTCAACGTGTGTGTATGGCTCGATAGATCTAGAAACTGTTGGCCCATTTTACTTAATGTATTTCATTTTTTTTTGCTTGCTATGCAGCCCTCAAGCAATTATTTGCGATTTCGCAGTTACCAAAAGTTCGTGTCTGAAAATTAAATGTCCCTTTGGTGTTTTTGGTATGTTAACCATTACAATACCTTATGATGAAGCCAAGTTATGTTCATGCTGACTCTTTTCATGTAAATCTACAGTTGAATGAGAGGCTTCAAGACAGCATGTATGACTTCGACGACATGAAGATCTACCAGGTAGCACGGCAGATAGCAAACGGAATGGTAAGCAGACAGTCCACACACAATATAATCATTGAGAACGCACGCATGTATACTGTGTTTATAAGACACAGCCTTGTAAACAGAATGAGCTTATATCATACGCCTAAATGCTCTGAATTCTATCATGAACTGCAAAAGCACATTCTCATCCCATACTACACACTTTATAGGCAAGATTAGCCTCATTGTTTGTTAGCAATAGATGCCAATTACCTTGTACAATTGTTGTGCGATGGCGTTTACATGTTTACTGAGGAAGACCAGCGTGACTGGTCGAAAGCTCTAGTTAACCCTACCTAGACCGGGCTTTTTTGGCGACGCCTCAGGGGCGGAGGCATTTGTGTAAGTACTACGATCGCTTTGAAAGAATTTCAAAAATTGCACGAATGCATTCCCTAGGGAATTGGTTTTGAGGTAGCCTCTGGCCTTGTGGTCATCAGACCAAGCAGAAAAGGCCTATGGCTATGTTACCATGCATGCAAAAGGCGCCTTTTCGGACAAACTGTGGCTTTTTGCACACAGAATATTAATGATTGTCTTTATTGATATTTCAAATATGTTTTCTTCTATCAAGAAAGAACAAATTTTGTTGCTAATAAGAAAGAACAAGGTGCAGCGCATATTCAATCTTATAATGCTTCAAATATGTTTTTAGTTTCAACTATATGATGCTTGTCGTTTTTTTTTATAACTTAACTGTGTGATACATGTGATAGTGATGTTTTTTGTAAGGAATTTATTCACTTGTGTGTTTTCTATTTTGTATGTTTGTGTCAGTCTTGCTTTTTTCTTTTTTTATTTTTCTTTGCTTTCACGATGCTGTTGCATTCAGTGCTTGTTTTTCAACTTTCTTGCGTGAAACACATGAATGCACACCCCAATCCTTCCACGACTAGGTTTCGTGCTGGCCAGTAAATTCCTGCTGTAGTCTGCATCTCAGGGTGGGCATGGTGACGTTAACCTGCGGGTATAAAGAGAGAAAAGAGCATAAACTAGAGTTCCCCGATCTCATACCTTCGCCAAATGATGTTAATCTTTATGACTGACAAATTATAGATTAGATTATTCCCCCCTGATTAAAGAAATAGGAACCTGATTTTCATGAATTATATCATTTTATCATAATCTCAACCAAAAAATTAACAAACAATGCATTCTAGCATTTCCTAATAAATTATGCAAATGAGGTTCTGATTTGAATAAATTATGTTTAATGATATTCACCTCAATTTAACTTTCAAATACCACAAGTATGAAATTCCAGGCAGTTATCATTACATAATTATAACATTTTCTCATTAATTATGCAAATTAGGTCATTATTAACATAATCAATATCTTCCTGGGTTTCTCTCGTTGTCAATTACCAATGTCACAAGCTTTAATTGTCCTATCATGGAATGCAGCTGATTTATAGAATTTCCCCATAAATTATGCAAATTATATCCATATTTGCATAATTGTCACATAATTATATGAAGGATCACGTAAGCTACCTACATACCAAAAATCACGACGATCCGTCAACCGGTTCTTGAGTTATCCCCTTTTGAATATTTTCAAGAATATATCGCTGCAGTTCCAGAGCAAGCAGCTAGGGGGCCTCAACTCACATCACTTCTTCCCCAGCACAAGAGCTACCTACCATCTAAATTTCATCCCCAAAGCATGTCTAGATCATGAGATATCAAAACCGGAAGTTCAGCTGCAGTACCATAACAAGCCGCTAGGGGGTCCAAAATTTAATCATTTTGAGGTCTCATCAAGACCTACCCACCTACCAAGTATCAAGACAATCCATCAAGGCCTTCTCAAGTTATCGTGTTGACAGACACACACACACACACACACACACACACATACACGAACGCCCCTGAAAACATAACCTTCTTGGCGAAGGTAATGAATCTATGCCAACTTTGGCCAGCTATGATTAACTTAAATTAACAAGATTTGGGGTCAAGTTTACACATAAATGTAAATATGCAAAGCATGTGAGTCGATTAATCAAAAGAATGCAATGAAGCGGACACATAAATACACCCTTTTCTGGCAATGAAATTTGTGACATCATGAAGTATACATGTCGTATTAGATTTTCTGCTGCCAGGTAATATATATAATTACATTATGAATACCATGTGTGCCAGACCCTAGCACTTCGGCAAGGAGCTTACCTCCTCGCTTAGGAGAAAGAAAGTGATTTTTTCTGAGCCTCTCGATCGGGCCTCTATATTGCCCAACACGCCCCAGTTTCGGAGCTGGCTTCCTTCTTTAATTTATCTAGAGTATCTATTCTGGGTTCCGGGCGTGTGGTTTCCCCGACTGAATGGAGTATCGTGTCACAGGGGCCTGGCACCCAGGCTACATTGTTTTCCCAGCAATGACATCATAGTAAACATGGTACCGTATTTCAAAACTCACACAGCTTTTAATGAAAGAAGTACTATTTACAGATGCGAACCGTGATTGCTTAACCATCGTGATTATGAACACTATTGCATAAAATAAGGATGGTTAGGCACTCACCTGGTTATTTTCTTCCACTTTTTGATTGTATTCTTGAGTAACTGTTGTGTTTGTCTTCATGTAGAGCTGAAAGAAACAATGTAGAACACGTTAGCTAAGTTTGTTGCATTCTAGGGTTGCATTATTCAGCATAGTTCGTCAGCGTTCAGCGTGACCACGTATGTGAAACTTGGACCTTATTATGTTGGGATGTCAGCAGGTAAACTACATGTATGTACAGTATACGCGGAAATAATATCAAGTTGCAATTGTGTGAATAGTATTAAGTTGTTAAAACCAATATAATGGCGTTGACCTAGAGATGAGTATATGACGTACTGAAACTGCCTTCGTGCACTCAGATGGTCTCCACTGTTCGGAACCCCGAGTCGTTGGCAAGTGCGGGCATAACCCTATATGCCGGCACCGGTGTTAAGTGTAGAACAGTAGGGTATCCCTCACTGTATGTCTGGGGTTTACTGGAAAGACAAGAAAAACCAAACGCCCGGGATTACTGGACAGAAGAGCCTTGACGGAGAGAATTAAGGGTAAGGCCGGAAAACCCTTGCGGAACTTGGCGTCAGGTGGCTCAAACTTTACATAAACCAGCAGCTAAAAACGAGCAGCTATTAAAAAAAATCACTAAAATACTGATCGTCGATACCTGATAAAGACCACCAGTTGGATCTGTAATGAAATAGTGCTAAAATTCTGTAAGCTAAATGGACGGAATAAACCACACAAAGAACAAGATGAGAAAAATCAGCACTGCCCGCCCGCCCAGAGGTATTTCATGCAGGGGTATTTTACGGGCTCAGTTACAGGACGATAATAATTAGAAAGGCCAGCTGGAAAAATCTGGCAAATCAGCAGAGTATATGGCTGGGGCCTTCAAAATGTCCCTAAGCCACTAATTTGAACACTAAGGTTTTGTCGGAAAGGGGAGTCCGAGAATATCAAGTAAGGCCGAAAAACGTGATCCCGGTGGAAGTTGACGTCATGTGGCGCACATTTTTAATGCGTAATAAACTAAAATTCCAACTTCTCTGCACGCGTGCGGTAAACAGCCAACAAGCAACTTTAAACTTTCTATAACTCCGAGTCAGTGATCAACAATGATGTATCGATCAGTCATGATATAACAACACCCAAATTCTGACACCGGAACTTTGAAGACACAACCAAGAACTTAAATTTCTAACATCGATCACACAAATAAAACGTTCAAGTCACGATGACAATGATGGATACTCTGCCCGGCCATCGAATCCGTAAACAATAATTTGTAATTCTTATCGTAAAAGCGAACTCACAAAAAATTCCCAAAACCACTGCGAGTGATACATGTACTAGGAACAAATTAATCAAAAGCTGATAGTCAAGAAAGGGTAAAGCCGATTCTCAGACCAAGCGCCCTCATCCTTGTAACACGCCTCATCGAAGGCGAAAAACTTATTCTAGTTCTCTACTCTGAGGCTCAGTTTCTCTAAGGTTAGTAGAACTGTTCCTCCGCATTTATAGGTCTGAATCTTTGTCGGAAACTGTACGTGATACTAGTAAATAGCGTCACAAATAGTGATGACCCATTTAGAACCACAATAAGGAAATACCCGGGGGCATGACGACAACATAGGGAGATCCAATAAAACCAGAATAACATAGAAAAAGTTGTAGAAATCTCGAAAAAGTCTGCTTGAAAGATACCAAGAATTTCGAACAGAAATAGGGGAAAGTTTACTAAACATACATATACAGAACACAAAGTACATACTAGTCTCGTACACAAAAAAATGGCGACTGTGTACTAGTACAACAACTAACAGACATGTGACACTGCAAAAACACGGCTGTGATTGCAAAATTTAGACTGATACGATTATGGCACATTACAACATTAGGAAGTTTTTAATAGCTTCAACCCGTCCTTCGTAGGTTCCTCTGTACCTCTACGGTAGCCAGGCTTTAGCGCCCGCAAACAGTGTAAAACTATAACAGACAGATTTTAGAAACCAACGAAGTTTTAAGAACTTACCTATTTTGTTCCAAGTAAAAATCCACGCTGACCAAGCCGGCTGCCGCGGCGCGCTTCCCCTGTCTAGTCCGGTGACCATACCAGCGGAGCTCCCCGGTAATTCCTCGGTGCTGCGCCGCCGGCCGGTGGAGAGTCCGTTTTTAATTGGGGTATAACAAAATCAACAAGACTGGCAATGAAAACATACATTGCCATGGCGACGGTGGTTGCTGTTAGGGTTATTGTTTGCATGGCACTGCCATCATTTCATGATTTTGAGGAAGACTTGGTACTTGGACTTTGGTCTAGACAGATACAGTACACTCCTCCCCTGAGCGCATAGTGAACGAGCCCCGGGGTCACAGAAAGTAGGACCATCTGGGGCAGACAGGTCTTCAGGGTTCCAGGTATGTGGGCATAGATGTAGGTCAGAGAAATGCCTGTGGACATTCCGCATGCCTGTGGACATTCCGCATGCCTGTGGACAAAAATGCCTAATAGTATACAATTCCTAGAATTCTTATTATATCTATTTAGAAATAGTAGCAATGTCGCCTGTAGAGCAGAATTAGGTAGATGCTTGGTCCAAATGGGCACAACCTCACACTCCCTTCAAATGGATGCTCTCCTCTTACAGCAAAGCCTTCCAACAAATACCCGTAGACTAACTTTATTGCAACGTGTTAGATCACAATGGATACTCCTCTTTGTGGCATTAGCATTCCGAATCAACATTGTGACCCTGAACATGTTGGGGAAATGCTGAGAAGGACTCTGACTTACAGATATACACATGTCTTCTTCAGTTTACAAGAGAGAAGTCAAACCCTTCAGACATAGTTTTAGACATACATGTAGCTATAATCTTAGACAAATACCTTTCATTTGTAGATTTTAGTTATTTTATATACTGCTCTTCTTTTATGTTTGTAACTGGCAATTAGCCTCCGGGGCCGGGGCATGAACAGGAATGTGAATCAGCATGTGTCTGCTCAGTTGTGAATCTGTTCAATTTCCACAATGTCGCAAGGGTTTCCTGGAATTTCACTTCGAAGGAAAGTGGTCCAGAATGTAGGACATACACTTGAAAGGCATGTGGGAAAGGCATGTGGGTATGATTGTAGGTATGTGAGGAAAGCAGACTGATTGTGGGGCTGGAAAGAGAGATCACTTTGGCTTGGTTTGAGGCAGTCATCACAGGGAGGTACAGATTCGCGGCCTGAGTTCAGAGTTTACAAGCCTGGTAACCAGTCTCAGCGGGTCAGTTTAGAGGTGTTTTCCGACCCCAACAGGGAAACACGCGTACGGCGGTCTGTTTCACCACTACAAGGACTAGTTTTCAGTTCTGTGTGGTTGTCCAAATGGGGACCTTCCGCGTGCTTCTTACGGCCTGGCAATCCTTAGAAGGTAATACAACATCCAATGTATTTATGAATAAAAAGAGCCCTATAGGACACCTGTGTCGATCGTAAAAAGTAAAAATCTTCCTCTGTTGTTGGAACTGTGATAGATTTGTGTGATTTTAATTTTAGGTGAAACGTAAGTCTGTTATAAAGGACTATTAAATGTACAGGAAATAATCTGCCATTGAGAATGATTACCCGGGGAATAATTGTCCTATAACAAAATTGATCTAGTCGAAGGATTTGGTTATGCTTACCTAACGTTAACAACCTATCAATTTGAACATCAATATCTGATGTCCACAAGAAATATTATATTAAACTACATATGAGACCTCACCTATCGAAAATGTACACAACCAATTCTGTAAAAATGTTCTTGGTGTATTTAGAAATAGTAAGCAATGTCGCCTGTAGAGCAGAATTAGGTAGACTTCCTTTAGATACAGATATTTGTATATAGATATACTAGTAGTTAAATTCTGGTTATGCTTGGTCCAAATGGACACAACCTCCCA
>NW_017802491.1:199940-207621 GCF_001625305.1 Branchiostoma belcheri
ATACCAAGAATTTCGAACAGAAATAGGGGAAAGTTTACTAAACATACATATACAGAACACAAAGTACATACTAGTCTCGTACACAAAAAAATGGCGACTGTGTACTAGTACAACAACTAACAGACATGTGACACTGCAAAAACACGGCTGTGATTGCAAAATTTAGACTGATACGATTATGGCACATTACAACATTAGGAAGTTTTTAATAGCTTCAACCCGTCCTTCGTAGGTTCCTCTGTACCTCTACGGTAGCCAGGCTTTAGCGCCCGCAAACAGTGTAAAACTATAACAGACAGATTTTAGAAACCAACGAAGTTTTAAGAACTTACCTATTTTGTTCCAAGTAAAAATCCACGCTGACCAAGCCGGCTGCCGCGGCGCGCTTCCCCAGTCTAGTCCGGTGACCATACCAGCGGAGCTCCCCGGTAATTCCTCGGTGCTGCGCCGCCGGCCGGTGGAGAGTCCGTTTTTAATTGGGGTATAACAAAATCAAAAAGGAGTGGAAACTAGACAAGAGAGACAGGAGGTTTTTTAACTATTTTCTTTTTTTTAACTTTTCGACGTGACAGAGACATAGACAAAGGAAGGGGAATAGAAAAAGGATGTGCCAAGCTACCCACGACAGGTTACTGTCCAAGTGCTCCCACCAACCCACTCCTGCCAACTTGGCACATCAAAATAAAATAATGACATAAAAGACAGACATTCCACAACAAAAGACTAATACGAGTAGTAGGGAACGGGGGGTTGCAACCGCAGGCGTAGTTTTGGTGGAGAGTCCCCGGCGCCCCGGCCCGGCCAGTGGAGAGTCCCCGGCGCCCCAGCCCGGCCAGTGGATAGTGCCCGGCGCCCCGCGCCCGGCGGGAACCAAAAGCTGTGGGGCCCGGGAGGGTTCTGGCAACTGGTGTCCCCAACTCCGTTCTGAAGTTCCGAGCCGGCTGTTGGCCGTTTTAAAGTCAGGACTTACATCAATCAACATTTTAGACATCGTAACTAGGGGCGTTCTATAGCCTGGGACCATCATTGGTGAATACATAATGTCATTGACTATTTAATTGTAATATTGAGCTGAGAAAACTGTTTCCCTGACACTCCAAACAGGTCGGGTGAAAAGTTCAAGCCATTGACCCACTTTCGCCTATCCAAGAAGGCTATGCTATAACGTTAGATAACCTTCTTTGCCAGTCTGAGCGCAGTGAGAGCGAAGGTATGTTTCGCAGGAAATAAGAAATTAGGTGTTCGTTACCACTCTCCCGATGTGGAAATGAAAGTAGATTTGGTTACGTTTCGCGACGATTGGAAAAGTCCATTGATCCCGATCATTGGGAAGCCGAATATTCCACTTCCGGGTTCTGCATGCTATTATATAAGCAGCAGCCCATAATACTCTGACAAACATTTGACCAATCAGCAACCGCATGCTGTTACAGGTCTTTCAGATAAAAAAAAAAGTGACCATGCCTGTCTGCCCGCCCATATCATGTTATACTTGGGGCGGGTTGTGTAACATAAGCTTGATCCTTCGACCAATCGTGGGCCCATAGAGTAAGTTTAGACCCTTGAAGTCGGCCGCCGACGAACTATATATGGTTTACGTGGTAGTCCGTGGGTGGGGCGAGAAAGATGAGAAACCTCTCATGTGGGACTGTTTTGGGGGCGGTACTACGTCGTGAGCTACCCATGAGCTCACATCTGGTACACACATGTAAGAACTGGCCAACACAGCATTCCCTAGCCTGTGTTACACAAGGTTAATGACCCCTAATCTCCAAGCAGATCCCTCTCGGTGGCAAGAAGACAGTATCAAATTGGCTAGACAGTATCCATTAGCCAGAGAAGCTCCATTAGCCACCGACGGGATCTGCAGAAAGTCGCGCTGTACAAGGTTATTATCACTCAATTGTTATCTAATCAAAGTTTCAAACCGCGATCAGTCCGGGTTTAGGAAGAAGAAGGTGTGAATTATGCCCGGCGCGCGAGCCCCTGTCCTAATCTCCAAGCAGATCCCTCTCGGTGGCAAAAAAAAGTATCAAATTAGCCAAACTGTATCCATTAGCCAGAGATCGAAGCTCCATTAGCCACCGACGGCCATATATAAAAAGGTAACGATCATTCCCCACAACCTCTGCTTGGAAAGTACCCCTGTCCGGCATCTCACAGGAAGTATCGTCACAGGTCATTTACGATACCGTTAGCGGGCCAGTTTGAATTCCAGCCGCGGCAGTAAAAGAGGCGAAAGTCCGACGCGTTTTCTGTGATACCAACTCTTGCCCGCCCGCTTCTTTCATTTTAATGAATAAATGAATACGCCTCCCTCCCACAACAAAATACGAAGCATTGCTCTCCCCCTTTTCTCCGAAGATAAGGCCACACCAAGTAAATTTTATGGATGACGTCCTTTGGAGACCCTAAATCTAATGCGAGAGGGCGAAAAAAAAAACAAGAAGGGCCATAAAAAACAAGATGCCTAGATTAGAAATATACTAAGAGACGACAAATGTTAGGACACAAATTAAATGAGGTGACACAGTGTAACAAGCAAGAAATCTTTTATTCATCATCAAAACAGCAATAAATCAGGTGGAACAGCAGTTGTCGTCTTGTGCTTTGGGGAGATAGATGGAGCGGTCAGCAAGTTTCTTCAAATGTGGCAGCATGTACCAAACTGAATTCCTAATAGAAGTCTTGCTTGATGCTTCATAAGCTTTGGTCCGTACAAACCTATTTGTGGCACTGTCGTGACTCTTTGGTCATAGTAACAGGAACAGGCCAAAATCAATGCGCGCGTGGACGTCATCCATAAAATTTACTTGGTGTGGCCTAAAGTGCAAATACAATCCTTGTGCTCTTCACACAATTGAAACAAAAATATACTCGACGTCCACCAGTCAGTGATACGCTAACATATGTCAATAGATTCGTTTTCTTTATTCATCGCGATATCGGCAAATTTCGCAGTCTTACGTTACACAAATTATCCCATGTGGTGAAAATATCCGATGCATCATCGAACAGTATATTTTTCTCCTCCTTGCAAACAGTAAATAATCAAGTACCTATCTGTCCACTATCCTGGCTTCGAGGCCATTAAATGGACTATCCAGCACAGAGGAAATTCACATGGCAAATCGGAAAGGAAACTAACTTTGTGGAATAAAACAACGTTTGCAAACTTTTAACCATGCAGGGACAACAAAATGTCTAGAACGCACCGCATCCAAACACAACGGTAGGATAGTAATGATCGCCAGAAACACCAAAATATATGAATATATGTAAATGTAAAAAACTAATACTTCATTATGTGTTGAAAATCAAATCTGTATTTATTTTGTTGATCTCGAACGTTTATTTGGTAATTCTGTACGCAATCATGTTAACTCTGAGACGTTGTAGTGCTGTCGCTGTCAGCTGGCGGTATGCTAATAAGGCATGTGCGGTTGCCACCAGTTCACAGATTGCGGGAAATAGGGGCACGGGGAGGGACTTTGACACATTTCTCAAAGAACTTGGTGGGGATCAGGACAAAAAAAACGGCCATATATAAAAAGGTAACGATCATTCCCCACAACCTCTGCTTGGTTGGTGGGGATCAGGACAAAAAAAAACGGCCATATATAAAAAGGTAACGATCATTCCCCACAACCTCTGCTTGGTTGGTGGGGATCAGGGAAAAAAAAAACGGCCATATATAAAAAGGTAACGATCATTCCCCACAACCTCTGCTTGGTTGGTGGGGATCAGGACAAAAAAAACACGGCCATATATAAAAAGGCAACGATCATTCCCCACAACCTCTGCTTGGAGAGTACCCGCCAAGCACATATACCCGCGAAACAGGATCCAGCCGGCCAGGGTAGTTAGCGCCCCCGCTGTGACTTTCAAACACGTGATCACGTTGCTGTTACACGTCATAGGCATGCTCAGGTGAATCATCTGCTTTTTCTGGTAGCATCATGTCTTTTCTAGTAGTATACTTGTGCAATGCGGAAGCTTCGCTGCGGCACACATGATACATGCAATTAAAGAAAGAGCTGAACATTGTGTGCTGTTCAACAACTCCAACATCATATCTAAGGGTCTACCTAAATACCTCAACCGGTTTTAACCGAGCCTAATATGAAGTATACATGGCTGATGAAATTTTTTAACGCTCTGGCTACATTGTCTATGCGATTACGAATAGATATATATAGAATACAACACGGGGTATTCCGTATCGCCCGAGGTACCAGCCCGACCGCGCGTCGGATCGCCCGACGGCCGAAGGCCGGAGGGAGATCCGATCCGCGGGAGGGCTGGGACCGAGGGTGATGCGGAATACACCGTGTTGTATTTTATTTATGTCATACCCACCCAAGAAAACACGCCTTTCAATGCAAAATGAGCAGAAAGTTGGTGTCCTTAAACCCAAAAAGTAGCAACAACATCAATTCCAACGTCCGAATTTTGCATTCGAATTTTCGAAAGCGTTGCACGCGGTTAGGGCGAAACGCGTTCGAATCGTTCTATGGAACATTTGGAAGCCCCGGGCCGTACGCGTTAAGAAGCCCCGGGCCGTACCGCTAGTTACCACACGGGCCGGAACACCCGTATCGAACGTAATCGCGGCCCAGGTAGGACATAACATTCAGTATCTCCTATTTATTTGCGAGTTTAACTTATAACTTCTAATAGATCATAAGTGGAGTCGCAAATACACTAAGTATTAGGTTATTGTCTTTTAAGAGTGTGATACACCCCGCAAAATAAATCCATAATCATGTTATAGAAGTTTCGCTGTATATGTGCTGAGTTTATGGTGCTGCACAAGCTTTTTACTTGCCTGATTTTGACTAAGAATTTATCGCACGCCAGTTACATTAACCCTACCTAGACCGGGCTTTTTTTAGTATGGGGGGACCGGGGGGGGCTCTTTTGACCCCCCCCCTCAGAACTCGCGAACGGTATGTCGTATGACCACCAAATTTTCAGAGGATGGTGTACTAGTAAAAATTTATAGTATCTATAATTTTTATGTCGTTATGACGTAATATGACGTCATTATGACGTCATTAATGCGATTTTATTGGCCAAAACCGTCTAGATGGGTTTTTTTCCTGAAAACTAAATGGTTTTCAACATAACTACCAAAAGTGTTTATGACAGAATATTAGGGTATACTAAGTCTTATGTTGCCCATAGCAACACTGGTGACGTCATAAAATGACGTCATGCATATTTAAGACATCCGCCATCTTGGATCATCAATCTTGAATTTTCAAAAATAGTTTTTTTTCATGATAAAGCCTAAAATACATTGTAAACATACTTAAGACCTTCATTTTAACCTTTTCTGGAAAAAAAATGGAAGTATTGATAAAATTTTAAGGAAAATAACCTGTTCTAATGATATGGTCCGCCATCTTGGATTTTGGCCAAAGACGTCATCAAATTAGCATAAATTCTGTGTATTTAATGATAAAATTTACATAAAATTATATGGGATGTTATAAATATTAGAAACCATCAGTAACTTGCCATAAAACCCATAAAACTCTATTGTTGAAACAAAAAGTACTTAATTTAGCAAAAAATGCCAGAGAATTGTTGCAAACAATATTCTAGGAAAAGTCACCAAGTTTGGCCCTAGCCGTTCAGACGCTAGGTGACATCAAAGTTGGCGCGGGCACTTTTAGCCCCCCCCCCCCCCTCCCGGTCTAGGTAGGGTTAAAATGATTTCTTTGTGTTGCATTTGGATCAAGTTATAACTTTAAACATGAAGTATCATAGATGAACTTCCATTTTTATTTGTTTTTGTTTGTTGACAGAATACATGTATATCCATTTCACACATGACGTTTGCACTTTTTGAATTGTATTTTTTCTGTCTTTCTCTCTCGAATCAGACTTACATTTCCCAGGCTGGTTACGTGCACGGTGATTTGGCCGCCCGGAACGTGCTGGTAGGAGAAGACCTGGTGGTGAAGATTGCAGACTTTGGCCTGACAACAGACATCTACGAACGAGGCTACCAGCGGCAGGACGCGGAGCAGAAGATCCCGGTGAGGTGGATGGCGCCGGAAAGGCTAATGCGAGAGGGCCGGTACACTAACAAGAGTGACGTGTGAGTAGTTATTGCTTTGGTTTTGTCCTAGATTTAGGTTCGTATACTAACTATAATCTGGAAAAAACAAACTTGAAAGCATGAGCAAGCTGGTGTCTAATCTGAGGTTGTCGATCTAGTTACTATTACTAATAGTCTCCCCCGGCTTCTTTGGCCTTTTGTAGGCTCCCAAAGGACAAGCTTGGATGCTTCAATGTGAGGATGTCTGATGCAGTGTGCAGCTAGCGTCATTTTGTGTGTTTTGATTTTCTCTGGTTACAGTAGAGGCAAATCATGATACGGTACGTCTTTTTTAGCATAATTCATGATCAAACCCAATTCTCACGCCCAGTTGGTCCTTCGGTGTGGTGCTGTACGAGATCGCTACGCTCGGGAACGTGCCCTATCCGGGTCGGGAACGCACGCTCCTGGAGGAACTCCGCACAGGGTACCGCGAACCACGCCCGCCTGGCCTCAAACAAGAACTGTACGTGAAGGAGCATATTGTTTTTTTTTTATAAATTTCATTCACATTTGTTTCTTTAGAATCATTTAAAAGCAGCATGGTGGTTTCCAGAGGTCCTCCTCACAAATAAGAGTTAAATCAACAAAAATAACGGTGACAATAATGTGTTGTAAAAAAAAAAAAACTAACTTTGGGGAAACATTAGCTCGTGTTGAGAAACTACAGGTTAAATAAAGTTTAGTAATGTACTCTTTTACATGCAAATGGTGGTGACATCAACCTTGTGTCTTTTGTCTACTCCAGCTACAAAATTGTAACATTGCCAATCACCGATGACTTACACATATTATAAATAACCAATAGGTACGACATGATGCTGCGGTGCTGGCAATGGGAGGAAGATGATCGCCCGGAGTTTGAGGAGCTTTACGATGAGCTGGACGCTGTGGTAGAATTGATGGCCAAGGATTACGTCAAACCCGGTTCCAGCTCCCCAGTGGGGGGTCAGAATGAGGCAGCAGAAGCTCTTGAAACCTCGTACGACGTCCCAAAGTCAGGCCGGATGGGGATGCAACTCCGCGTCACTGCAGACGTCTACAACAGCGAAGATCGTGATGAAGCCGACTCACTCGCGTCCTCCAATGCAGAATTCAGTTCCGCGCCAATAGAGAAGGATGTGGACACTGATAAATATACCCATACAGCAGTTAACAAGTGCAAGGCCACGCAGCAAGACACCCTCTCGGAAAGTGAAGACCAGGACCAACTACAAGTGGAATACTCCATCCCACCGGGTGCAGTAATTATGGATACCAACGACAGTTCCATCGACTCCGAGTTCATGTACATATACTAGTAAATGTCGGGGACAAGGCCCGAATAGTGGCAAGTGTAGTATCCAATCTACTATGAAGTGAGGCACGTTCTAAACTATATGTATACTGTCTTTGATCGGCTCATGTGTCGTGGCCCTTTGAGGAGTAAAAATGTTGGGGCCGTGACAACCGTGTGTACAATCAATAACAATGATTACCGTGTTTGCCTAGCCTACTGTGCAGGCCCCGCGGCGGTGGGGAAGAGTTTTTAACGCATTATTTTAATATAGCCGGCCATCCTACATAGCCGCC
>NW_017802491.1:207641-209293 GCF_001625305.1 Branchiostoma belcheri
CTATATTAAAATAATGCGCTAAAAACTCTTCCACACCGCCGCGGGGCCGTGCACAGGAGGCTAGTGTTTGCCAACACACGGAGCAAAGTCAAGTTGTTGAAAACAGCTTGTCACCACCTGAGAATTTAAGAACCCAACGTCACCACGACAACAACATCAACAGACTGATGTTGCCAATATTTTCTTTCGCTATTTTTTAAACAAAGGAACGGGTAAGGGCTTTGAGAACCACTTACTGAATCCCCTCTTAAGTAGTTGGTCAGTCTTTTCAAAGTTTCCTTGATTCAAATTCCTTGCCTTTTTCCTTTCGTGTCCGGAGCAGAAACTGCACAAATACACACGTACGTCAAAATGTCAAAGATTTCTTTCATTTGAAATATTTCAATTTTTGGTGCAGAAATGGTACATAATGCCCCTGTCAAAATAAGGGAAGAAAATGGCTACTTCAGTCTGTTGATGCTGCATGTTCCGATGAAGACGTTGGACCCTTGAAATTCTCAGCTGGTGAGTTGCTGTTTCGACACCTTGACGCTCTTATAATTTGTTTGGTCTACAGGGAAACAATACCAGTCATAGTTTACACGGCGGCCACGACGCACATTTTTACCACTCGAAAGGCCACGACACACCTGCCGACCGAGGCTATATTAGTCTTTACCAGGCTTCGGGAAGCGGCTGGAAAAAGTATAGTGCCAAATAGAGCGAGTTGGGCCAAATAGATATGTGTGGCAAACTCCACACTACCAAAAGTTTCTTGTTTTTCCTTGTGCAAAGAAAATTTTCTGTCAGCAAGAATGTTATTCTTTCAACAAGAATCTTCAAGAAAATTCAAGAAATCCATGTTGTTCTTATTCTAATAATTTTTCCCACAGCTAATTAACCAATATTTTAGGAGTATTATTCTTGTGGCGCAAGCATTTCGGGTTCTTACACGAAGAATCTTTTAACTTTTGTAGTATCAGTTTCTTGAAACTCTTTCCTTAATAGCATTTCTTGTACCTAGAATACGGTTCTCCTACCAAGATTGAAGCAGAACATTAAAAAAGCTTCTTGAAGCTAGAATAATATTGTCGCAATACGATTAAGTTTCTTGCAGCAGGATAAGTTTGAATGGGTTTTCCAATGCATGTTGCATGGCAGGAAAACCCTTTCTTTCCTCAAGAAAATAATTCTTATACCAAGATTAAAGTTCTTGCAGCAGCAATCCCCTCTAGCGAAACAACTCCACTGGCATGTTATCTTTTTATTTGGCCAAATTCTACTCTTTCCAGCCGCTTCCCGAAGCCTGATAGAGGCTTAGAATGCGCCAGAGTGAGCAAGCTGATAGCCTTTCAGCAGACGCTCTTTTATGTCCACTTAAATCAAATGGTTGAATATACACTCCTTTAATTCCCTCGGGTGATATGCACAACTATACGCAGGTCATACGTTAAAGGGGTCATGAAGAACTGTGACAGGGCCCGTAACACTTCGTATATACACGTACAATGGGTGGTTTATAATGTACGCATTAGTTAGCCTGAGATACCGGTTTCAGTTACAAACTCTTCTTTGGCAATTTAACGTAGACATATTAAGTTCAAAACACTGCCTTTTTACAGAGCAATTCTTTATAGGCCGAACGTTTCTGCGCACTAACGATTCGGAAACTT
>NW_017802491.1:209379-248658 GCF_001625305.1 Branchiostoma belcheri
AAATCAAGGTGATGTGCCTTGTGCCTAGATGGTCTAAGCTTCCACCACCGTTGAATAACATCCAGTACAAGTGCTTTGTAAGGAGCCACTTCTTTTGGAGTGCAAATTCCTAAAATCAAGGTATCACGATCTCAGGTCACGACGCTTTTTCTGGGATAGACAAACACTGAATACCATTCAGAGCCCCCGTTATATAAGGAGCCCATTTCATCTTGTGTGACTATTCCTACTTTTAACCTCGTGGCACGTCCAGCCACGAACCACTTCGAGCCACAGGCATCCACCAGAACCAGACGCCCGATCGTCCACATAACGTCTGAACACTACCGAGGTGAGTCGGTGAATGTGTACTTGTTTTTGATTCTCTCATTTTTTTTTCTTTATCTTTACTGCACTCAAAACTGACTCAACGTACGTATTTTGTTCTGCCGATTCTGCCGATCGGAAAAAGAGCTGACCAGTCTGAATTCTCAACAACCGATGCAGGACTGCGCGTGTGGTGTCGTCACATGATTTTGTTCTGCCGATCCGCAAAAGAACTGATCACTCCACAATCCTAAAAATCGACGGCGTCGGATTGAGGACATGGCACTGTATTTTGATCTGACGATCCGTAAAAGGGCTATTAAATAGTCCACAATCCCAAAAATCGATGCCTTAGGATTGAACGTATGGCGTCGTGTTTGTTCTGCCGATATACGCGATCCGCAAAAAAGATAGACGAGTTCGCAATCTCAACAACAACAACCGGCACCGTATTTTGATCTGCAGATCCGCCAAAGAACTGACGAGTCCGCAAATTCGGTAGCTGACGCAGGTACAGGTCCAGAAATATGTTCTTCTGTCATCTTCAATATTTTTTTAAATCCAATTTTAGCATTATTTTCCCCTTAACTGGAGGTTAGACGTACTTGGATTAAGTGTAAATCTTTTCTGAAGCAAGATTTGTACGGCTGGATCATTTCCTAATGCGAACCCGAACCCTAGTAGGGCAAGTTAAGAGCGTATTTATTATCAAATCCTCGTGAGAAACCTATGACTGGCTCACGCACCACCATCAACAATAACCAAAACGGACATCATGATCATCACTTACTTCAAAAGAGAATCACGTCGCCGAGGCGTGTTTTAAACGCCACTTTTATTTTAGCCTGATCTGAAGGTTTGAGCGCTTTGTTAAAAGTCCAGTTTTGGTCTTTCCACCCACCCTCAACAGGGAAGGGGGGCTACGGGTCGATCTTTCCGGCACTTGATTTTTGGCACTCCCAGCCCCGAGGACAGACAACACTTAAGCTCCTGTTCTGTATAACAGGAGATTTCAGACTAATTTGCATCATCTTGTCTTGACTTGTCTGACTTTTGTTCCTTTTTCGACTTCCAAAAAATTGTCTTCACTTTATTTGCATATCAATCAAAAGGTTGTGCTTATAAACCTGCATTTCCCCTCTGGTCTCTCAGTCACTGACGAAAGCTAGCGGATACTAGCTGAAACGTCTGACGTTTTCAAAATCAAATCCAGTTGCTTGACTAACTGCTTTTTGGCGTATCGTATTACCTGGATGTCTTACCTTTATCAACGTAAGTGAATTAAGGCCTAATTTTCATTCTTAATGGGAAATTGCTATAATTTTATAGTACTAACTGCTGGGAATTTTATACTAGCTGAATTCGTAAGTTAAGTCAAGGTGAACATCAATAGTCATAACCTCACTTGACCTCATTTGCTTGATTTATTAGGAAAGGCTAAAATATGATTATCTGATATAATACATGCAAACAAAATCAATAGGTAAAATGTTTAATTCGTCCACCATCAGGGTAAACATCATATGGCGAAGGTATTTTCTACTATACTCACTCGAGGTGTTGTAACATTTCCGTTTTGATGCTCAGTCGCTTTTTTCTTTGTATAAGAAAGAAACAGACACTTCGCGTTGATTGTGTGAAAAAAACAGTACTAATCTTTGAGAGCTCGAAACTACCCTTTTATTTAAGACGGCTAGTACGGTATGTATACTTCATTAATTACTAAGGGTGTCTTGGTCGGATTATTACTGTACGTATTCTTTTGTTACGCCATTTATTTTCCTGCTTCCTAATCATTAACAACTCACTCGAGGTGTTGTAACATTTCCGTTTTGATGCTCAGTCGTTGTTTCTTTGTACAAGAAAGAAACAAACCCGTTTTTAAACACCTCGCGTTGATTGTGTGAAAAAAAAACAACAATAGTACATATTTTTGAGAACTCGAAACTACTCTTTTATTTACGACGGCCTAAGTAGTTTCTTATTACCTAGTACGGTATGTGTACTTCATTAATTACTAAGGGTGTCTTGGTCGGTTTATTACTTGTTACACCATTTATTTTCCTGCTTCCATTACCGTTTACATCAATAACGTTACTATAACAAACTGTGCCTTATTCGGCCTTCTAAGCCGTGAAGTTCCTTCAAGTGAAACCAAATACCTAACGCAAATACCAGAAGGTCACCTTTCTGCTATGTAACTTGACCATCGCGTTATCGTAAATATTTAGGACTGTTGGCACGGTAGTAGTATAGTAGGGGGAGAAAGTGGCGAATTTGGGGCGGCGCTATGGGGCGGTGCGGGTCAGGATCACATTAATGCCGACGATGCCTCCTCAGCATATGACAGACATATGGATATGATTGTTTTAATGTTGAACGTATGGACATAAGTTGTGTTTATGATCTATGATATATATTCCGATATAGTAAATATGAATGGGCTTGTGAATCTATCCATGAGGAGGGTGTATATATGACTGAGAACTATGTATATTTCTTCCTCCTCCCGTCCTCCAACTACCGAAGTGAATGAACAGCTAGTGAAGGCATGTGTCTCACATAGGTATTAGTGGGTAGTATTCATATGTCATATCTTAATGTCTTTATTAGGAGTATATGTTTTAATGCGTCCATATTTCCTCCTCCTCCTCCCGAAGTGAATGAACAGCTAGTGAAGGCATATGTCCCAAACATATATTAGTAGGTTATACTTGTATGTCATATTTAGTTATCGGGGTGTGTATATGTTTTAATGTGAGCATATTTCCTCCTCTAACTTCCGAAGTGAATAAACAGATAGTGAAGTCATGTGCCCACATAAGTCGGTAGTACTCATGTGTCATATCTAGTTATCAGGAGTGTGTATATGTCTTTCGTGTGTGTATATTCCCTCCTCCTCATTCTCCTCCTCCCGTCCTCCAACTCCCGAAGTGAATAAACGGCTAATGAAGGCATTGTGTCCCACACAGGTATCAGTAGGTAGTATTTATGTTATATCTAGTTATTAGGAGTGTGTAATCTATGTGTGTTTAATGTGAGCATATCCCCCCCTCCTCCTCCCGTCCTCCAACTCCTAACAATAGTTATTTGAGTACGTAGTATCAAATAATTGATAGTTAAATATCAAGTGGGCAAGACGGTAACACAAAATCCCGGACACGCAAACATGTTGTAAGATTTATTTATTGATAGTTTTGTAAGATAACATTACAACAATTATCTTTGTCTTTACCTATCTTGAGTGTACTATCGATGCCATTGACCGGGTGAGTTCATGTCATTTCAATACAAGACAAGGTAGCCATGATTCCTCAACAGGTTCTTTTCTGAGACCCATTTTTTGTCGTATTTAATCGTTGTACTTTTATAGGGCAACGAGGCAAATTCTACTAGATTGAAGGTTCTGCCAAATCGTTTGGTTTCCCTGATGACACGCTACGGAAATTCTCCTTCATTTCGGGGTCGTACAACGGTCCAATCCCGGTAAAGTGTCCACGAATCTTCCACGTCGGCTTCATTGTCATCGTCTTCTTTGTCTTTTTCTTCAGAACTAGTCACTGACCCGTCCGTTTCAGAATCGGATTCCTCTAAATCTTCTTCATCATCTACAGATATAGTAGAACTCTCATCTTCTTCGTTCTCCTCTCCCTCGTCGTCCTCCTCCTCTCCCTCGTCCTGGTCCATATCCTCTCCCTCCTCCGAAGAGCTGAGTATTTCCGTATCGTTATCAGATGACATGCTGGAGTCGTCATCAAAAATATCTAAGTTCCTGGAAGCCCCTGTTTCTGGGTCCATGACGCGGCGCTTTGTTTCGAGCTCCTGACCGTGTTGTTCCCGCTGATGATGCCGCATGTTGTCTTGGCGAGAGAATTTTCGAGCACAAACGTCACAAACGTGCGGCATGGTCAATAGCTTTAGAGAAAATGATTCCATTCTCTACCTGACACTTATATCTACCGAGCTTGTTCACGTGATGTTTCGCATATGTCTAGATGCAAAGAGTTTACCATGATTGTATTTTGAGGTCTTTTCAGTCCGGCTAATCAAATAAGAATCTTAACTGTGCCCAGCAGAGAACATAAAATAATATTAAAGCCATGGATACATGATAAAACAGTGGACATTGGAGAATAATTCGTGGATAGGTAAACAAGATTGACAAGTATGGAGTCATTATATTCGTGAATAAATCGCTCTTGTTGTAGCATGCCCAACTTCGTCCCTTTGACGTCACGGACAGCGGTGTCGGTGTCGCACAGACTACTCATCCCGTGACGTAATCCCATTGGCCCCTCAAACGTGCCCGGGCACGCCCTCTGACAGCCCCGGTACTATATAAATTGATGATCCACTGAAAACAGTTGATTTTTTTTTTAAACTTTATTCAGACAACAACATCATAACAATACATTGCAAATGAACTAACAGTTGGTTTCATATTCGTGAGCACAAAACTGCTTACGATTTTCCTGAAGTTTTCAGTTTACAAAACATGTAGTATACATTGTTTACAACATGGTAAGCAACGTTTAAACTAAGCCTCTCACGGAACATTCATTTTCATATAATATCCGTATACTACCCTTGTATTCACCATATTTATACTTACAAATTGAGAATTTGCCAAGTAGTATCAGTACATTAATATAGTGATATTTTACAATGTCGTGAAGTTTGTAGCCGAGGATAACATCCTGTACAGACAGCAATAATGTGTTTCCGTATTTGATACAATAAAGCTTTTCTACTTCTGACCAAATGGGTTTTACAATGTCACAATAATAAAAAAAATGTTCAACATAGTCCACAGAGTTACAAAACAAGCATTTGTCATTCTCTGAAATACCTTGTTTATGTAATTTAACTCTGGTCGGATATACATTATGTAACACTTTCCACTGTAGTGAACGAATTCTTGGTTCCTTAATAACAAGAAATAACGATTTCCATATTGTCTTCCAGCGTGTGGATTGAAAATCCATCCCCTGTAAACGCTTTTCCCAGAAACTTTGGCCCGTAGGCGTGACTGCTTTCCGAAGAAGAAGAATATTTTTGAAAAAAGAATTAGTCTGTATACAAACATCTTTTCCCTGTAGTCTTATCTTAGGCACTTCACTTTCTATGTGAAGAGTACTTCTCCATTTGGGAGGAATAGCATTAAATAGGGCATTGTATTGAAACAATAAACATGGATAATCTCCTAACAATATTTTTCAGCTCCCTTAATGCCATAAAGTGTCCTTGTTTATCTACAATATCATTAATGTACATAATATCTTTTTTAACCCAACTACTGAAATATAACATTTTACTTTATATGTGATACAGTTGTTGTTCCAAAGAGGTTGCCATGGTACATTTTCATCAGTTATAGCATCTATCAATTCGGGTGCCTTTAAATCATACCAGATTTGTATCAATTTCTGGTAGAAAACAGGTAAGGATTGCATACAGTAGCTAGGTTGAATATGCTGAACACTGCAGTTACATCTAAAGATAAAAAGGTTAGAACCAAATCTATGTAAGTAACTTAACTGAATCTTCTTCCAAGTAGGTAAGTATGCACTACATTGGTATGATAGCTTTTTTATCCATTTCAACATAAACGTTTTACGCATAATTTTTATGTCAGGCATTTTCAACCCACCTACCATGTAATCCTGAATTAATACATTACGTTTAACTCGATCCTTCTTCCACAAAGATCTGTAGAACATGAGATTAACATCATTTAAGAACTTGTCAGGTGGTACTAGTACACTTAACAAGAAAGAAAGTTGTGAAGCGATTAAACTCTTAAGTATTAATATTTTACCCAACAAACTTAAGTTTCGAGGGGCCCAGGAAGAAAGAAGTTTTTTCATTTTAAGAATTTTTTCATTTCAATTGGCTTCAATGTTTGAGGCACATACAGAATGTGAAAAACTAACACCTAAACATTTTACCGTATCAGTCCATTTAAGGCCACCAACATGTTCATTACAATTCCTAAAGGAGCCGAGCCACATAGCTTCGGTTTTCCCCCTATTAAGAACTAATCCAGAAAAGGACGAAAAATCATTGATAATATCAAGACTGGCTGAAATGGAAATTTTGTCCCCAAGAGTTAACGTTGTATCATCAGCGTATTGAAAAATACGAGATTCCACTTCACTACTGTCAAAGGAAGGAAGACATATACCTTTAATGTTAGTTGACTGTCTAATTTTCAAAGCAAATACCTCTACTGCGAGTACAAACAGAAGAGCTGACAGAGGGCATCCTTGGCGCACACCTCTTTCTAAATCGATCCAATCAGACAGAAAACCGCAATGATTAATACAACTTTGTGAGTTTCTAGTAAACACATCAATCCAATGTATGAAATCACTACCAAAATTAAATTTCTTCAAAACATGTAGAATCAAGTCTTTAGAAATACTGTCAAAAGCTTTGCTGTAATCTAGAAAGAGTATTGCGCCAGGAGAATTAGATTCTTTCGTAAAAGATATTATATCATCAATGGCCCTCACGTTGTTTGTGATGCTACGTCCTTTAATATATCCAGTCTGATCCTCACTGACAATATTAGGTATCACATTTTGTAACCTGTTTGCCAAGACTTTGGCGCCTAACTTATAATCAGTGTTGGTAATTGATATAGGTCTCCAGTTCGTAAGCTTGTCCCTACACAAGTCATGTTCATCATTACCCTTAAATAACAAAGAGATAACACCTTTCTTTGATTAGAAGAGAGTTGACCCTTAACAAAACTTTCGTTCAGTGAATCAACAACTAATGATTTAATTTACACCAGAAAAATTGATAAAACTCTGTTGTCAGCCCATCTAAACCTGGGCTACAGCTTCGCATATTTTTCAAACAAGCTTGCATTCAGAAATGGTAATTAACCCTTCACATGTTTCTCTTTGCATATCAGTTAACACAGGGGCATTTATATCAGAGACAAACTCCTCATATTCATTTAACTTAAATGGCGATTCTTCACGGTAAAGGTTCTTAAAGTATTGTGTTTGTTGGTTCAATAATCCTGCTTGATCAGTGATTATTGTACCATCGTCCCTCCTAAGACTTGTTATTACATTACGCGCTGCACGCGCCTTCTCCAACCTGAGGAAATATACTGTGTTTTTCTCACCCTTCTCAATCCAGGTGGTTTTGGAGCGAATTTGTGCTCCACGTGCCTTATAGAGAGCATGCATTTCAAATTCGGCTTTCTTTTTGTACACCTGTTGCTGTAACGTTGCATTATTTGGATCAGTGGCCAGTTGTTTTTCTAGTCTCATTAAATCTTCTTCTAAAACTTTGCTAGTCATGCATCTTTCATTAGCTTTTTGTTTGTCCGTAGTCAATCGAAAACATCTAACTTTATTTTACTAATAATCCCACATCATTTGTTTGTTCTCGATCGACGAGGCATTTAGGNCAGACTAGCAGGACTGCCTTCCCTGCCTGAATCACAAGTCAACTTCTTCCCTCCTAGGGGGTCAGCAGGGGTGGTCACACCTCATTAAGGCCTGGCTGTCCCTGCCCCTGCCGGCCACATGTGCCATCATCTTGAGTTACATGTACACAATGTACCAAGGAGGCTTAGAAACAAACTGACTCAGTGACTGCTTCTTACAGTGGACCTTTCTCTATTCATCTACATTTACATGTATAAGGAAAGAAGAAAGCATGTAAATGTGGATAAATAGAGAAAGGTCCACTTCATACATATAGGGAACTACAAATCCTTGTTTGGTTGGTCAAGGAGGTTATAGGTATTGAAACTTCTTTATTTCAGTATGGTATACTATATAATGCCGAGCACTCAGCTATAAGTACATGTGGAAGGGTAAAAATAGATGCAATCCAATTCACCTTCGTTGAAGTGACATGCATGTACCTGTAAATGTTACACAAGAACCCGTCAAAGGAAACCTGTGAAGGCCAGGGGGAAAAAAGTTGCTAGAGGGGAGGGCCAGGGAAAACCTTTTCTGCCTGACTTCCTACGCACCGGCCCTCCCCCCGGTAAATAACGTACGGTCCCTAAATGAACACAGACCAAGACTATGCACCTCTGCATTACAGTTAGGCTAATCCACAGGAACATGTAACAAATACTAGTCCTGAAACACTAGGAGCAAGTATCCACCCCTGAGTTGACTAACTAGTGGCTTGCCCTGAGTTGACTTTTTGACTAACTAGTGGGCTGCCATACCAGACCACCTGATGTGGTCACACAGGTCACCTGATACAGACTATCCCTTTTGTCCCCAAATGTGTGTCCAAGCTAAGGGCTATCCCCATACAAGTATACAAGTTTAGAAACACTGATGATAGAACTTAGAAGAACAAGGATTACTAAATAATGGGGAACAGATGCCCACACTAGTACTTGATTTATAAATAATTTTTGCTGAGTTTTTGGTGTCTGGCTTCCTGCAGCCTGTTTTCTAGCAAGTCTGCTTTTAGAGTGTGTTTCCGACTTGCAGCTTGCAAAGCAGTATGAGAAAGAATCTCTGAAATTCAATGCCTTTGAGGATGTGTCCCAATTTTGAACTCTTGTTTTTCATTCACTGTATTGTTGGCTAGCCCTTACAATGTACATCCAGTTGGCCAAGTAAAGCCAGGGAGGTAAAGTTTCCGAACCAGGGAGGTAAAGTTTCTGACCATCGTCTTCAAATCATTTCCAGTCCAACTGAAAAGACTGGACATCTCTGACTCCAGCAGATATTAGGGGTTAATCTAAAGGTGAAGCGTGACCACTTTATAATCACCGTGGCAGGAAATGGCACGCATGCAGCACCACCTCCTTCAAGGCTTGCAGGGCTTGCTTGGTTGACAGGATTTAAGGAGGGAAACTCAGACAGCCATAATTACCATGAAATTACCGTGGCAGTGGGCATCTATGCTGCACTGGTGGGGCATGTAAGCTTTAAGCATCCACGCAGCACGGATCAAGCTTTTGACTAGGGCAGCACTTTTACTCTTTCTTTACTAAATTATCCGCCCACTTCTACCGTCTGAGGTGTCGTGAGGAATGGCAGTTGGCGGACCAAAGGCTAGACTTGAGGCTGTTGCTATAGATATGCCATATAGTCTAGTCCGGGTGCCCTTCTAGATCTCTGTCCACGTCTTCCTGGGAAGTCCCCTTGCCTTCGGTGATCCAGACTTTCTGAAGTCGTCACATGATGCTGTGTATGGTATTTTTGTGGTGGCATATCACCCTAACAAGGTGTCCGAACCGCTAGTTTGATTTGTCTTTGGTCACTGTACTGTCTGACTGGTCGTACTCCAACCATTCAAACCACGCCAAACAGATTGTGGTGTAACAGCTATTCGTCTCAATACCAAAGTTTCGCACTTCAACTGGGAGCAGATAGAAATTCACTCTCTTGGTCATTAGTGGCAGAGAATATGACAAACCAAGGACATTATATGCACAAGTGTCCTTGACCACACATTCTTTTCCAAATATGTCCGCAGCCTAGCCTGACTAATCGCGCCCCCCACCCCGTATTCTTGGGGTGGGGGTCATTAACCTCCGGCCGAGACACAGGCTAGTCTGCTGCCGAAATACGTTTTGTCACTCAAGAAACAATCTTAACGGTATTCTTAACGCAACTCTTGCTGGTACCATGAAAATCTTTTGAGATCGGGGGGAGGGCCATGGGAAAAAATTTTGACCGGACCGCACCATCCCCCCCTCTCCCCGGTGAATACCGTAAAGTCTTGTTTTGGGTGGTCGACCCAATTTTCCATAGGTCGCAAAATGACAAAAATAATTTGCCTGGGCCTGACTCATTTTGAAACCATGGCGGCTTCTTGAGAAATGTAGCAGAAATTCTGGTTTCTAGCTTAATAACATGTGTACGTATATATATGAAAAGAGCGATTTGTCAAGAACAGATAGGGTAAACACACGCGTCGACTGTGTTTTTTTAAAAACATCATACTTGTTCTGTTTTGTGAAGGAACCCTAAAGACAGATTGGCATAGTTTGACCTTTGACCGTACATGCTTCAGGAAGTTTACGTCAACACCTGACAAGTGTCTTAATTACGTACATGTATACTCGCCTTGGAACACCTGCTCCAAGGACTGGATTTATATTTGCAAAACACGAGGATAGTCTGATAACACAAGATATTGTGAGTGTACATTGTCGGTGTCGACGTGCATATGTTGTATGTGAAGCAAGAAAATTGTGGTTTGGATGTATTGTAGAAGCCGTTGATCAATCAGGTGTGTGCGTGGTACAGGCACTTCCCGGTTACTAGCTGTGCGTCAGTGGCAAATGGACAGGGTCAGGGGTCAACGTTCTGTCTTTTCCTCTGCATTACCGCACGTAGTCAAGTCAATGTGGTGTATAGCCTCTTGTACAAGTTATACATATGTTCAAATGGCGAAGTGTTGATGTGATATGACCTTAATTAAGCTCAGGGGAAAACAACCTATGGGGAAAACAATCTTTTATGTTGGAGGGTCGACTGGAAGTTAACTTGATGGACCCAAATAATTGATGAAGTGTTGATTTTGAATGACCTTATATTGTGGGGGAAACACGAGGATAGTCTGATATCACAAGGAATAGTAAGTGTACGCCAGAAAGGAATTATTCAAGCAACTGGATATGATTTTGGAAAGGGAAAACAGTACCAGTCAAAATGTCACTCAACAACAATGCACAACATCTTCCTACCCTATAACACTCTGCGTCGCCAAGGTGTTTTCAACACCACACTTGTTGTTTTTCAGCCCAGAAATTGCATTTTTTGCAGGTCCTTGGGTACAATGTAGCATTTAGTTATACACAACTTGGCATTTACCTGGATTTTAGCAGACCCCTTCAAGTCGGAAGAAGAGCGGAACACGGCATCTGATGACACACTTGCGCTGTTGTACTTTCGGAGCGAGAGAAAATTTGCTTTGAACTTTGGCACCAAGTTCAGTTACTCCTCCAGCTCCAGGTTACTTCCGCCTTCGTACAAGGGCAGTACCACCATCTCTATAGGGGTGTATAAGACATTTTTATATTCTCCTGAATAGATAAAGGTGTAAAGATACAAACTTCTTGCTACTTATAAATTATTGCATCTATTGAATTGATAAATGGTCATAAATTCTGAATGTTCAATTCCGTGTTTACCTTAATTTTTGCATGATATAAATAAAAGCTAGCGCGCCTATGAAAAGTAAAGTGGCCCGATTAGTAATGGTCACGTGACTCGTCATATGACGTCCCCGGTGATCAAACATGGCGCTTTGAGCGACAAAGTTTCACTTCTCTTCCCAAACTTTCCTTAAGTTTGACGCAAAACGGGAATATTGACATCTCTCGGTAGTTTGGCCTGTTCAAAGAGGCAAATATGGTGACCAGGAACTACACAGTGCCCACTTTGGCGAAATGGTTCAATAGTTTTCCGCACTACAATCCCAGTTTCTCCGGATCAACAACACTTTTTCGCCGGACGACTCCGACTACCAAGAGGTAAAAGTCCGATAACTCGATCAGTTAACTCCTTTTATGAGATATTCTTTGATAGAACTTTGTCCATCCTTTAATGTTAGACATTTCGATCCATGTTTTACCTTTTCTCTGTTGTTTTTCTCGGTATATCTTCACGTGTAACGGCGCGTGTAGATTATGTAACTTACTCGATAACAAAAATCGAAACTGGAAAATTTGTACCATATGATACACCTGATAAAAGACCGGATCCCCACTAGAAGGTAAACTGTTTCTCTCTCCACAGTCCCTGGGGTTCTGGGCGGCTGTTCCCGTGGCCTGGTTGACGCTGACGTTGTTTTTCTTCCTGGTGTACTTCTGTGCGAGATGCTGTTCACACGGCACGGCACGGAAACATCCGGCATACTGTCTCAGGTGGACTATCGGGATCCTGTCGCTTATTGCCCTGTGAGTAGCTGTCTTAATTTTTTCAAAATTAAATTTCATAATGATGCATTGTATGTTATTTCAAATTCACTACAAACAGCCGTATATAACATTATGGAAATAATGCATACTAGAAAATAGACAATTAGAGATATGATTATGAAAGTACATGTAACAGAAACGTTTTTATGAGTTTCTGTGTTAATTTGAAATCTTACAATTGTAGAAATTCTACATTTTATGCGTTGTCCACAAACTGTCATAAGGCACAAGCATACTAAGACCTGTTACTCATATTACAATGTTATGCATTATCAAATCAAGTATAAAGTACTACTAGAATTATGAAATTGATGTAATAGGTAATGATTTTGTAACTTAAATATATTATATATTTATAATGTTATATTTGGATAAAGTCTTTTTTAATATCTTTTGATTGTATGTTTGTTTATATATTATTGTGGATAATTGCTGAGAAAATAATGTACCAGATGTTTTTAAAATGATACTTATAACAGGACTGGTGCCATTTCAGGACGGGTGTGGCCATCGGTATCTATGGCAACGTGGAGGCAGACCAGGGAGTCCAGGACTTCGCTACTGCTGTAGAAAATGTCAACCAGACCATCATGGGGGTGGAAACCCAGGTCAGGACTTAAAAGTTCAATCACATCAAATTTGACCATTAAAAGTCTGTTATATATAGGGTAGTGCCCATCTCTCTTCTCTATTATAGCCCTTGGGCCACACAGTTGTGCAATCACTAACTATACTACCACTCTTTCCCAAATCTTACCCAAAGTGCTCAGCAGAGAAAGCAGTATGTACCACCTACCAAAGCAAATGTACTGGGAAATAAATAAGGCAAACACTATACTAGTATACATGTACTCATATGGCTATTGCACTGTTTTCCATTATTCAACAGCAATGATTTTGATATTAACATTAGAATTAATATATCTACCTCATATTAGTATCTATATATATAGCAGGTATAACCATTAGTATTAAATATCGATGGGACAAACAGTTGATAATCGCCCATGGTAACGCAAGGTTACCAGTTTACGGTCGAATTATGGAAAATTCCATTTTTTGTGAAAACGCATGGGCAGAACTAAATATTTAACCCTTGTGGAGAAACAGTAGTTCGTCGGTTATAAAAGTGTGTGCCGTGTCATTTCTTCCCTGCGTTTTTTGTGCCGTGCCAGCTTTTATTTATTTAGTAGTTAACAGTGGAGAATTGCTCTAGGGTGACCAATTAACGGTCACTTGGACCTTTGTCCTTGTATGCTCTACGTATAAGCGCACATAAACAAACACTTTCTGCAAAAAAAATACCGAAGTGGTCAACAACAAACCACGGTAAAATGTCAGTGTGTAGCCCACTGTCGCATGCAGTAGCGCTGTGGTGCTAAATGAGGCTGGACCTGCATTTTTCCCTTAGTAGAACGTGACATAATGGCCCAAGATGTTCCATTAAACCGTTGCAATAGATAACAAGCGTCTATGCCCCTCCAGACACAACGGAACGTCGTGAAAACCCGAGCAAACTTTTTGCTACGGACGCAGGAAGCCATTTTGACATTTTTGCATAAATTAATGTGCAACAGCGCCACATACAGTGCGACTTTTACGTACCTTTCTGCAGTTTAAAACCGTGACGTCACCTGATGCAACGATGATGATGATCAAAATGGCGTTCGAAAAAACGCTAGTCGGCGAGAACTGCCACTGTACTTTTGCTTGTTTATTTCAAGGTGTTTGAAAGTTTCATACCTCACAACACCATGGATGATTGAAATAAGAAAGCCAGGTTTGATGCCAGCTATCGTTACAATTTCCTAGCATTCTTGGGATTTTAAAAAATCGACGAAATGTTGAGTATTGTATTATGTGAAAAACACAACATGCGTCCAAGGCCATGTTACCTTGCTGTCCCGTCATATCGGAAGATACTCTGCTGTGTCGCTGAATGCAAACTTATTCCCATCCAGTGAATAAATAAAAGACACATATAAGGATCATATTCATGTTATTCTTTGTTGCTCACGACCGTTGATTTTTGGCTGGTACACCTCGAAGCGTGGCCGTGTCACTAACTGACCGTAAACTGGTCCTGCACGTAAACTGGTAACCTTGCGTTACATACTATTATGTCTGAATGTTTGTGAAAGAGGCATGTGATATGTACAGATGTCCCATTATGTAGTCACACTGACCAAAGGTTAGCAATCTACAACAATGGCCTAACCTCGAAACAATCGACCAAGTTGGGTGGACTGACACTATGTAAAAATCAATTTGTGTTGTTCGATTTATACTATTTTAGCAACCACTCTGTGTAAAAGAACAAATGAATTGAAAAAGAAAACAAATGAATTGAAATAGAACACCAATTGTATTAACTGTCAACATTATGCATCTGTGAAGGTTAGACATCCAGGTAATAAGGTACACCAAAAACAGTTACTCCAGTTGCTTGAGTGACTGTTTTTTTGCGTATCAACTTTATATGGTTACAAATAACACAAAAAAAAGGGTTTACTAGTTTTGAGAAAAGGGTTTATTATATTATACTAAAACTATTTTGTTTTTCTTGTATTTGATCAGGTCAATGGAATGAACAATGATCTTTCGGAAGTATCGGAACCACTGGTTCGACTCAGAGATCTGGTGACCAACATCCCTGGTGCTGGGAAAATTATCGATGACACCATTGCAGAGGTCAGTCCATGATCTCAGCTGTCACCGTAGAACTATCCATTTGTTAACATTGATCTTGTATTGTCGCTGTTATGTTAAACTGTAGTAACTGTTCTGTTTACTGCTAGTCAAGTATAACGTTGTGAACATTCGATAGATGACATGTAATCAAATGCTTGAATAGGGAACTTGGTGTCTGGATTGCCCATTCAGTGAAAATTTAAGTGAAGTAATGCACTGTCAACAGCATGATGTTGTACTTTGTACATAAATTATGAAACTCTGGTCAATTCCATCTACATGACTATTGAACAGTGCCATCTAGCAGAAATAGTTTGTACTGCAAGCATGTAATGGTCTCAAAACAATTTGTTCCACAATCTCAAACATTTACCATTCTCCAACTATTCTTGTTAACTATGGAAAGTATGCCCCAATTTTTCTCCTTTGCATGTATGTATGAGAGGTATAAAAAACAGTTCTGCTGCAGTGCTGCAAAAAGCTGCCAGCTTGAATTGTTTCTCAATTATATTATATATTATGTTGTCCACATTCATATGTTGTCCACATTCAAACACCCTTCAAGAGCCTGGAAAACATAAAATTCTTGCCAAAGGTAATTAGATTAACTGTAAATGAACTAATGATACAGCTACAGGATGACCTTTACAAACATGAACTAAGATTTTGTGTCCATTTTAGGTTGATAACCTCATCAAAGAGCTGGCGACTATTCCCTTTGATAAGGAAGGTGTGAATTTGCAGTTGATAGCAGACGACACCAGGTTCTATGAATACTACAGGTACACTTTCTATTAATATCATCATTTCTGTAATATGGACTGTTTTTAGATGTTGATAGAAGATGCCAAAGGATGTAAATTTTCTTCTTATTGCAATCTTTAAATTGCTTGTTATGAATTCATATTAGGCTTGGATAGATATATTCAACAGTGTAGAAACAAAATACATGTACTAAAAATATTCTCGTACGAAATTCACCACATGCTCAGCAAATTTACTTGCCAAAATTGCCCTAATTATACAAGACATGTACTGGTCTTAGTCAGTGCTGATACAGGCCATTGGTGCATAATTTGGTAACAGTTGATTTGTGGTATTAAAAGATATTACTAGGTGTTGTCTGTTTAGATCTATGTTAGCGAAATTGCAGGTTGACACAGCCTTCACTCGCTGTTCTCAGTGTGATCCAATGTCAAGATCATACTGTCTGTGCCAATCTGTAATTTTGTGGGCAGTTTTGTTTAACAGGCAATGGAAGGTTTATATTTTTCATTATTAGGACATCCAAAGCAATTTCAGGGCAGTAAAACTAGACTTTCAAAGTCATTGTTCAGATTATTTTTTTTTCATGTACAGTGTACATGTAATAAGAGATATCAGGCAAATCAAGCTATTTATTGGTGGTAACGCGTTACATGTACCAAAAATAAAAGAACTCACGTGGCTAAATTTTTTTATGTTTTTTAAATGCTTGAAGCATGAAATGATGACGAGAATGTTAAAAAAGGGCAGATTTCCTCATCTAGAATGTTTTTTTTTTCTTATTTGGCTCCCTGAAATTGCAGTGAATACCTTTAATGAACAATGTTTCCTCATGCTGTGACATGTGTACATATATAGCTGGCGTGCATGCCATGGTCTTAGAACATGATTGACGACATGATTGAAAATGTAAAACAACAGAGAAGTCTGGTATGAACGGGGTGTAACTTGTTTTAGGGCCACTCACTGAGATCAATAAAGTGTCCCCAGATCTAGATATTGTGAGATTTTCCCTTCTCAATTTATTCAGTTTGACAAAATCATACAGATTAGCAGGGATTGGCTAACGCACCCCTGAAATATGCTTCAATTTTTACAAACAGTTGATTAAAAATCAAGACAAGTGAACAAAACACACTACGGTATATACAATCAACATTCAAATCAAACTAAAACAGTGCAGCCGTGGGTCAATGTCATTATCACCCATTATCATTGTAGAATCTTACAGCACAATGTAAAGGGGGGGGGGAGTCAGAGCTTAAAAACAAGGTCCTCTTTGAATTTTGATTGGCATAATTATACCGAGGAAAGCCTCAGGGTCCAATTTGAAGAGGTGTTTTCATCTTGTTAGCTAATGTTTCTTTTAATTAGCAATATTCCAGCTGTAGATTGCTAGAATGTTCACACAGTGTTGTCAGGGTGATCCATATGTCAAGATAACACTGTCATCTAAAACAGAATCTGTATTTTAGTGGGAACAGTAGTCATAACAGTTTTAAATTTGATGGAAAGGCAAATTGTAAGGTTTAATGAATGATGTTTCCTTAGAATATTAGCTGTGATATTTGTATGTTATTTGTGTGTGTATGAGGAAATATGGGACCAGTAAAGATGTCTGACTCACATTTCAAGAATTTTGACATGCAATTTCATTTGGCCAACATGTTTTTTTGTGTAGTATGGCACTGTGTTTTCCACTTGGTTTTAAGACTGAATGTTCTTGTCTTGTGTTCTCCATGTACCATATATAGGTTCTTGGGGACAGTCCTCCTCCTGGTGTTAGAGATTATAATTGGACTTGTGGCACTGTGTGGAGTTGGGCGGGGCTCCAGATGTCTTCTCATTTTGTAAGTACACATCCTTTCTAGAATAATAAAAAGACAGTTGAATACAGCTCCATGAATCTCTATATTTGTAATCAAAGACTTTGCCCAATGGATCCACACACCATAATTCATTATTATTTTTTGAAATAAAACCAACTTGAAGGTAACGGTTGTAATTTTCTAGATAGATTTTGAGTTTGACTTCAAAGTTCAAGTAACTGTTATCTAATGATATCTCATTACCTACATGTAGTAGCTGGCCTGGATGTCAAATCTTCATCAATGCATGATTCACTATAATGGTCGTATTCACATGAACTAATGACACTCTAAGACTTTTTCAGGAATTATTATTTAAAGCTATTAGATAACAAACTAAAAGATATTGACCTTGCTTGTTTATCTTCATTTTCAGCATGACCTGTCTAGCCTTCCTGTGTCTGTTTGTCTGTTTCGGTGGTGGGGCAGTGTACTTAGCCGCTGGTGTGGTAAGTTTTTTTTTCACTCGTAAACTAATTTTATTAAATTAACAGTGTTGGCTGTTCAGGACAGCTCATTAGTAATAAAAGCAATGACATTTTGGATCTTGCTGGGGGCCATATATACATACGTACATTGTACTAAAGTCTTGATAGTGTTGGAAATTGGAGATGCTTGCTACCACGGGTGGTAGGCTGTGGAATTCTTGTTGAGAAAGGGACAGTGGTGGTCGTATGCCCAACTGGGAAGGCCCACCTTGGAGCCAGCTAAATTGTTTTCTGTCTCCCTTTTGGGCTGAGTTTGTCCTACTTTCAAATGTTTTGCTTATTAAAAACCCTTGTCCTGCTGTGCGCAACATATGTTGTGCGGCACATTCAGTACCATCTATATAGCACCCTGCATAGGTACAATTTGGGGGTATTTCTCGTGCAACGGATTACACCGCAGAGAAACGCAACGAATGCGGAAGTAACTATGCCACTGCAGGGCAAAAAAATCTTGTTTTTTTTTTTATCTAATCAAGACATGAAAATATTGAAAAATATTGTGCCAGGAACGCCAGCAGGACAAGGGTTAAGAACTCGAGTGCTTTGCCGGTTCGTTCAACTTTCCAGCACCAACTTTTGCAGTTCAACGCATACACATTGCAACGAAAACTCTTAGGCCTTGGCCTTCTACTTACATGTAATACACAATGATACACTGTAGTACACAATTTTTAATAGGGGTACATGTAGCTCCCAAGTGACAGCTGTTTCTTGTGTATATGTAAATCTGTAAGATTTTCATCTTTTCAAGCTATTTAGACCTGACGAGCCAATTAGCTAGGGAAACTATTTTGATTCATTGCCCATTAAAAAACAGCATTGTGAATTTGACAGATATCACATGGAACATAACCACACCGCAAGCTCCCTTTTGTCTGATATCATCTTGACAAGATTAGACACGATGTCGTGATGATGATGATAATGAAACCTTTAGTGGGATCACCTTCACCTTGCCAAAGTCCCATGATTACCTGTAGTGGTAAACATGTAGATGTTAGATCAATGTCTTCCAACACGACTAGTATTCAAGAAATCACAATGTGAAATGCGTCTCCCTAGATGATATCATTAAGACATGTTCCTAGTACCAAAATATACTTGTTTAATTAAACATTTTAAACACTAACAAGCCCTTTCTGTTAAATTGTAATATGCTGTAACGTCACCATCATATATGTACCATTCTTGTTTTTGTTTGTTTTGCATAACCGGTAAACTGCCTTTAGGTGTAACACACCAGTTTTGTACATGTACAAGCTGTGTAAGACTGCAGCTGGACTGTAAGGTTTGAACCACTCACACCGGGAAGGTCCCCAGATAAGGTTCTTTAACATGCATGGGGTTTGGCTCTCCCAAAATACGGGACCTCAAATAAGGTCCTATCCGAGGGATGTCCCTATCTGAAGCTAGTTACTCACTTCCACCTGAGTGAAGTGAGGAAAGTTGTGTAAAGTGCCTTTCCCAATAGCACAAGATCAGTGACATGGGAAGGATTAGAACCAGGGACCTCTTGGTCCTGAGCCAAACACTCTATCCCTACACTACATGACCCCACCTTGTAATGATTAGGCTTTAAAAAGAAACTCAATAACACTCAAAAATATTGCTACTTACATCAACAAGATCATCTGGACCCCTTATAATATTGTAATATAGTTGGGTATTACTAAAATGAATTGCTGCATTTTTTTGCAAATTATAGCTCAGAAGATAATTGGTTCATCTAATGTAAGTAAGAACTTTTTCTCTTTACCTGTCAGACCTGTCCTTGCTCTAACCGTTGAATCTTTCAGTTGTTTTCAAGCCACTTCTAAGTGTCCCTTGTTGTGGGATGTTTCCTGAGGGGAATTATAGCTTGAAAATCAGAACCTATCTGGTTGGTATAATTACACTGAAGAAGTCCTGAAGGTCCAATTTAAAGAGGTGCTTTGATGTTTGTTGGCGTGGATGTATCTCAGGGCAGTTCCATTTTGTCTGTGTGAATAGAATCAATGATGGTTCATGTTGCCTACAGCCAGTGTACATGTACTTTCAATTCGATGACTGTTCACTCCCAAATGTGTTTTTTTGTTAGATTAGAGATCCTTTCAAGTTTTCATGCATTTTTATACCCATCTCTAAGATTCCTTCTGGTTTTTCCCTTACAACAGGAAGTCTGGTTAATGGTAGGATGGTATTTTTAGAAAGATTTTTCAAATTACAGGTTACATAATTAGACATAATTGTTGAATTACAGGAAACAACTAGAGAAGTAACATTTGCAAAGCAAATGCATAATGTTTAACTTTGGATATGGTCTGCTCTGTTAATTCTTACTCAAACACATTCACATACATGTACTACTAGTATATGGTGACAGGAGCAGAGCAGACCATGAAATTGCAACATTATGTAACCCAACACCAGTCACCATGGTTATACAATGTAGACATCAACGAATCATGTCATTGGTCAGGTTAGAGGTCACTGTTTGGAGAAGAAGAAGGGGAAGAAACTGAGCAAAAACAATATGTTTTCCTTTGGTAAACATTAAAAGAAGTACAGACTGTATTTGGGATGCCCTAATGTAAAATTGAACTCAAGGACATGTATTATATAGGACTATTTGACCTCTCTATCTACATAAGGTTGCTTACATAACATTGTTTTCGTAACATATATAGAGTATGCTGTTAAACTTTATTCCAACACAAAGGGTACACAAGGATGACATTTTCAACAACCACTGTTACCATCATCAGGATAATGTATGCAGACCAATCACTTCCAAATGTAAACCCGCGAAAGTTTTGACAATGTGTACCGTTTGTGTTGGAATTAAGTTTTGCATCATACTATGTATGCTTTCATAACAGTTCATTTAAGGGTAGAAATGTTATCTACTAGCTAGTACTAGACAATTACAAACATTGTGTTAAACTAGTCCTTTGAAAACCTTGTTCCCACCCAGCTTGATATTAATGACACTGCAGGACATTTCTTTGAAAGTGTGGTTCTTGTATGAATGTACGAAACCATTTTGATGCTTTCGGCCTAACAATTTCCGGTAGAATTAAAGTATTCAGGTTGCTGAGGCAACTTAACATTTGCTTTACAAAGCCTTTTTTTGTAGTTTGATGGTCCTTTTTTATGTGTAAAAAGGATAGATCGTTTTGATGACACTTCAAAAGGCTGAACGTCCTGTGTGAAGTGTTGAAAGTCCTACATGTATGTGCATTCCCAATGCTTACGTAGGTTAACCTTAAATTCTACCAAGGGATATATTGTTCAATGGTTCTTTTATGGATGAAAGAAGTAATTTTTTATGGATGAAAGAAGTAAAGATGGCATTTGTATCATGGCTTCGGTATCTGTTTAATTCAATCAAAAACTTTCATTAGTGTCTACTTAATATTAGTATAAAACATATTCCTACCACAGTGACTGTTAGATATATCCACAACCATGCATCTAAACAAATCTCCAGTACAAATTGTAATTGTATTGTAATATAATGTAATGTTATGTAATGTTTTAGGATTGTATGTACATTGTATGGTGTGACATGAACACCTGTTCCACAATGCCATAATTATGGAGAATTAGTACAAATAAATAAATATTATTAAGAGATCTCTCAGCACACATGAATAGTTTTTCAAAGTGGTGGCAGATAAATGTGAATTTGAAAAGAGCTCTGTATTAAAGAAGGTGCTTCCACTTCAGAGCCCAGACTTGAGTGCATTTCACCAGCTAGAACATCCTGTACATTGATACTATGAATCTGAAGGTTAACATTATAGACCCCTGTATCTGTAACTACCTGTTATTGTATTAGGTTGACCCTGGGGTCTCCAATGTCATACACTGACTGAATACTGTAATTCACTTTATGTTCACGCTAGCAAAATTTCACAGTCTGAGAAAAATTGACATGTTCACAGAACTATGTATTCACAGTAGCAACATGCAGGTGCAGGAAAAAAGAAAGTCCAGGAATTATTTTTGAACAGTAATGAAGAATTCTCGGTACAGAAGTGACAGTGAAAACAGTGAACATAAAAGTACAGTGAAAAAATCAGGAATTACAGTATGTTACCAGGCTCATTCCGATTGTAGTCATGTCAATTTACTGTAAATAATAAAAAAATTGTGGTGGGTTTATTCTGCGTTGGGAGAGAAAGGGAGTTTTTTTAGGGTGTTTTAAATTCACCATTGCCGCAATTTTGCAGTACAAGCCATACAAGGAACAAGATATTCACAGTGTCATGGACAGAGGTCACAGCTGAATATATATCTGGGCAATTATGTTGTGTTTTGACCACCTGTGGCTCTAAAACTAGTGAAAGGGCAAGTGTGAACATTAGAAACAGCTTTTAGAGTCTGGTTTCCTCAACAGCAATTTATATACAGTCAAACCTGATACTATGAACTTTTAAGTCTGAAGGTTGACATTATAGTAGACCTCTGTATCCGTAACTACCTGTTATTATATTTAGGAATTCTCTACCAACCGATATAAAGGCTGTATCCCACAGTCCACTAACAGCTGTATGTTTCGATTCAACCCTTTCCTATGATCCTACATGTACTTGGTTCAGCTGCTTAACCTTTTTCAGCTGGTTCATCTATGCACTAAAATTGACTAGATTTTGAAATCAATGTATATTTTTTAGGGAGCAGGAGATTTCTGCATCAGCCCCTCAACTTACATCAAAGACCAAGTGAAGGAGGATGTTATTCCCAAAGGTTTGACATCCCTAAGCTTGTTTTACACAATTTGCTTCTTTTAGTCTTACATAATTGTGATGAGGATTGTCACCGTATAATACTTTGTTTTTGTTTGTATTTCATTTTTGCCTGATCTCATAACATATGCACAGCATTTGTCATCAGTGATGGTTTAAAAATTGTTGCTCTCCTCTAACATGGGACCTTGGGCTATAACCCTTTCCAGGAATTCATGCAATTCGGTTGAGTGAGATTGCCCGGGATTTGAACTCTCGACCTCCATGTTCAAAATACAATTTGTTATGACATATCTGAATGTATTTTTCTTCACCCAGCTGTCCTGGAGTATTATATCAACTGTTACCCGGCATCAGTCAACCCCTTCTCACAGGTTGGTTCTTTGTACATAATTTAATCTGTTGGTTCTCGGATTCGCTTCTTCATTTTTTTCCGATTTCCCCTAAAAAATTTCGGTCATCTATCAATGCAGTGGTTTGATTAAAAGTTTAAACTTCATTGTTTAAATATTAACCCAGCCTTTTGTGCTGACTTAATGGCTCCTTTTGTAGCATTTGGGGCTACAAAGTATAATTGGATACCTAGACCTGTTTTTATTTTTTTCGCCCTGTCGCTTTATATTTTTTCGGACAAAATCTGAGAACCAACAAATTAAATTGGTGTGGCCTAACCACAGGAAGTTCTGTACAGTGGTTTAGTGCCATGTTTTGTGGCTTAAATGTCCAACTTTTTTGTATAGGCACTAAAATCATTTCTCCTTGTCAAAAAATCTTGTAAGCTAACAAATTAATGTAACACTTGTTCATATAATTTACACTCACTCTCACACACACACACACTCATACACATACACATACAACACACATATTCATGTTCATAATTCATAAACTGCACATTTTTGTCTCGATCAGAAGGTCTCCCAGTCCTCTGTCATGTGTTTTCAAGAAGCGCTTAAATCTCCTTTAAACAGATTAAGATGGAAAGCTTCTTATCCTAATGCAATGTGTTATGCTCCAGACCATCTCCCAAGGAAGAAAGAGAATCTCTCAGGCTAATGACTTCCTGCGAGAGGTGGATGGACTAACAACAGACCTGCCTGCAGCCAAGGTCAGTATACAGTATAGTATCTGCTAGCTGATACAAGGTACAAGATGACTTTATTCGCTTTCGCAGTGTGTATAACACTAAACAGTTGCAATAAGTAAACTATTGTCATTGTAAAAATGGACTCAGTTGTATAATATAGGTGGCTATAGATATATACAAACAAGTTAAGATTTCATGTCTGACAAAGTTACAAAAGACAGATTGGTACAATATATTTACAGACTGAGTGCTGACTTCATACCAGGTCCATGCTGGTTGAGCAACTTGATCATAATTATAACTATGATGGTATACTAGAGTTCTGGTATCTTTTTGTTCTAGCCGTTAGAATGTCCAGTTTGTGACAGTTGTGCAGCTGTGTACCTAAACAAATTTTAGGTACATGTACAGGTACAGGTACATGGGTTTAGGTACAAGTCTGGACCTGAAACTGTACCTGAACGATTCAACAAATAAACATGTTCTTCTGAACTCCTTCCATAATGACAGAAACTTGAATAACCTTAACAGTGAAGTGTAAGGTTTTGTTTATGGAGAATTCTTATACATGTACAAAACATATTAGGCAAAACTAAGATGTTTCAGTTATCACCTCCTACCCTGCAGTATCTGCACATAACAAGGTCATAACAACCCGACACTCTTCGTAATATTATGGTTGATAATATATACAGGGAATCATCTGTGATGGCAGCTATTTCTGTACAATCAAGCAACATAAAATTGTCCACTTTTTGAAGGTCATCACCCTGCAACTGTTTGTGTACAATCAAGCAATATAATTTGCCACTTTCTTGGCAAATTATGTTTTTACAATAATGAATAGTTTATTAAGCTATTTGCACCTTTAGAATGATTGTTGTGAAATTGTAATGCTAAAATGCTCTTTCAAAATTCATTACATTACTGCACTCTCATTTAAAATGATTTGTATGCATATGGTTTTGCCAAACAATGTCACAATGCCAACAAAATTTACAAACTGTTCAGTATAAGCAGTTTTACCAGGATGTACATTTTATTTACTAATAGGAGAACACCTCTTTTCAACTTCGTTAAATGAGAGTCCACAATTTTGACTTCGATGAAGTGACAATTTACCAGTAGATAAAAATAAAAAGCTTGAATTCCAGAAATTAAAGGGAAAATTGCCAAATATTCCTGACTAATTTGCAGTATGCTGAATGGTTCATTTTCTTAACAACCTATAATTTGCTTATGGCAAGAAATAGACTAATGATGTTGAGGATTTTGTTTTTTCGCACTTACAGGAGATCATTAAAGAAATTGGAGGAAAGCTGAATGCCACAGAGACAAGCTTCGACAATTTGGTAGTCTTGGTTCAGTGCCAAAAGATGCATGAGGTGAGCATCTTTATCAACTTCTTTGTTGACAGAAGAACTTTATTGCACGACAATTGCAGCACATGCTGCTTCCTAAGCCCCTAAATGGCCCGGCATGTCGGCAGACATACTGCGCCTGTGCAAAATCACAGTCAGGTCTACAGTAGGTCTGTTGGTTGTTTGGTGAACGTTGCATCAGAGGTTTGTCCATTGCTTATGATATCCTTCCCAACACAGCATTAATTTGAAAACTTGCAACAGACGGGATGTCATCCTTACATGTAATTCTAAGGAACAGGAGCTTTAATACAAAACGTTCTGTAGAAGTACACACATGTACGTTTCAGATTTTGTTGAGGTGCAGTGTGTTCTTCTAACCTTGGCCACACAGCTGTATTATGCGCAAGCACTACAGCAGGGGGCTAGTCCACTTATGTGTGTGTGTCCAATGAACTGTAATACCGGTTAACTAGGAACACAAGGACCTTCTTCAACATACAGAAAATGATTTTTTGTTGTTGTTGTTTTCGCAAATCAGAAAAGAAAATGAAGTGGGCAAACCTGAGGTCCAATTTATCAAGTTGGTGTGGCCTAAGAATATAAATGACAGGACGAACTGTTTAAGGCTTACCAAACATTACACAATCATGTAATAACTGCACTCAAACTCAAGTGACCTGCCCTTTCCGTGCCCTTATCCTCCATCATTAGCAATAACTAGCTGTGGTATTGGCCAAATCATGCCAATGCTTTGCTATAATCTCACTTCATATTTAGGCTGTTAGCAATGATTGCGTTCCAAAGACAGGAAGCTGTTTACAGTGTTCATTGACTTTTGACTCTCACTGCTTTAGGAGGATGTCTTTTTCCTTTGCATGTCAAATCAAAACAACATTTTCAATATTACTAGTACACATTGAAACTGTAACACATTCATGTACAAAATTATTGTTCATTACAATCATATTCAAAGAGGTTTTGTAATCCATTTTCTTTTGGGTCCAATTTGACTCCTAAGAGCTGTTAGGTTATATAATTATTGTAAATGCTAAAAAAGGATTGGATGACTTAAGTGTACTTTTGCAACACCTGGAAAGATATATTTTTACACAGCTACATAGCACACAAACAATTTTTCTCCACGCGCATCTTATTCTGTGTGCTAGTGCAATTTATCTATTTATTTATAACATTTTCACATTTACCACTTTCTTTTTAGTATGCATTGAAAGTACATTAAACATATTTCCCTCATCTTACAGGAATATGTTGATGCCTTGAATGCTGTCTGCTATGATGCATTGTAAGTTCATGTATATACACCTTTTTCGATGAAGATTTGCCACATTTGTGGAAGGATACAAGATACAATATGACTTAATATTTCTTAAGGATTGACATAACAGTTGAATATAGAACTTTATTGACACAACAAAAAGTACAGCGACTTTTGTAAGGTCAAAGACATGTAGATATACAGACAATTATACATGGGTACAACGAAAATATCCTACGTACAGAACAATAGGTGGGTCAACTAATACTACTTGTTCTAAGGTCTAAACATTCTTTGATATATTTACCTATTTGTACACAGTAAGGGTTATTACCTTCTAGGATGAACTTAAATCTATCTATAGCATGAAATGTAACAAATTCTGTTGAGCAGGCGGAGAGAAGGTTGAACAGCTTTGTGCGTTTATCGTTATATAGACTTAGTGTACAATTCAAAATAAAATGTTGTTCGTCTTCAATATCATTGGGACAGAATGGACAAAACCTCTGGTCGCGAGGGATTTTTTATATCTTCCTAATTCTATATTCAATTTATGGCAAGAAATTCTCATCTTTGTAATCGATCTACGAACTTCAAAATTGTTTATTTCAGAAAGGTAATTTTCTTGTCCGTACCTCGTCTTTAACATCGAATAGACAGAAAGTTTTGAATTGTTTTGAACAGAAGTATGGTATTCTTGGATGTAAATATCCTGTAAACGACGTCGTAATTGATCTGCAAACATGTCAACGTGATACAGCCTGGGGTTTGTCCATACATATCCTATATATTAACCTCGTTAAGTACCATAATTAATGGCAGGTGTTGCTTTCTGTTTGCTCCAGTAGTGTTTGAAATGTTAATAATTATTGATTAGTCAATTATTTCATAGAATGATTAATTTTGCGTCCACAGGGAGGGCGTGGCCTACATGCTAGTTTCCTCATTGGCTGTTGGACTGTTGTTCACCGTATCCATGGTACTGGCATCGTTGGCATGGCAACGTCTTGGCAGGAGGTAAGAACCTGTTTTGATACATTGATGTGTGGAAGCACGTTGGCAGAACGTACTGCACCTGCGCAAAACCTGTAATGTATTGTACACGTAGTGCAGTACCATCAATGATAAGCATACTGTTGACAAATGTTGCCTTTTATGTCACATAAGGGTTTCATTATTGTACATGTACTTGTGCACCTTATGTTTTAAAAGTAAGAGGCTCTTTACATATTAATGTGCTATTAATGATTTTATAATGAAGTATAAAGATTTTAAATGAATGTTACAATTGACGAAATTCAGCCTGGTGCTGCAAATTCGGTTGAAAATAAACCATTATGACTGATTCATTGATTAAAGTATTGTGGATAGCACTTACAAATGTAGAACGTCTCATATAAGGTCGTATTCGCGCAATGAAGGTTAACATCCCATATGCAGTTTCCGAGTGTTACATGTATGTCGGTAAAAATATCGTCTGCAACAGGCAAAATTCTGATGCAGCATTGACCAAAAATCCAAGAACCAAAAACCTTGAAAAATGGTGGGTTGGCGCAGGCACAGTACATTCTGCCAACGTGCTATGTGTGGACTTGTAACACTACATAATTTGCTGTCTTTAAATTTCAATCCCATCAACCTAAAGGTTGAAAAGAAGCAGAAGATAGAAGGTTAGGCTTTGCAATGACAACTTGAAAGACAGACACAACGAAGGGAGTTGGAAACAGATTTCAAAGAGTTTGAATGTTGTAGGTTAATTGTTCCCAGGGTATGCACTCATTTCTTTAATGTATATTTAATGTAATAATATGTAACAGGATAGAGAGTTTTGATGTTTACACATTATAACCTACTGCATTCCTGCAAGATTTCTCATTACCTTCAGAAAATTGTGTTTTTTGTATCATTTGTTGGTGGACATTTGTTTGTGGACAGCATGAATTGAGAAGCTGCGAATGAGTCTTTATGATATTTGGCATATACATGTACGTATATGGGTAATTGCCAGTACAACAAAGGCCTTTGTAGAGGCAGCTTATAGACCACGTAACAGCTTCTTGTGTAGTAGTCATTTGCATGATTAACAATAAATGGAAAAAATGGAATTCTGCCAAAAGATAGGACTTCAAAAGATAGGACATTCATTCCAAAGACCATCAGTTTGAATAGATATGTTGATTACCATATTAAGCATAATGATTGACTCAGACTCAGTCCGAGAGACAGGAAGTTCTTGTGAATAATTATATCATCTGCCCCTGACAGTTTTGTGTAATTGCACCAGTCATTCAGCTTGTTTTCTATACCTGTAACATGTACCACCTGCAGTTTTTGGTTAATACAAACAGAATGAAATTAAATTTCTTGTATTGGAGCAGGAAATTAGAATCTAGTAGAATCTAGAAAATCAATTTCTATATACCCAGATCCAGGACTTTTATGTAATGTAACAGGTGTTATCATGAGCTCAAATGGCTACTTCACAGTACTAAAGGCTACTAAAGGCTTATTAAGTACTTATAGGATCAGAAGGAAGGATTCTATATGAAACTATTTCCCTATATGTGTCATGGACAATACTTTGTATAAAGTTTTTTATATCAAAACCGATTGTTGATTTAAAACCTCCACCACTCGTCCCTTATACCAACAACCTTTCTTGGAATCTCCATGTTTTGGCAACCCAAACTAAAACTCAAAGCACTAACAGAATCAGAATAGAATGTGCTACCCATAAGTCTTGTCAAATGTCAGAAAGTGGTGTGTGACGAAACATATGTCAAGAATACACATGTTATGTCATGGCTTATGTGTACATGAAAAATGTCACCCCTTGGTGATAATGCTGCTGAATGGCTTCAGTCTTCACAGGGACTTAAAGTTGATCTGTCGTTCTTAGTGTTCTAGCCAGTATCCATCATTTGACCGAATTTTGCCGCTTTATGGGAGACAAAATTTTGCACAATATGTCCTCTTTTTGAGAGACAAAAATCAGCATTGTAATTATAGAAAGAGATACTAGTATCATGAAACTAGGCTTAGCCTACCGGCAAAATTTGCCCCTCAAATTGCATGAAATGGTGTTTCAGAGGGCCAGGATTTCCTATCCTATAGCTACATGTAGGATTGTAGCACCTTTCAATTTGACGCTTGACTGATCATTGCACGGTTGCAAACTGAAGGTATTTTTGAAATGGTAATGCATGTGTCTTATAGAATTTAGCTGTCTTGTTATAGAAAAAGGTTGCTTCGATCCCTGACAGCAGCTGGTTCTGTGACAGCCTGCTTGAAAATTCTACGACTGTCAAAATTGTACGATGGCAAATAACAAATAAATATGACGGGGCCGTTAAAGATCAAGGAACATAATGTCATAGTGACATTACTCTGAAGTAAAAGCATTAACCTGACACCTGATGTAACAGGCTGTTTCAATTGCACTGAAGCGCCTTATACCCGAATCCTATTTTCTGTTCCATTCATTGCTCCAGCCTATGGTGTTTTGGTAAATTGGTTTCAAGGAACATAATGTCATAGTGACATTACAGATTCTGAAGTAAAAGCATTAACCTGACACCTATGATGTAACAGTCTGTTTCATTGGTTCAGCCTATGGTGTTTTGGTAAATTGGTGTCAGGGAACATAATGTCATAGTGACATTACAGAAGTACAATGTCATGTAAAAGCATTAAACCTGACACCTATGATGTAACAGGCTGTTTCATTGGTTCAGCCTGTGGTGTCTCGTTAATTTGTTCCAGATTCTAAGGAAAGAATTATGAGCCACTATAATGTTACATGATACAATAGCTACAAAAAATAACATGGAACACTTGTAGTATTATAATAATATAATATAATATGACCTTTTTGTGTCACCATAAACAATATTTGCCAATGCATCTTCTTACAGAAAACATTACATAGAGATTGATGAAGAGGATCCCTTCCTTCCCCCAAGCGGCATGACCTCTGACATAAGAGGAACCTCCCAGGGACCACTGTAAGTTTTAGCATTGATTCACAAGCATGATTATAGTGCTGTAAAACCACTAACAAAGGTACAAGCTAGTGTAGGTTTGTGCTGAAACAGCTTATTCTTTGCAAATTTGCATGATCTTCAACATGCAAGCAACTCTTGAGAAAAAAAAATGTTCATTCACAGATAAGGATGTCACCTCTTCCATGAATAACTTCATCAGGTTGGCAAGAGACTGTGTATTAAGAAGGTTCTATATGTTCAATAACCAGTGGGTTTTCACAGCTGACATTTCAGTGACCATCTGCTGGTCCTGAACCAGTCATTGTTGCCCTGAAGAAGGCAACAGACAGTCTGAGATGTTGGATGTGAAATCCCACTGGTTGTTGAATAAAAAACCTTGAAGTTCTTATAAGTGATCCCATTTTGTGTATAACATTTCTGATCAACTTACATATTCCTGTTCATTACCTTCTGCCCTCTCCACCTGTCTCCAGTTGACAGAAACTACACATGTACATGTATCACTTTTTTCAGCACACTACAGGCACCTGTGCAGAGAGAGCGATGGTATGTCTCTCAGACTCAGCACCTTTCTGCTGTCCCTATCTTATAAAATGCTTGAGCTTGCTCGACACTAATACCCCAGTATGTTAACAGTCTTATTCTTTTTCCAACAAGAAAACGCATTGCATTTTAGTGTATGAATTTTTTTCAGCGACACAAGCTTACAGAACAACATCTTAATATGAATTATACACTGTGTCATGTTATATAGAAGGGAAGCATATACTTGGACTCTCAAACTATCTCTGTATATATGTTGATTTTTAAAACTCAAATTTGATTTGTAAAACTTGGAACTGAGCCATCTGTTGTCTGCGCAGCAAAGTCATTGTCTAAGTCTTGTGAAACTGACTGACAGCAGCATGTTATTCATGATTTGAGAGAAGCAGGTATTGCCTGATGTTTAGCAAATCATTCAGCTCAACATACATGTAGATTGATTAAAGTCATTCAAAATCTAATGCCACATCTAATTTGAAACCAATTTATTCGGCAGGATATAATTGTGGCTCATTGTTCAGCACAAAACTGGGGATATTAGGCACCGCATTGTTATATATATAGCAGACACCATTTGTTTCCACAAGCGCAGCCAGAGTGCGGCAGATTCTTTTTCTGGGGGAAGCTGTATCTTCCCACTTAGGCTTGAAAGCAGGCAGGTGCGGCTCTCCCCTAAAAGGAAACCGCTATGCTCTAGCCAGGCTTCTTGAAGCAAATGATGCCTGCTAGAGAGTCTGCACTGGAGGTTATTATGAACATAATACACTCTGTCATGTATTAGTACTGTAACTGTTGTTTCCACTATGAAGTAGATTTTTACCTCTACATTGTGGTGTATTCTAGTGTCATGCTTACGAATTCACTTAAACAACTGCTGCGGCATATCTATAATTCGTCTCTGTTGTTACTTAGGGATCACTACTTGCGTGGTCGTGATCGGGGTGAGAGAGAGCCTCTATTGAGGGACAACCGTTCACCACCACCTTCAGTAAGTATGGAATTATAGAAGAAGAACTTTATTACACGACAATTGTACATGGTACATTGTATGGCAAACTACATAAAGAGAGTAACAACAATAAAATAAGTGTGTTGAATAAGACCTAATGTCGAATAAAACCTAACATATCTATATCATAATCATTCAAATACTAAGGGATGTCTCAAGTCTTTGATAAAGTGTTAGAATCGAGTGGGCTAATCACAAGTTTCGGTATTTTTTCTAATAACAAAGCATTCCTTTATATTATATAAGGCTACCCTTTTCCCAAAAATCTCTGATGTAATTGGCACAATTATTATATTATATATAGTAGGTGACACTTACTACTTACTTACACAACCGATTTGGAAGAACTAAAACTGTCAAAAAAGATAGTGACGTCCACCCAAGCATGAATATAATTAGATCTCCCACGAGACTGACCTATTTTGCATGCAGCTAGCTAAAAAACAGAAATTATATATACTGATTGTGATTCTGAATACACAGGTCTTTGGTTGTAAAATAAGATATGCTGTTGACATTTGTGTATGTACTCGTACACATGTAAGTATGTGAATTGACTGGTATGAAAACCCCTTGGTGTAACACAGCGGCGAGAGAAGTGGTTTGAGAGTCTATTTGTGACGTCAATTTTGACATTTTAAAGTTTCTATCCATCTAACACGGTCATGGCATTAGTGGTAAACGACCCTACTACTTCGCCATATTGATCAAATTCTGTTTCCGTAATCCGGAAGACAAAACTTCTCTTGAGCGCAGTGTAAGGCATAATTCTTTCAGATGAGGCTTACAGTCAGCGGCTTGCTTGATGATTGATGCCCAACACAATCATCGCCAAGCGAAACCGACATCCAGAAATACTCCTGTACATTAACATTGTAAACTGCTGTATTCCCGCATGTTATAAGCCTCATAAGATGTTTTACAACTCAGAGTATGCTTGATATTGATTTTTTTCACATGCTGTTGTGAATGATTGCCACAGAGTCAGTTACTAAACTATGCTAAAAGCTGTACACAGTATTCCAGTTGGGCGACTAATCAGAGTAGTTCACAGCTTGTTCACAAAGTGTCCTTGCTTCTTGAGAAGGTGACGATGGGCACGAGTCTTAGAAAGGCTTTTAGGCCACTTCACTGATGTTTCTGTCCGGGCATTTGTATGGGGGCGCCTCAAGTGTCAAACCTCTGCACGTAGAAAAAAATAGAAGACTACTCAAGAAGAGTAGGGTTGACCTGGCATGCTCTGCTGTGGTGAAGTCACATTGCACTGATAATTATCAACAAAACATGCTAAAATTTTCAGCTTCACCTCTTTCTTGTCAAATGCTTTACCAAAAAGAAAACAGAAAACAGCTGTAGGCACTGCATTATTTGCATCGCATTTGATATCATTCTGATTCACAATGACATCTCAGATTTACCTGTATAATGACCATGTGAAGTGAGTAGTGTTTTATGGTCCAATAGTCAATCAGAACCATCTGTGACATGCCGGTCAACCATTCAAGCACGTCTTTGAAATCTTGAGTTTGAAGTCTAGCCAGGGGACATCAAAAGTGCTTACTTAATGGGATCAGATAGCCCACCTCCACATCTGTACTGAACAGTAGTTATTGGTATAATTGCTGCCTTTAAGTTGTTATTTCTGCAGGGTTGGAGCCTGTAGAAGTTTTGTCTGAAGTTTGCCTCTTCAGTTCGGAAATACATGTACACTAACTTGTCTTGATTTATTTAATTTTTGTTTGGCTGTAGCCAGTATACTGCAAATGTGCAAGTAGCCAAAGGCTTTTGGCAAAGCCAGCAAAAGAGCTAGCCTGGCTGCAGTGACATACATATGAAATTTGATTACAGGAAGTTGAATTGTAATTATTAGCTTCCCGTCTGATGATTTTACTTCAAACAGAATAACTGATAACTGAAATTAATTTAGTTAGTTTGTTAAAGTCCTTCCTGCACCAGACGGTGCATAGAACAGTGCCTATCTCTATTTCTATACCCCTTGGGCCACACAGTAGTGCAATCACTACAGCAGGGGGCTAGTCCACTGGTAGTGGTGTGCATTTAACTACCATACACTTTTGCTGAGTGCTAAGCAGTGAAAGCAGTATGTATCAGTCTTTGGTATGACTGGGCCGGGGATGAAATTCATGACCTGCTGAATGCAAGCTGAACACTCTACCCACTTGGCACCGGGCAGATAACTGAAATAGGCAACAGACGTCTACCTCTATAGCCCTGAGATCTAGTCTAGGTGGGAATTCATTACCAACGTATACTTCAAACCGTAACCGGCGGCCTGAAAGCATGCTCAGCCATGTGCTTTCCAGTTGTTTTTCTGGGTGTTAAGTACCATCTGTGTGCACGCATACATAAGCAGGCTGCTGGATTTGGTGGTGCAGATGTGAAGTGGTTAATTCCAGTAGGAAATGGCTTAAGTAGTCTGTTGGGGGGGGGGTGGAAAACTGAATCACTAGGTACATCTAGATTTAGAGAGGGCACTGCAGAGGTCTGTGATAATTATGACCCAAATGTGCTCTGCATAAACTGAACCCACTTTCTATGTCATAAAGTTCGAACAAAGATCCAAGGGAAGACACCATGTGAAACAAATCTGTCACTCCAAAATGCTGTGGGAAAATTAGAGACCAAGCTTTTGCACACAGACATAGGATTAGGTATCAGACTGCAGTACACCATTGCGTGCATGCTTACATAATGTAAATATACATTGACTGTTGTCACCCACTTGACATACACATCACTGGAAAGGTCGCAGTCCTTCGGACGGGAGTTCATTGCACTTGTTGAAGAGAGCAAGGAGAATTTTCCCAGTGCAATGGACCTTTAAATACTGTACATAACATCTATCTTCTCTGTCATGACCGGTGGAAGATTAACTCTTAACATACAATAACAGAGCTAAACTGGTTTGAGATCACTTACCTCTCAAGTTTGGAATCACAAGTCTAAAACTCATACATGTATCACAAGTCATATCATCATCTACCTCAAGTAGAGTAGAATGTAACACAGTGCCGGTGGAATTGCAATTGTACAGCCATCCCATGGTCCAAGTTCATACAATTCCCAATACAAACAGTTAATGAGAGTGGCCTTGTCCTTGGTGCTGAAGTCAGTGAGATTGTAAACTTGGTAGTAGATGACTCTATGACTCTATGACTCTCTTGATACTACATATTGCACTAAATGTTTGCTATTGCACAAGAGAATATCCTGAAAAAGAAAACTACATTTTCAAGCCTGTCTGTATCAAAAATAAATGCCATAAATGGCTATGATCCCAAAGAATATAATTTTTCCCAATCTTTCAGTATACATATGCAGTGACTGGAAGAGACACCAGTTCCAGCCCAAGAGTTTCTGACCAGTAGGCCACATGCAGTAAGGCACAATCCTAAGTGTGCAATTATGGGTGATATCCTATTAGTTTCCTATTAAAGAGAGATGAATACAGTAGATGTAGTGTTGTGGAGAAGGTTTTGAGTAGTGAATGTTGCTAGTAATAACTTAACACTGGCAGCTTGTTGATGGTTTACTGATTAGCATGATTAAGGATACTACAGTAGTCTGTTGTGTCTGTGCTGAAGTAAGCATTGACTGTTGCCATTTAGCTTCTTTGTTGTGACTGTATGCAGAGGCGCTATAAATGCCTCCTGTTCGAGGGGCATGCGGAGCTGAGTGAGTGAGTGAGAGTGAGTTGTGTGGGGAAAACTGATGGATATGCAATCAAATCATTCTGCGGTAGGCACTTAGGCTAAGGATGTCGCCATGCAATTGTGACTACTTTATTGCATCAAAGTATTTTCCAACATTCGACTCATGAAAGGAACGAGGTATGGGGCCAAAGACATCATATCAAAAGCAATGCACAGACAAAACAGAAGCAAAATTTGAAATTAAATACCCAATATCTCTAGTATTTGAAAGAGAGAGGCACAGGTCTGAAGTTGTTTTGATGCACGCCAGGAATAATTCTCTCTTTTGTATCCATATCTGTGAGTGGGTGGAATAGAAATTGGAAACGCTAGTATCACTGAAAGAAAACAACTTACGCTTATGCAAGTGAGTTTCATTTCAATGAGTTTATTTTTCTTCTTCAGTACAACTATGCAGTGAGAGACCATGGGGCCAGTGTGCCAAGGAGCCAACAGGACCCAACTGTAGAAAAACGTCACTGGTGAAACGTCAGACCACACTTGGCTCCATCTTGAAAACCGATAGTTTTCATTTTACTGCTGCAGATTGTTGGATGTATTTACTCTCATTTGATTTTTGCCTTTTTTTCTTTTAACATTCTCCCTGATGAAGTAGCCATTTATCACCAAATTTATATTGGTCACATGGTTAGGCAGCAGGGAAAAGGTTAAGAGAAAAATTTGAAAGAAAAATGAACTGTTCTTCATTTCACACATATGAACAGAACTCGTACTCAGTAACGAATTATAACAAGTAGCCATGAGCCTTTTAAAACTACTGTAACAGCAGTATGTCCATCATTTCAGTCCAGTGAAAATGTTGCAATCATCATTAAACTGAATAGAGCTGAGGGCATAGGATATAAAATTTCTTTGAAATAAAGCAAAAAAATGTTCAGATTTGCTCCCATGAAGCATACAGTTGTTGAAGAGAAATTGTGCATGGGTGTTGTTAATTCGTCTATCGTTGCACGATGAAAACCTTGACATTTTAGCTGCCTTTTGTGACTTAAGAGTGGCTTCAAAGTTGTTATTCCCATGCACGCTCAGAAACATCTGCCACACTATGTGCACTTGAGTCTGCGCAGAGGTTGTGTATGTGGGTTTGCCACCCTTGAACTTTGTGACTATGACAGAACAGGCTGTTAAGAAATTATACCAAAATGGCCTTGCTGTTAATTATGTAGCAACTGTGTAAATGCCTACCCAGGTAATATGTCTTCGTGTGATATAATCTCAAGTGATAGAGATTGCATTGTAAATTATCTGTGCTGCAAGCATATCTGTTCAATGTGTATACTGTTTTGTATGTATGCAATCATATGTCAGTATGCGCCTAAAGACGAAGAAATGTACAAAATTTTGGTATACATGTACTGATATTTATAGAGAGTATTCCTTTGGCAAGGAAAATTTTATCAGATTTTATAGATGTACAATAACTTATGAAGAATAATAGTCACAACATATAATACATTTCCTCCCAAAGAATAGTATATATAATAACACTGCATATTAACTAAAATCTTAGAAAGTACTGGGTAGTTCACAATGTGTTGCATATGAAGTCCATGAAATGGAGAAAAAATCATATTTGGACATCATGATTTCATCATACATACAATGATTGGTGCACAAGAATTCGTCCACAGAATTTTATCCAGCTGTAGGAGTAGCTGTTCATCACAATTCAACCAAAGAGAGAATGGCAATTAGTGGTTAGACCAAGGAGGTGGCATGTTGATCAAATATTTCCATTTTATACTTACATTTTGCATTTCTACATTTTCAGTAAGGCGGGCAAGGCTTTTAATCAATATATTGCAAAATATGTGTTTTGATTCTGGTTATGTCATGATCATACCTTATATCTAAGATCTTTCACAGCATCCTTAAGTTTTTACTTTTATAAAACACTACCTAATAAGTCTGAATCTTTTCCCTCCGCATTTAGTAGCTATTGTTGAGGATGACACAAGGAAAGTCTTGTTAATAAACTCATCAATTGTATATACAAGACACCTGTTGCCTAATAGTTTTCTTCACTCACAAGTGTAATTAGTCATCTTGGATGAAAACATGTTGTTGAATCATTAGCCTTTGCAGGCGTTCCGGGATGGGCCATTTTTTGGGAGGGGGGCTTATTTTCTGTTCAAAGGTAGGTCGCACGCAATACAAGCTCCGGTCTGGAGGGATAGCATACTACATGTAGGGTTGGCGGCTGGAGGTTCTATTGAACGGAACGCCTGCAAAGGAGGCTATCAGTTGCCAGATGTTTTTTGTTTGTTTGTTTGTTTGTTCAGCCACCTGTTTTCTTCCGATTGCAGCAGTTCTAATTTTGGATCACCCACAAAACGTGTTCAAAGCTCACAGATTAGTGGCCTATAGAATAAGAAGCCAGGGTTTGAATTCATGTGAATGATTTTGGATTGAGCTTCAAAGGCACTGTTAAAATATATCTTTGATGTTTTGATAGATATTAGAAATGACTGTATAGCGCTTCTTATGAGTTTGATATATATGGCGTGCAATTTTTAACCGCTCATCAAGTTTGGAAATTTGACGAATACATTCTGTTTTCAATGCATTACTAGCATTTTGTGTTATTTGGAAGACTTCTCTTTTTTTTATACAATTATGGTATAATGCACGTATTTCATGTGGAATTATCATTTCCATGTATTGAAAGCGCCTTATTAGCTGAGAATACGGATACATTCATGCACACCTACACACACTGCCATGCACATGGATATTGACGTACATTAATGTCTACACGTGATTTAGGCTTCACGCTCAATGGCAAGAAGAAAAGAAGAAGGAAATGTCGCTGAGATGGGTTTCCTAATTATGGTAAAAATAGTCTTTACGCTTGTCCGTATGCCCCAGGCGTTCGCAATCTGACGCATGTCGACGTTCACGTTGTTTACAGCTATGGATTCTTCCAAATTGAGTTGTCATCTGTTTTCTGGCTACCACAAGCGTCGCTTAACGTTTTCTAGCTTACAAACAACGTTCTGTAGCATACAAGAGATTATAATGCTAAAATGATATACAGCTGTAGTATGTATGGAAATAGTAACAAAATACTCAAAAAAGGAATATATAGAAATGGTGCCAGAACAGACATGTACGTACAGTTCTATTGAAATAAGTGTTTTACTGGTGTTATCAAATCATTACTCTCTAAGCAGAGGTTTGGTTTTCGGCTTATTTTAGCGTGTTTTTAGGCCTTTTTTTAATCGAAATCTTTGTTTGCACTGGTATCTTTTTTACGCCGACGTAAAAAAGATGTAAAAAGCCTAAAACACGCCAAAAGTAAGCCAAACCTGCATGGAGAGTATAAAATCATATCAGAAAGGCATAAGAATCTTTACCCGAAGAAAGTTCTGGAATCCCGCCCACGTACATCCGTGGTTGGTATCTTGAGGGCATCGACCACTTTCAGCGAGCACAATAGCAAAGACAGCAGTCACGTCCACGTGTTAAAGCTCACATATATAGAAGCC
>NW_017802491.1:248678-288700 GCF_001625305.1 Branchiostoma belcheri
TATTTTTCCGGGGCAGCATGCCACCGGACCCCCCTTCGGCGCTCGATAGTGGGTTCCGTACAAATCTCGCCCCCCACTGACGGTTAAGATTTCCTGCCGCCGCCTCTGCCTACTCAGTCCATTGAAATATTGGACATGACAGCAAGAGTTTTCTGTATGGTGATCTAAAAATTGAACACAAACTGGGTGTTATTCCCTAAATGACACACAATGACCGTTCGGTTCTGTTTCATATGGAAGAATTCATAGACGAAACTCTAGGAGGAGCATTAAACTTAGCTTGAAATAAAACAAAAATTTAGGGCTCAAAATGCTGGAAATAGCGTTTCAGAGGGGTTAGAAATTCAACATTTTACGGGGGGGGCATGCCCCCGGACCCCCCTAGCAGGCTCGCGCCTGCGGCGCTCGCTGACGGACGCCTTCGGCGTCCGAAATCTTGCCCCCCCAATCAAAATTTCCTGCCGCCGCCTCTGTTACAAACAACGTTCTGTAGCATACAAGAGATTATAATGCTAAAATGATATACAGCTGTAGTATGTATGGAAATAGTAACAAAATACTCAAAAAAGGAATATATAGAAATGGTGCCAGAACATACATGTACGTACAGTTCTATTGAAATAAGTGTTTTACTGGTGTTATCAAATCATTACTCTCTAAGCAGAGGTTTGGTTTTCGGCTTATTTTAGCGTGTTTTTAGGCCTTTTTTTTAATCGAAATCTTTGTTTGCACTGGTATCTTTTTTACGCCGACGTAAAAAAGATGTAAAAAGCCTAAAACACGCCAAAAGTAAGCCAAACCTGCATGGAGAGTATAAAATCATATCAGAAAGGCATAAGAATCTTTACCAGAAGAAAGTTCTGGAATCCCGCCCAAGTACATCCGTGGTTGGTATCTTGAGGGCATCGACCACTTTCAGCAGCGAGCACAATAGCAAAGACAGCAGTCACGTCCACGTGTTAAAGCTCACATATATAGAAGGCAGGGTTTGAATTCTTGTGACTAATTTCGGACTGAGCTTCAAAGGCACTGTTAACTTAAAATCTATCTTTTGATGTCTTGATAGAAATGAGAAATTATTGTATAGCGCTTCTTATGAGTTTGATATACTATGTGGAAGTTTTAACCGCTCGTCAAGTCTGGAAATTTGACGAATACATTCTGTTTTCATATCAGAAAGGCATTACAGCGGGTAAGAATCTTTACCAGAAGAAAGTTCTAGAATCCCACCTACGCATATCCGTGGTTGGTATCTTGAGGGCATCAACCGTTCGGCGAACACAATAGCAAAGACAGCAGTCACGTCCACCGGTTCAATCAAGTAGCGGACTAAATTGAAACTCTCCAGGCAGTAGAAACTTCTGATGCAGAGTTCAGTGACACAGGGAGAACCACCTGATCTCCAACTCTTCAAGTGCAATCAGCAAAAAAACGAACCTGGGATGTGGATCTGTCCCCCCCAAAAAAATAATTATGACGCACATTATACCGATTCACGAAATGAAATATCTTCATTAAAATGTAGTCAAATAATACATAGTCATACAAGCTGGCTTGCCAATAGTCAAGCTGGCTTGCCAAGTTGACACATTTTGGAAGAAGTACTACAATAATCTGTCTCTTTTTAGTCTTCTATGGATCTCAGGTTTTCTAAGTTCTAGTCTGTTAGAATTTAGAAAACGGTTGGCAAACTCTAGCTAGATTGGTCTTGTTATGTAGCCTCTACCAGGCTTCAGAGGCGGCCGGAAGAGTAGACCTTGACCAAATAGACAGATAACATGCCAGGGGAGTTAATCCGACAAACTGTACTCCTTAAGGGAAATGAATCTCCTGGCATATTATCTGTCTATTTGGACTACATATTTCTACTCTTTCCAGCCGCCTCTGGAGCCTGGCAAAAAATAAGTCTCTCACTCACATAAGTCATTACTCCGTAATATCATTGATAGAAGTGCTTTGATAGTTGGAAAATTTTGTTTGAATAGTTTCCATATCTATCTCGTCTTTCCTCTAAACTGTTCTATCTGAACATTACAACATTCGGCGCCCTTCCAGAGCTATTCGAATTCTATAAACAAGACGAACTTGTGACTACCTCTTGTAGTTGATCAAGTGGTGATTACATGCCACGTGAGGAGTCCTCTTAAAGGAGTGTCGCATCTTTTTTCAAAGAAAAGCACGTGTCAACAGCTGAACATGTAGGTTGGTATTGTTATGCACATGTACGTATACGGTCCATTATGATTCTACTGGCTCTGGTTTGAACCGGTTTTGTCTTACTTGGCTGTCTGTTGTGCTGTTAGGCCTAGATACAGGCGCATACTCAAAAGTAGACCGCAAAACCCCTACAAACACCGGTACTTTCTTTCTTTCTTTCTCCCTCCCTCTCTTTCTTTCTTTTTTTTTGCTACCACACCATCATTACATTTCCAACGTAATTGTAAACATTAATGTTGACGGTTATGCTGACATTTCCAACAAAAGACTACGGCAATGTGCGATGGTTGACACGTTGATTGTGCATTGGGAAACATTACCCTGCATCGTGAAGAAAGAAACATTGGTATCACCCGACGTGATATCTAACAAGTCAAACATTGACGACTTTAAACATTGCAAGGCAGATCAATACACAAATAATTAATGTGTGTCCTATTCAGTTTCACTACCCTCGCGATATTGTTGCATCAAATATCCGTACTACAGAAGAAGTCACTTTGAAATACTAGCTACGTGGCTAATTACCTCCATGAAAAACGGAGGTACTGTTTTTGGCCTGGATGATCGAACGGGCTGCGACGGCTTTTAGCAGGTCAGTAGGTGGGGTGATTGACCTTGGTATTGCAGCAGGAATTTTTTAAATATATGGTCTTTTCTCATGTCAATGATCTTTAAGAACCGCTGGCTGGATTGCGATTATGTTTGGTACCTGGGTAGACGCTGTGAAACTTTGCGTAACTTTTTAATAGATTTATTTCAGATAGATGGCGAAACATTCTGCATTTATTTGGAATTAAATGTTATCTTCCTTTTTTCATTCCGCTGGTATTGCAGGGAGTTACAGTTATCTTCGCCAAGAAGGTTATGTTTTCGGGTGCATGCGTCTGTTGGTGTGTCTGTCTGCGTGCAGCATATAACACTAGAAGTCGTGCATCGATCGTAATGACACAATTGGCACCTGGAAATGATTAGATTTCGGATAACATCGTCTGGCGAAGATGTGACATCGTGGAACTCTAGTTTTCGTTCTGCACTGAGGTGGGTGGCGGAGGTTGTCGTCATGTTGTGTCCTAAAACTAGGCCGGGAGTCCTTGAAGAAAGTGTTCCCTTCCCTTGCCTTGTGGCCTTAGAATAGAACCTCGTGTTGTGTAACGGCTCGGTTACTGGTATTCCAGAAGATTACTGCTGTCAGCGTTTGTCTGAATAGAAGAATTAAGACATTGCATTGTTTGAAATACTCGACATCTTGTCTGAGGCAATATTAACAAAACTCTAATAGCTTCTTGGTCGATAATTTGATTGAAACAAGCGATCAAAATCCTATCATTATAACGCTGGTAACAGTTCACGTATGTCAAAAATGCACAGCTTGTTTCAGGTAAGCAAATGCAAAGTTAAAGCTGTGAGGATGAATGGCGTTCACTAGCTGACCGTGGAGCGTTCACAGAGTCTTGTCAGTTCATGTCAGTTACTGAGTGCATTTCAGGTAACTTGATTTTTTTCTATTATTGTCAATCTGTTTGCTGCAAGACATCAAGTTAGGTTCATAGTGAGGAACAATGCAGTGGCTTTCGTCGACGCACCCTGCGGCGGATCCACACTCTTTATAGTAGAGCTAATTTCGGGTACTAATGACTGTGTAATGTGTTTTTTGTTGTTGTCGTTATTGTCAATCTTTCTGCTGTGAGGCTTCAATTTTAGGTTCATAATGGCCAATGGCCTTTGCTGACGCACCCTGGAGCAGATCCACACTCTTTGCAGTAGAGTTCATCTCAGGTACTATCCTGTTTTTTTATAGTTGTTATTGTCAATGTTTCAGCAGCGATAGTTCATGTCAGGTACACTGTGATGGGCAATAACTTAATTTTATTTCGCCATTGCATCCTGGGCGGTTTGTTTTGTTTGGAGATGGATGTTATAGGTATGGGCTGTAGAGTATATATTTTGTTGAAATACAAGTTTCCATGCGGCCATCAGCTGTCCAGGCGGGTCAGAGGTCACTTACAAGTGCCTGTTAGTGTTGACTGTTGTATTCACGTGAGTTTCCAGCTTATAGAATTTTCTTATTTTGGACCAAATGGGCACTTCAGAGGTTTGAGTGCCCTGAGAATGTGTGTTTTTAAAGATATAAACTCAAGTAAACATAAAAAAATACGTATAACGTATATTAACATAGAAAAGACTAAAACTTTAGAGGTCTTTGCCCTCGCATGCCTAAAAATATAAGAGGTCTATCACCTCGTATCGCATGCCTTTCAAAGAATCTTCATGTAACATGCCAACAGAGACGCTCACCAAGTTGTCTTGCTTCGGAGGCTACCGCTGTGCGTTGTCTCTTCATACCTGTCTGTAAAGACGGCATAGCGGGCGTTAGCTGTCACTGTCAGTAACGGCACATCTCCGTATTCTAACTACTGTAGTATCCAGTATTACTTGCGTAGTCTACTTGGACAGGTGTGGGCGATAGAAACCTTTTCATTAATCTAATCAATTCTGGATACACAATATAACCTAAGGCACGTTTTGTGTATACCGCAACCAGATAATGAAAGGTCTTAATTTAAATATAGATTTAATTAGTTCTTGTTAAATATGACGTCATTTTATGACGCCATATCTACGTTCTTGCCATGGGCATATCGACATTCTATCAGACAGTTCTGTTGTTTTTATGTAACTTGTTGCTTTACGGGAATAGCTTACTCAGACGGTTACAGTCAATCACACCTAATGACGTCATAATGACGTCATTTGTATTCGTAATACATCATAATGCCACGATGGTCTTCCTAATGATTTAAATTTACTACTACATCATTCTCTGAAAAGTTGTTGGTCATCGTATCATTAGTCTAGAAGCTATAGGGAGTGGGCCTCAAAAGCCCCTTCCCCGTCCCAAAATATCCAGGGTATGAATAGGGTTAACGCTTTAGTTTGTACTTTGTTTAGATATCCTCGCTGATACACTCTGGTGCTCAACTCTCTGCAAATTAGTCAATTGTCAATTGTCTTCCATGTTAATCATGAAGCATCTATATTGAAACTCCACTCCTGTATAATTGCAAATTGTCCACACAACGACCTTAATGCAAAAGGCAAAATTATTTCTGAAAAATACTGTTAATTCTTATAAATGTGGATGCGTACAATGCGTACTTTAGCCTGTTTTCCTGCCTCCACACCATGCTGACTCACCTGTCATTCCCTGCACTTTATCACTAAGTTTTCTCACTGTTAACCTTACCCCAACCCCGCAGTCACCATCAACACTCTATACTGGTTAGTTTTTCGCTGCTTACTCTAACCTTATCTGTATCTGTATCAATATAGCCGGTGTAACCGCCCCTCGGCTTAACACACCAGCTTCGCAGGCACGCGGCGCGGCGGCATCTGGCTACATTACACCGATCGACTTGTTACACCTAACCCTTAAACATCTAACTCAGTCTAAACATTGTTTAAAGCTATCTAATGATAATGCCCCTACTGTACTTGGTAACAGCGAGTTCCACTCTGTGATACTTCTAGGAAAGAATGAGTTTTTGAACACCCCAAGCCTTGGTTGATAACTCTGGTATGGCTATTTCTTGTTCTCTTCTGGGCTGGTATTAGGTACTTAGCAGTTGGTAAGTCCATTCTAAGCCTAACCCTCCGGTCCTAATACCGTCACCACCACACTTTATGTTGCTTACGTTCGCTGCTAGCCCTAACCGCATGATACCATTATCACTCCCACTCTATACTAGTTAGTTGATCGCAGCTAACCATAACATTAACCCTAACTAGAAGATACCATCATCACCCACACTATGCTGGTTAGTTGCTCACATCGTTACGAGTACTAGTATATAGCCGAATCAAAGTGTGTGATCAAGGCATGGAGTCGACTTGGGGGCAAGACTGCTGTTTGCTGTTGAAACATACTTTAACTCGGGATTAAGGTATACCTATGCCATTCTTTCTCGCCTCCGCATCGACACCTGCAGCTTAAACCACAATCTGTCCATGCTTATCCTGTAGCTGTGGGTGCCGATGCGAAAGCATTCCTCATTATATAATTACATACTTCACTGCCCTAACTATGCCCACCAAAGTATACGCCTCCTCGATAGACCTGGAAAACTTCAGTGTTCGATCACTTTATCTGATAGTGCATATCTTATCTATTGCATATCTCATACACAATGGTCGCTATAATAAGCTGTATGTTACTAAAAAAGATTTTTATTGCATTTAGATCATATTTTTGTTCAGTGATGCCGATGATAGGCCATTTTGCTCGCAGAACGTAGGACGAGACTTGCAGCATGTTCTGTCACGAAGGAATAACCTGGCATAGAGATCCAATCGTCTGTAACTAATTCTATGGAAACGAGAGTACCTTTGTTCAACATAAAACAAACATGCCGGCAGGTCGACCTCTTAAACTCAAACAAAGTCAAAAGTGTTATCGTCGTCTGAGTGTCCCCGCATAATCTCTGGAGAGAACTCGCGTGGACGCAAACGTGTCAACAAAGCCAACGATTCGACGCCGCAAGCAAGCTTCCACAAAGGTTCACTCTGTGCGTTATCTACTCGAGCTCTCTTTCGTATGCTTTGGCCTCCACGGCTCTCTTCTCCAATAAGAATGCTTGCATGCGTAGACTTGTCCTTGAAACGGTCGGTTCTGACTGAATCTAATTGCCTTAACTGTGCTTATGCAGCGTACACAAAGAACAGCAAGGCAAGGCGGCACCATCAGGATTGGCTGCTGCAGCGCCATTGCACACAGTAGCTCCGCCAATGACGAGATATCCTCAGGAGACGCTATAGTTTGAACTGGCCGGGTTTGCAGAATTGGTCACGTAGCGGGAGTCTGTGGGCGCAGTAAGCTGACAGCTGCATGCAGCACTGCCTCATTTCTTTGAAGAACGTCAGCGGCGATGAGGCATCGTGCAGAAGGAGCTGCTGCTCGTCCCTGCACTGCGTTTGCAAGGTAAGGCGTCCCCGTCATTTGACTGCGATGCGATAAAAATACTTGTTGGATTTTGAATTGTTTGCAACTGTGAGCAAAAGAATCTTACAGCCTGTGGATAGAAAATGTATATATTGCAAAAAAACGGTGTTTTGCATAAGAAATCATTCATAGAATGCTGAGTAATCATCTGGTACTCGTAATGTGAATTGTGATTATAGGGTCGTAATTGCAATAGTTTATTATTAATCTAGCTCACGCATCTGCTGCATCACTGCATGAGGTAAATTGTGTAAGATTCCCCGAACACAGTAAGATAATTGTATGCTTGTGTATGCACATATGTGTATACATAGCGGTATCTGCATTTTTTCGCATTAGGCGCCAGGATGAAACCATAGTTTTTCTGGCGGCATTGTCACTCACAAGTGTTTTGCGTGTCATTTTCTGTGGAACTTGGATGCAATATTTGCGGCCAGCATCGGTGGGTTAAGATACTTAAGTGAGGTTTGTAGAGAAGCCCACGCACACTTATCCGGGGAAACACCCGCTTGCAACTAGAGGCTGTGGCTGAAAAAAAAAGAAGCCTGAACATGTACGATACCGCAACCCGGTGTGACTTTCCCCCTTAATTTTATGACCCTTCTTTCGGTACATGTCCAACTGACTGTGCCTCGTTTGTCAAACCCAGCAATGAAAGGATGATCCCGCTCAACCGTCATTGAAAAGTATATAAATTACAAGTATGAATGTCTACAACAGTGTCGTCTGGTCTATAGTCGCGCAGGATGTTCTGCAACAGGCGATATGTGCAGTAAATTTAGAAGCATGTTGCGGCTGCGCTTGTACCGGTGCACCCCAGCCAAATGTAGTTTACTGTGCTTGTAAATAAATCATTGGATTGAGTAGATATGGCAAGCGGTGTCACTTGGGCCATGTTATCTTGACAGTAAATTCTACGCCGCGTGCGATGTATACAGTAGATTTAGGAGCATGTTGCGGCTGCGTTTGTTACCCACCCAAGCATTAAATGTAGTTTTACTGTGTATGTCAATCATTGGATTGAGCAGACCGGGGGAGCGATGTCACCTGGCCTATACAGTCTCAATAGTAAATTCCGTGCCGTGCGATATGTACAGTGGAATTGAGGTATATTACGGCTGCGTTTGCTACTCAGCCAGCCAGTAAATATAGTTTTACTGCGCACGTCAATCATAGAATTGAGGAGACCGGGGGAGCGATGTTTTGAATGGCACCGAAAACTGATGGGTAAGCTCTCCATAAACTGCGGTCAAGCACATTTTTAACCTGAAATGTCCCGCAACCTGGGATAATGTTATTTTGACGTGTTGCTAACTGTGGGAGCCAGCCAAGCTAAGCCATTTTCGCGGCGAGTAATTTTGCCACCCATCAGCATTTTGGGCTTCTAGTACCTATAATTCAATGTGTTGACCTTTACATTTTAGAAGCTGCTAGCATTTCAGTAAAACATTTTTATGGATGTTTTCAACCATAAAAACTATCTTTTAACGTTGTGGGCGACAATTGGGTTGAGCAGGAAGATTGTCCCACGCCTTCTCTCGCATTTTTGCTTGTCTTACTAAGTAGATAAGGTACAGGCACGATGGTGGAATAATTCCCTTGGCTCGAAACTGGCATATGTAGCTTTTGACTTTTAGTGTTCAGCGTTTATCTTGTTGTAACATGGCACTCACAGCTTAAATAAACTGGAAAGGAGGTACAGAGAAGAGTTCGTAGATAGCCTTTTCTACCCATTTTTAAAAGCCGTATTCCTTCCGTTGCGATGGTGTTGACTAGTAGCGTGGTTCAAGCAAAGAGCAAGACATAATGGCATGTCAATCGAGGCCACCGTTTTCGCCTGCGGCAGTGAAATAGACTTATGCATTCGCCCTTGTACTTTTCTATGGTGAATACGTGCGAGGCAGGACGTTTTTCGATGGATCGGACACGCCAGTCTAATCATGTCAGGTCACCAACTTGCGCACTTTTGCTCTGGCGGTTCAGTCAACAACATGGTGAAGAGAATGAGACTTGACAGCTACCATTCCAACTCACAAGTTACCATTTCTATATATTATGTAAAGGTCTGCTTAGATAAATTGTTGGGCGTTGTATCTTGAGCGTACGTCAGTTAACAAAACGACATTGGGGTGCACAAGAACCTATTTCCGAGACTCAGGGCTACATAGAAACAAAATTAATTTTTCCACACAGTTCAAAATTTGTTTAAAAAGAATCTGGGAATGTGAAGATTTAGTATATAGTTTGTTTTTGATAAAGCCTTTTTATGCATCTCTTGAGCATGAGGATGAACAATTTACATAATCATTCAAATAAACCATGTTTGTATTTAATTTAATCGACATCACTAGTAGAAATAAAATTCTACAAGCCCTAAAGGGGTGAATGGCATGTTTTCGTCTCAGACAAGTAGCAGAATTGGACAGGCTGGAGTGTCTGCTGGTCATGACCTTGCATTAGCTGCAGCAGCTGAGTCAGATTCCTCTCCATCAGACACTTACAAGCGCTGGCTCAACGGTTTGGGGCGATCTTATCGCACTCTGTATCCCTTGATTATTGTATAATGCAAGGTATTCCACGGTAAAAGCAAACCCGAAGAGCATTATCTATATGCTGCGAAACATACGATATTTGTCGCGGATAATAAGAGCTTTCAGGAACCACGTACACTTTAAGAGCAAGCGTTCGGAAGCTTCATCTTTCTCAGTTTCAATACCTGGTAAGCCCACGGCCAGATGTACATGTAACTACTAATGGGTTTTAATGGAGGTCATGCAGAAGGGCAAAGGGTGTTATAAAAAACTACAAACGTCTGCCGATGCTAAAGCCTATGGATACGTTGCTTACTCTGGATAAATACCTAATTGCCTGCACCTTTTCTTGAAGTGTAAGCCTCGCACCAGAAGGCTTTGTAGCGCTAAGGTGTGATTATCGTTCACAAAGACCACAATTCTAGGTCTCGCCAATTTAGGTAGTGTCTTCTGTGTCCTTGCCGATAGGATATTCTCCTAGTGGATGTCTGCGTGTCACACGAATATAGAGTATTACTGATAACACATTAATATGCAGTGGTACAAACACACCGGCAGAAAGATGCTGAGACACAGATTACTGGCGAGAGACTTTAATGGGAGCTCTGTCCATACAAACGGTTGAAGTTGGACATCAAAATCTTGCCCAGTCATGTTAATCTCTGCAAAAAGAGTTTCAACGTATTCCTTTGTGCTAGATTTTATTGCTTTATGCTCAGGTCACATTTCCAAACCGGGGCACGGTCGGACTGTTTGTATGAACAAAAAATTAACAATTCATATCAAGAATATACAGAAATGGTGCCCATTATTGTTATTAAAATCTATCTGTGCTTTGTTAACTTTTATATCGTACTTTTCGTTCCCAAGAGCTGCCCGGCCGGGCCCCGTGTGGGAATTGTTACCTCAGCATTACACGTCGGTAGTCGTTGCTTCTTTGATGATTGAATGGGTTTGTTTCTGTTTGGACCGTTTTTGTAGATAAACAGAAGGCATCTGCTGTTTATAACCTCATGCTCAATGCACGTATCATATAGATGATATATGCCGTGGATTGATGAGGTGGATTGCGGTTGGTAATCCTGCATCTGAACAACCAGGTCGTTGGCTCCATTGCCGTCCTAGCCGCTGGAGTTCTAAGAACTGGTGGGAAGCCCTTCGGAGGGAACCTTTCGTTGTCGATCCAACCGGAGAGCCACACCTCGATCACGTTAGCGAAGCTACCACACTTATCGTTAGGAGTGGGGATACTTGTGGTTGTGCTTGAGTTTGTACTTGAACACTGTGAAAATACGGAGCAACTGCACGCGTGTTACACCATGAGGCCAAGTACGTCGGTTGGAAGTTTCAGTGTCATATCTTGTATCTTGATGAAATTGCACACTGTGTACTGGCTGGTACCCTTGACAAACTAGTTTAAGATAAGATCGAGACAGTGTTTGTCAGGGGAATTGATATGTTTCTCATACGGGCTAATTGATGCATGTTACAGACGTCGTCCTCAGACATCAGACAGCCACCTGGGAGTTGTTGTTATTACCGGGGAGTTAACGTTGTATTCTGCGCACACACCCGGCTACCGGATACCCGGAGCGTCTCATTCTATGTGTGATCAGCTAGCCTCGTAACGCGCTTGTCATCACTGTCTTGGTTTCTTAATTGCCCGTCAAATGTTTTGACTAGCTGCGTGCTCCCCGGCGTGAAGGTGAGGGCTAATTGACACAAAGTTGTGTCAAACCAGATAATAAAACGCAAATGAATTACAAATCACTTCATGATGAAGCTTCTACAGTAGCGTATAATAACACCATATTACACTGGAAGAGCTCCTGATATTGAAGTGCTGAAAAATTATTAACGGTGTAGTCCATGGTGCTGAATACATAGTTGCTGTTTAGTTTTGCCCAGAACCTGTATCTGGCTGTTATTGAGCTCTGGAGCACGGTAAAATATGTTATGTAACAGGGCAATAATCAGTGCTTAAGAAGTATCGTAATACCACGGCAGCTGTAGGATTTAAAAAATCGTGTCTTCCATCGGCTACAAACATATGGTGCATAAGGAGGGGTATTGCAAAACAGGTGAATTTTCGTTTTAGCTGTGACGCGCACTTTTAGCCACAAGAGCTCATGGCGTCTTAAGGTTCTTATTGCCGGTATCACCGGTATAAACCGGCCACCGGCGTACTAGTAACACATGCACCAGTTTTGCAGGCGCACAGTTCGGCAGTAGCTGGTTAGTACCTACGTACCGCTTTCTGTCCTGATTATCACCAATGTCTGTTGTGCTATTGCTAACATACGAATGGCACTTTAACGTAACGCTCATATACAGCTAGGTGGAGTTCTGTTGTTGCCAGAGCCTAACGCCATCAGTAGAAACTTTTTTTCTCTAAAAACAATTTAAAGTGTAAACTGATTGCTTCAGCTGTTTGATTTCTGATAATAGAACCCGCAGCCTTTCCAGTGGCTACCCTGACATAATTGGGCCTGTTGGAATTGTCAATTTTAGCGTCCCCCAGTATGCCTGCCACTTCTGCACTAGCATGCAATTAAGAGCTGTGTGTGACCACGTTAGCATCGGTGGCGGACCAAAACAGAAGGGTGAAGGCAATGTTCACGGAATGAGATTCTTGAAAGGTTTACGGCAGCACCTTTGAAGGTTGGTTCTGAAAATATCCGATTACGTTTATTAGTTTCGGGATCTTTCCAGATGGCACCACGCTGCGGGCACATGACCCTAGCTAGAGAAACCTAAGACAAACTGGTCAAATATATCAGATGCATAATTGTTGAGGGATCGAAAACATTGAAAATATTGAAAAAATTGAAAATATCGTTATTCTTGTATTTTTGCCCAGGAAAAAATACTGCATTCGTGTTCAAAATTTAAGCTTGTCAGATATGGCCCATCAACGCGCACCTAAGATTGTGTTTTTGCTTGTTTATTAAGGAAATACTCAAACCAACCTGGCGTTACCTTGACCTATCGCGTCTTCTTCATTATCATGCGTGGAGTTGAATTTATCATCGTCCAAAAAAATTTTTTTTTAGGAACGTATGCAATAAAATATATTTGGTTGCAGGTCAGATGTGGATGTGTACCTCACTACAGCAATTAAAGAGCTTCGCTAGACTGCTTTGATGGCATTTGCCGAATCAACCGTATTCCGCTTCTTAGCATTTATGTTGGCAACTTCAAACGCAGCATTGACGGAGAAAAGGTCAGATGTGGGCGTTTGTTTGTGGAATGAACGTGAACATGACCTGCCCTTTGCTAGTTCCGTATGACCGGGCATACCACAGGTTAGAGAGTTACCTAAAGAGTCGACAGTCATAAGGCAAACCTCTAAGCTTATAGGTTGTTATGCTGATACATAATGGCAGTATATAGTGGGCATAGTGCAGGTGCTCAGATTGTTAAAAGTTGATGCGAATGCAACCATTAGAATCGTAAATGCCGTAGTATTAACCGTATGGCCTGGCATAGCATGCCTTGAATTTTCCAGTCACGTATACTTTTCTGTATTTCTCCCTGGCAAGTCCATAATACCAGTAACTCCCGGGCTGCGGTGTGGTGTGAAATGATTACTCTGAAATGGCGGCGGTAAAAGCCAAGGCCGTCATGCCTTTTTGACTTTCAATAACACACAATATATGCTGAGGCACTATCTTAATACCCAGGATTACTGTAGCCATACTACGTCTCCTGTACTCATAACTTCACCACATATCCATTTTTTCAAGTTCGTTTTTAAAAGCTGTCCTGTAACATTAGTTTGAATTTTTAAGTAGATAGTAAAAAAGCAAGCATTACAACCATTGAGTTTAGAGTAAGGAAACCAACTGCAATGTTCAAAGGATTTCATGTTGCATAACTTTAATCATAGCCGAAAGGCAAGCAGGGTTTTGTTGAGCTTATGCAGAGACCATCATCCCTAACAATATGTCACGGCGCCTAATTATAAGACGCACAGGTCTTCATTCAAAGACGTTCTAAAGCAGATATCGACGAAGATTGCTTAAAAATCTGTATGAATCAAGAGCTTGTACTTATCGTGCTACAGAGCACGGTTCGAGCACCCGTATTTAGTACTATGTTGTCGCTAGCAAGAATTCGTCAACACGTTCTCAGAAAAAGTCGGCATGTATTACTTTAATAGGACAGATCATAAGGTAGCAGACGTTTTAATCGCGGGGAGGTGCAGTGGTAATTTGAAAGCATGAGATTTATTGAAAGAGGCGTCAATGGGTGGCAAAACTCTGAGAGTTCGGCGCGTCTGTTGACTTGTGTACGTCTTAATCAGCTTTACGTAAGCATCTTTACCCCTGGCTTGCAACTTCTTCTGAATCGGTTACATTACGCCCATCTGTTTGCTCCTACAATGAGGACAATATGCAATAATTCCTGTTTTATTCCGTGAAAAACCGGGTAGTTTTCTATAGTGGAGCATGCATGTGGAATCATGGTTTGGACACGTTTTCTGAGACAATTATGTACTAGCTTCTATTTTTCTGTTTGAATGTGTGTAAGCTTACATGAGCTTCCTGTATCGTTTTTTGACGCCCGCCACCTGTAGCGACCATGTATGTACTATTAGCCAACGGTCTTTGGCAGCTATAATGCAAAATTCACTGATATTAAAAATAAACAAAGTCCCTCTAAATAACGCTTACAAGCAAAATATATTAGAATTTACGACCACGCATCGGTCCATGTGACGTAAATAGATGAACATAGATGCAAACTCGAGGATTTGGAGTGTCCTTCTTGACTTTGAGGCAGTTGGCGGACTTACCAAACTCACAAGTGCTTCATTTCCAATTCCAAGTTCTCTTAGTCAAAGGTAATCAAAAATGAAGTGGGGTATATACGATGGTTGTAGCATCGCTGATGACATTCAATAGTGCTTTGCCTTCCAAATAGTTTGGAGTACGTGACATATGAGTTTGGAAAAGTGCTTGATTTTCCATCAAGGAACTAGCTCCCCTATAACCTAGTGCGCCGGTCAGTCCGTTTCATAACGGGATGGCTGTGAAGGTTTCAGCTAACATTAGTCTGTTGGAAATAACGCTGCACTAAAAAGATGGTATGTGGTTTTGGAAAGACAAGTTTAAGAACGTTACAATGCTCGCTTGTTTTTCAGGCCTAGACCCGAACGCTTAATCTTGTGAATTTCACAAGAAACCAGTTTTGATGACAAGAATATATCTGATTCAGCTGTTATTCGTTCATAACGCATACAACATTTATGTTTTTCAGATATGTTAGCGACCGGAGAGCACGGGAAGTGACAATGGTACCTTTTACCTTGCCGGAAATGGTCAACAGCCGGATCGGAAGCTCACTGAGCATGTAATCGCCATCACAGAGTTCCGGTACGTCATCACGATTAGCGGACTTCAAACAGTGTCGTCCTGAAAATGTGACATTTATTACCTGAGACCATGAGTACCGTCGTACAAGACGGAAGCGGTGACTCAGCCGAACTCTGGCTCCCACGAGTTACCATGTCTGGGCCCGTCCAGGGCGGACCCGTGGACGTTACCGAGGCAATCCTCCATATGTTCAACGGCAGCAATGTCAGTGACGTGGACTGGTACCAGGACATTGACGCCAACATGGGGATCACCTCCCAGGCCCCAGACATCGCCGTGGTCGCGCTCGGCATGGTCTACTCCGTGTTCATCCTGGTGTGCGGACTGGGTAACCTGGTCCTGGCGGCGGCCATCTTCCGCTACATGAGGCTGAGAACCACGGTGGACACGCTGATAGGGAACCTCGCACTCTGCAACAGCGTGGTGGCCATACTGTGCACCCCGTTCGAACTCGGCTACTATGTGGCGAACGTGGGGTCGTGGCACTACGGCGCCGCTCTGTGCAGCGTGGTCAACTTCATCAAGATACTGGCCTTGAACCTCACCTCGTTTGTCCTACTGGCCATAGCATTTGAGAGGTAAGTTTTTTTCCAGATTAAACCGCATGTGTAGCTTTAGATCACACAATTCTTCTTCATAGGCATATGAAGTAGACAACCATACAATCTGTACATACACTCAGTAGGTACTTGTTGAAGAGCACAAGTTGTGCGCATTTTAATTGTGTTTTTTTTATATGTTATTATTCTAGAGATTTTTAACCTTTTCTGACCTAGCTCTAATTTGGTCCACCCAATAGATTCCTAGTGATTGCGAAGTCCAAGAAGCTGCAGCGGAATCGGAACCATTCTCTGTTGCCGCTGGCCTTCGTGTGGACCGCAGCGCTATCCCTGGCCTCTCCGGGTGGCCACTTCGCCACCACGCTGTCCCTACCCGACAGCCCGGGCACGGTGTGCGGAGTGAGGTGGTTCAGCGACAACGGGGAGTCCGCCATGGCCTACCACATCAGCATGGCCCTGCTGGGGTTCGTCCTGCCTGTGCTCGCCCAGGTCGCTCTCCACTCCTTCGTCGCGTTCAAAATCCTCCACAGAGAGTTCCCCGGGCACAAGAACACTTCCCATCGTACCATGCGGCTCAAGTCCCGCCGCAAGATGACCCGGATGCTGCTGATGTTCTGCGTGTATTTCCTCTGCATCGGTCCGTTCTACGTGGTCCCCATGGTGCGGGAGGTGTCCAGCGAGGCTAAGAAGGTGATCGACTCGTACGCATCCGTCGTGTACGTGTTGGAAGGACTGGCTTCCATCCACGGAGTCCTGAACACGGTGGTCTACATCGCCTTCCACGACGCCATCGTCATGACCCTGAGACGTATGTTCCGGGACTTGAGAATGACATTGACAGGACAGAAGGGGAACGGGGAAGCTTTGGAGCTCTATGGCTACCCCAGAAGGGGCACCATGTCCAAATCACACGGGCACGGGCAGTCTACACACGCCACCCCTCTCTCTCCTGTCTCCCCCGTATCTATGACCTTCCCCCATGAAGAGGTGACTTGCGTGTAGCAAGGAACACTTCGACATTTTCAGATGAGATTAAACATTCCTAGAACAATATATCCTTGACTCTTCAAAGATGTTAAGCGAAATGGTCTGAAAGACAAACAGATAAATATGTGCAATATTATCATGCTTGTTTTGGTCAATGACAGACAAAAGTATGTGTTTAAGGACGTAGGAGTTTATAAAGCTATAGGAGATATACTTCAGGCTTTTAGAAAGCCGCATGTGATCGGAGCCATATAAAGGATATTTCCAGCAGCAGTTGTGAACGAAAAAAACATTATCTCCCTCCTTTACGTGCAATCAGACGTTATGCCAAACGCTTAAATAACGGATCAGTTCCTGTAACCGCCGAATGAACCACAGAATCATCAGGGTGGAACTTTGAAGTTGTTTTATGTTTGGCTTTGTAAGTTTTCAAACCGGTTGAAATCATCCGTAGCACTCAAAAATTCGTTTGATATCATTTAATCATGCAGCCGTCCGTCCCTACCAACTGTTAGGACAGTGAAATGCGGCCATCACGAGGCTTAAAAATACATTGAGATAATTGCGTTCTTCTTTGATCTTATGTAAGCTGACATCCACGCCATTTAGAGCCAGATGGTTCCGCTGTCAAAGGAACGTTTGATTGAACAGATCTGGCAGGCACCGATGCCTATAGCCTGTTTCTTTTCATTCCAGTCACTGGAAAATATAGTAGTTGACGGAAAGGCCATTCCTTATTAGCTCCTTAACTAACACATTGTCCCTAGCGAGCTACCGCCAGTGGCCTCACATGGTAGTACACGTGTTCTCACTGCACACACAACATTTCCATAGCCGGCACTTAAAACCACTTCTTATCACTTAACTCTGTAGAAGCCATAATGTCTTACGAACTCAGACTGAGTCACGACGTAAGAGTGGTAACATGTAAGAGGAGTTTGGAACCGCAGCAATGCCAGATGCTACTGTAAAGCATATCCTGATCCTGAACTTTGCAGTGTGCTTGTTTTGTCGCGGAGCATGGAGCTTACACATGTGCCCTATGTGGCAGAGACTGCCATACTCGCATAGGTTTGTTCAGCCATAGACAATCATGAAGCTTAGGATTTTACCGTGGTCAACACTGACCGAAGGAGGCCATATAATATATATATATATAATATATATAGGAAGTTTACAATTTCAAAAGTATGTTTCAGTTGTTAGTTTCCTTAGGAAAATTTGTCGCTTCAAAAGTGATTTTGTACATAATCATGGGCAATGAAGTAACCAAAACATAAGGTGAAATCTTTTACAGTCAGTCAGTGAAGAGTTTCGATATTTTTAACTAAAGCTAAAATCTACAGACATCAGATGCGCACAAGTGTTTGTATACCCAGATCTGTATCTCAATTTAATGGCTTATAAAAAAACAAAACACACTGGCAGAAACGCGAACAAGTAAAGTTATATAGATGCAGACAGACACACATGCACGCGCACATGCACGCATACACAAACCCATTCGACACACACACAGAGGGAAAAGAAAAAATAAACACAAGTAGAGGTAGAGAGAGAGAGAATCTTACTGAAGAGAGTTCTATTTTGACAGATGAATCTAGAATCAACCAGGTTTCCCACTTGTACTGAATGGTGCTATGTATACGGACCAATATTATGCTTCAATTGCCGTGATATGTTTATTGTTTTTCCAGTATTTACTGTTCTAAAGTTGTCATACAAGAAACTGATAATAACTGTCATATTTATAAGAATTTGTCCTCTGATTTGACCCAACATTTTGGGCCAGTATGTGGGACGCTAGTTTACCTGAGAGAAATCCAGATGAAAGTTTAGGTCAACAGTTTGGACAGCACGGTACAAACATGTAAAAAAAACAGACAATCTTAGTGGAACGCTTATGTAAATCTATGATTTGATCATTCAAAACGCTAGCTAGATGCTGCATCAGTTTTGAAGATATGGATGAACATGTGACTTTTTTGTATTTGGCTGATTTCTTGTTGGGAAGGTGTTTCGTATTACTAGTATGAGAATGATTCAGCCAAATGATCTTATCCTTATGTTATCCAAGAGAATATTTGAAAGTTGTGCCACAATGTAACTGTTATATGTAAATCGTAACACTAGAAAGCCAAAAAATATCGTTCCACGTTCAAAGATGTGCCAAAGTTGGTTCAGCGTGCAATATGGTTAATTTGTGTACTTGGTTTAGTACAACAAGGCAATAACACAAAACTTTGCATGAATTTGGACGAAGTCTTTGTAAATACACTCTACTGTATCAACCGTCATCACAGAGTTTCTACAGCAGTGCAATAATGTCACTTATGAAATATTGCAGTTATTTCGTTCGTACCTGTTACAGGTTTCATGTATATTTTCTAACTTTGACGTTTAAAACTTGTCAAGGTAAAAAAAAGATAAAGAAATCTTGGCATGCATTAATGTTGTTTTCTTTTGTAAGAGCCAGCCAATATATAGATATATTCCAGAATGGAGGAATTCAAACTACATTATCACGATTGAACTTATTTCTGTGTATTTATACAGTATGCTACAATGCTACAGACTCAATGATTTGTGTATAAATGCATACTCCAGACATAATAGATATCTTTTAATATGATGTGTTATTAAAAACTGATGTCATCTCTGTTTACTCAAGAAAAACTGGAAGGGTACTCCATTGTAAAAGACTTGAGCTTTTGTTATGAAGGTAAAGAAATAAAGCTGCTGTGTACATATATATACATGCGTCACGTCGTCTGTTGCCCTATCTTTCCAAGAAACATGTTTGCTGTAGGCAAGCACTGAAAGGTCAGAAGTTCCTTCTTTATTTCAAAGTAAATAAATATTCTCCAGAGGGGAAAGTAAAGGCCAAGTGCGGAAATATTCAAGGAAGTACTTTACAGGAAGGCGGGGCGGGGCTTGAGGAACCGGTCGGGTGCAGCTAGGGTCAAAGTAGAACCTCCGTGTTCCGGTGTAGCAGTCAAGACACTACCCCTGCCCAAACTGTACCCGGATCGTTCTGGGAAAGAGTATAGTCCGATTTGCTATAATCAATGTAGCAATGACATCTGAGATCAATACTAATGACATTAAATCGATGGTTATTTTATAGAGATAACTTTATTCTCGATCAGAGCAAAATAATGATTGTTTACGTACAATATAAGGTCCTCTTGCATGGAAACAACAAAGATACTGCATTCTAATTTTACAACTCTTTTTCTTAGTCCAGATCATACAAAGAAGTATCAACAAAGTGGAGTTGTATGTGTGTAGCTGTTGTATATACACTATAAACCGTTATAAAAAATACTACAATAAGGCAGTTAAAGTGTCACACGGATTGATTGCCACCAATGGGTAGTCGCCCGATATTGTTATACGATGGCAGGTTGAGCATATTCTTGTACTCTCCAAGCAGAGGTTGTGGGGGAATAATCATTAGCTTTTTATATATATGGCCCGTTTTTTGTCGCTACCCTGACCCTAGGATCTACTTGGAGATTACCATTCTTGGACCAGCCAAGCGTGCGTCGTATAATCTCCAAGCAGATCCTAGCTATAGGGCCGCAAAAATAGAGTATCAAATTGGCCAGGCAGTATCCAATTGGTCAGAGAGGGTCCATGCGCGACCCAAGGATCTGCAGAAAGCCGCATCGGATAAAGTTATTAATACGCAATTGTTACCTAATCAAACCGCAATCAATCCGGGTTGCGACAAAAAAAAAACGGGCCATGTATAAAAAGCTAACGATCATTTCCCCACAACCTCTGCTTGGAGAGTAGTGTCGTACAGAATTCAGCTTTTCCCGGAAAAGTTAAGGGTGTCGTTGTCAGTAGTTGGTTTTGTTACAGCCTGCTTGATTTTGTTGGTCTTTAATTGTAGTTTTACCTTCCGAAAAGGTGGAAGCGACCTCGACTTGAGGGTCCCCTCGTCATTCGTTGACGTCAATGTTGCCAATGATGACTCCAGGACGTTGCACTGTTCATGAGTTTGTTTGCATGGTTTGCCGTATCCAGTCAGCTAATGAGGGAACTCTGGCGTACACGCCTGGGGCGTCGGCGCGTGCGCAGCCGTGCCCCCAGCTCACAACCCCCTGCAGCCAATGAGCGCCCGTGGATGACTGACAGACGAGAGGACCGCCACTGTCACCCTGGAGAGAGAAGATAATATTATCATGAACTAGAGTTCCACGATCTCATACCTTCACTAAATGATGATAACCTTTACGAATGATGTTTCCCATTGATGGCATGCAAATACGGTCTTCATTTTGCATAAATCATAACAGTTGACTATATCGTTTAAAAAAATAACAGGGCTTTGCCAGTCTTACCAAAGCAGTATCGTAACAAGCCGCTAAGGGGCCAAAAATTTAATCATTTCGAGGTCCCTTCAAGAACTACCCACGTAACAAGTCATCTAGATCCATCGACAACGTCTCTGAGCTATTCACAGTCACACATCTACATGGTCTCGAAAACATGACCTTGTTGGTGAAGGTAATTACCACACAACAATTGTGCTAAAACTGTGGTTTTATTTTGAAGTAGTTTTAAAATGATGACTTACCTGACAGGAGTCGACCCCTCCCTCCGGATACCCTGCACACACCATGGACTGCGGGTGGATCGTGTGGAGTCCCTCCCCCCGCTCGGCCAGCTGGGCGTACATCTCCGAGCAGGCCGTGCTGTTTACGATCGGGACGTTTGCCTGCTGCAGGCGCCTTGCAGTTGTGCTACCTGTAGCGTCCAGCAAGAGTGTTTAGTTTAGTTTAGTTTAGTTTAGTTTAGTTTAGTTTAGTTTAGTTTAGTTTAGTTTAGTTTAGTTTAGTTTAGTTTAGTTTAGTTTAGTTTAGTTTAGTTTAGTTTAGTTTAAACAAGAGCTCCAATGACTTCATACCTTAATTCGCGAAGTGGCGTTGACCAAAGTTTGCAAGTCTTATATTTAGAGAGAAGGACGTAGCATTTTTTGTGTGTAAACGGCTTCTTAAAACATGACCTAATTGTGTGTGTGTGTGGGGGGGGGGTAATGACGGTGTACCTTCTAGAAAACGGCCCCATCCAGTAATTGTGCACACGGCCCCCACATCTGCCTCCATAGAGGCATCCGGCAAACAGACGGGGTGGACGTAGGCTGTGTACGTCACCGGTGACGTCATCTTCAACAGGGCGATGTCGTTCGTTAGGAGGCTGTTATTGTAGCCCGGATGGATGAAGATCTCCTCCGTAAAGATCGTCTTTTCGGTGCCGTCGTTAAGGTAACGGTCGAACTCCCCAAAGGTCAAATACGGCTTACTGCCGCTGGGGAGAGATTAAACACATGGCAGATGAACAATCAGTGACGTCAACGTGGTTCCGCAGTGGTAACTTAAAGCGTTCACAGGTAAAGGGGATATTTTTGGCAGACGACAAAATAATAACAAAGCGAGAATAAAAAGCTGGTAGATAGCTGGCAGCTTAAGATGAAGTAAACGTTCATGATATATTTGTATCATGCAATATTGACCACAAAGTCTACACTGTACATGCAACATGCATGGATTGACTTCTTCAGTTGACTGGCAAGCTTAAAATGTTGCCAGGTCAATACTTTTCTTAACATCCACTATTTTTGTGTTTACAAAGCTTAATACAAACTTGTATTCACAGCAGGAGAATGTAACAGACAATAAATTAAATGCTCACCCGTCCACACAATGCGCAGCGGTCACAACCCACTGCTTGTCCACTAGCGTCCCCCCACAAAAGTGGTATTTCCCGTCGATCCAACTTCGGATTGACACCTGCCAGGGCCAACTTCCGGGTCTTGCGTCATTTCCGCCCACAATGCGTCCGGATCCAGCTGCCAACCTTGACCATGGATTCGGACCAATGACAGGGACTCCACAGCCACTGGCTAGTGACGTAATAGTAGGGACGAAATTAGCAACTGTAATGCTATCATAAAATTCATTTGTATACATAGTTACTAGTACTTGTTTGAAATTAACACTTTTGAAATTAACATAAGAGATTGTTCTATCTCACCTAGAGTGTTTGGACCAGTCACTATGGTCTTCTTCAATAGAATGACCCAGTGAGGCAACAAAATTTAAAACTTTAAACATAGAACTTTAATGTCAGCACGTTAACACTGTATGGCAATATCTACTGTATGTTATTGTGCTAGTGTAGTGGTGTGCCAACTACGTGTTGCATTTTGCTTAACAGATAAGACATACAAAGTTACAAACAGTTAATAATCATAAATCATATATAATATATTCAACATCTGTTAAAGTTCTTAACATAGCCTTGAAATACCTGAGTATGTTGCGTTGAATCCTTGGCCTGGCCCTTTGTTGTTGCTTTTAAAGACCACGAAAACTACGTTTGTTTTCGATTGAATGTTGAAGGGCTTCTTTGAGTTGCAAAGTTTACCTGCCAAAAGAAATTGGTGATACAATCTTAATCGGAACTTCACACAAATTGATTCATAAATATTGAAAACTACATACCTATGAATATATCTATACATATATCTATAATGAGAAATTAATTATTCGCTTAGGAAAATAAATATATAGGTAAGAAAAAAACGAAACCAAAACTTACCTCCTCCAAGAGGTAGCACACTTTCTCCCTTTGTCTCATAGACGCCTACGTAGTCCTTACACCCCATGGTGTGGAACTTGTTGAATGTGATCTTGATTGTCCGGCCTATGCCGGTAGTGATGCGCCAGACACACAGCTTTCCGGCCGGGTAATTCTGGGGGTAGTTGGGGGACAGAATGGTGCCGACTTCACCACTTCTCTCCCCACCACAGTCTGAGTCTGTAAAATAGAAAAGCAATAATATATTTAAAGACAGTCTATATGTATCCCCAATGTTATTCTACTGAAGAACCTTTCAAGAGGACCTCAAAAGGGCAAACATAACCTGGGAATAGGCTGAGGGAGCAGCAGCCACTAGACCCAGACGGAAGCTTGCTGCCCAATGTGCCTGTAGGGACAGGAGGTCTAAGGTTATTCTACTGAAAAAAAAAACGTTTAGTCTGCATCGATATCACAACAACGTAACGCCTTCGCTGAACATTCAAGTCGTCGTAGGACGTTTTTTATGTCCTGGACTTTTCAAGCAGGCTTTGACAAAACCAACCACTGACAACGACAACATTTTCCGTAATAAGACAGCTGAATTCTGTATGACGCATGCACGGCTGGTCCAAGAAAGTGCTCAACTTGCGATCGTGCAACAATCGGTATTATGTGGGGTCGTGTACGTGGCGTAGGAGTGCTAGACTCGGAGCCAAGAGGTCCCGGGTTCGTTTCCTGACATGCCATCGATCTTGTGGAAAGGCACTTTACACAACTTTCCTCACTTCACTCAGGTGAAAATGAGTATTGTGTTGCCCCCTGTGTTGCTGACGGCATTAATATAAGTTGAAAAAAACTTGAGTGTGTCACCACGTCTTGTGATTACATGTTGGAATATCTTAAAAAATCGGTATGTGAGCGGGGCCCTGTTTAGATACAAAGAACGGCACCTCACCTGATGTATCCAGTGCTCTTTGCAGCTTTCGTGGTAACGGACGCGCCCCGGCGACAGAGAAGGGCACTAGACACACCAACATGGCTACTGCGAACGACAAGCTGGCGCAAGGCTGCATCTTAAGAAAGTTTGGTGAAGGTCGTCACAGCTCAAGTCGTGTGTAAACTTCGGTTCCTGATGTTTGAACAAGAGCAGAATCTTTTCCTTTAAGTAGATATTTTTCTCATTAACATTTACGTCAGCGAGTGTAATGTACAGCTATTTGAATTTCCTGGGGGACCCAGTGTTCAAAAAGAAGACCTATCGTTCTCATTAACATGATCGACTTACGATGTAAATATTCTCCTGGGGCCCGGGAAAACGAAGAAATATTGCGTGTTAATCACCATGTCACTCACTCACTCACTCACTCACTCACTCACTCACTCACTCACTCACTCACTCACTCACTCACTCACTCTCTTTCTTTCTTTTTGATGATTTCCATTCATTTAGTTTCTAGACTACTTGGTGGTTGGTGGCCCCCTCAGGTAGGACATTAATATGTAACGTCACGCCCTTTAGGGTATAGAACGTCACTGGTTACGTCAGGGATTCAAATTTTGAAACACCTGAGGGACCAGTGATTGAAGTTAAGAGAGATAATGAAAGGGAAAACGCTCAAGTATTCAAATAAGACATAGTTTATGTCAGATATCAAAACCGGAATTTCCGATGCAGTACAATAGCAAGCCGCTGGGAGGCCCATAATCAAACTTTTTTGTCGATGCCTACCAAGGAGGTGTGTGTGTGTGTGTGTGTGTGTGTGTGTGTGTGTGTGTGTGTTTGTGTGTGTGTGTGCATGTGTTTGTGTATGTGTGCGTGTGCACGTGTGTCTTAAAATACCCTTATTTTGGTGCTGTTTTTTGTTGTTTTTAACGGTTCAGCCGTACGAAGCTATGGTAAGAACTGCCGCAACTGTAGAATCCTATGGTAAATATTGCAGTAGTGCAGATCGTTGATTACAGTTTTTTATAGCCTTCATACTCATAGTGCAATTGATGAATAACAGGAAGTGTTAATGTATGCACTCTGAAGGGAATGAAGGGAATGCTGAAGGGAATGAACATGCAGCTACTAACAATGCTTGGCAAAGACAGGTAGAGAGAGAAAAAAGTCACCAAAATATACTCCAAAACCATTGCGTTGAGTACATATCTACAAGGAAAAAGGGACCAGCAAAATACTTTGGGACAAGTTTGATTCATTTATTCTTTCCATCAATCCAGGCGCAGATATTAAATAACATGGACAATAGTCATTTACATATAGATGACAAAAAATCAACTTAAACGCTCATACATTAATCAGGTCGTATGAAAGTGTTCTGGTAGGAGGACCAGTCGGCAATAGTGTGGACAGTGTGAATGCCCCTGAGCTGGCATAACTGCCGGGCCGCGATAACGTTCGATAACGGGTTCCAGTCCGGGCCGTACTTTACGGTACGGCCCCGTCCGGAACCGAACGATTCGAACGCGTTTCGCCCTAACCGCGTGTGCCCCTTTCGAAAATTCGAATACAGAATCCGGACGTTGGAACTGATGTTGTTGCATTTGAGGGTTTAGGGGCACCAACTTTTGGCTCATATTGCATTGAAAGGCGCGTTTTCTTGGGTGGGTATGATATAAATAAAATACAACACGGGGTATTCCGCATCGCCCTCGGTCCCGGCCCTCCCGCGAGTCGGATCGCCCTCCGGCCTGCGGCCGTCGGGCGATCCGTCCCGCGGTCGGGCCGATACCTCGGGCGATACGGAATACCCCGTGTTGTATTCTATATGAACAGGTTATTTTCGAACGCTAATACTCATGTTACAAAGGAGTTCGACATCAAGGGAGATGAAACCATTTCTTCCTTCAAAACTACGCCAAGGGGACCTTGTTAATTTCCACAGCTGTCGTCATCAGACGTCATTGCCTCAGGCGTTTGGATCTGTTGTTGTCGCCACGGCGGTAAGAGACAAAAACATAGCACGTGTCGTCAGCTGTGCCTGATTCAACGGTCTTCAAACCATTGTCAAATCAATGTCATTCTGTAGTTAACATAAGACTATGAGTTAGGAAATAACTCCTAGTCTATAGACAATTGAAGTGCTGAAAGGGAATGGTGGAACATTGCTCTTTAATACGATGTAAAACAGCAGTTGTCTGGAATAGATGTTATCGGACATTCAGAGAAATTTGAATCTCATAATTGTTTTAATTGCGGCGTCATAGAATTGCTAGAGAAACAAAACAACAAATAAAGAATAAGTAGATGAATGAATGAATTAATGAATGAATTAATGAATGAATGAAAAATAAGATTTCCATACATTGAATCATTTCATTTCAATGCTGAGTGAATAGTTTATGACATTTGTTTATTCTTTTCTCTGTATAAACGGCAAAAAGATCTCTCTATAGTACATAATAAAAAGATAAAATGTGTACACTGTTGAGTGTTTTTATTCTCTAGATCGAAATGCTGTATGGTTTGGTATGGTAGAATCATGTCACAGGGATAGGTAGAATGTTGGTGTTCTGACTAACTAGTTCACAACATGACGTGATGTACATTACTACATGTAGCCTAACTTTGCAATCCGTTTGTATCATCTGTTACAGCGGGTGTCCTGGCGTGCTTAGTGGGGGAAATAATTAAACACATTCCGTGGGAATAATAATACACATGGCACCGTGAGGTACATATTGATAAATAAAGCAATCCACAGCGCTGTTTTTGATTGTTTATACCATTTTCCTGCCCTGTGAAGTATCATTATAATACTAAATTATACGATAATAGCGATATTTTGACAGAAATGTTGATTGAAACGTAGTGGTAAGACCGTAAGACTGTAAGCGGAAATAACATGAGACAATGAGTAGAGCTCGAATGACGTTGTCTGATGTTTACTGCAAGATTTGCCAGTACAAAAGTACCTCAAAAGGCTAGAGGCATGCTGCCTTGCAATCCATTTTAAGAACGTACACATTGACATGTGGCGAACTATGCCTAACTGCTAGAAATTAGACCATTAATATTGACAGTAAAATCAGATATTCTCATCCCATACAACCTAGTAAGATAGTTTAGTATCCTAGTATGCTTATTATATATCAATAGATGTCATATATGTATACTCGGCACCTTGTTCAATATTGTTGTGCAATACATTTTATGATGATGGCATGGCACCTGCACCTGGGCTAAGCGCGTAGACAGGGCAGGTGCTGTTACTAGTAGCAAGGACATTATACAGAGATGTGTAATGCCCTTGCTAGTAGACAACGCAAAGAAACCACTGTCTTACTGCCACCCATTTAATGCTACTTAATTATGATGTGTAATGAATAAACGATTATGTCTATTGTTAACTAGATTAGCCTGTTTATCACAAGCTCGCTCATGGGGGAGGGGTAAAATTGAATACTGACAGCTATGACGTAGACACGACATCATGAAGGGCGTTTGTTCTGATTTTGTGGAAAGTAGGAGCATCTCCACTCTACAGGAAAACGTTTTTAATTTGCTGACTAAAATACGTCCAACAGAATGAGTTTGATATGAGAGCTAGCTGTTTACAATCAGATCATGCTGTGGCTCTTTGTGCAGAACATTGATTTCAACAGGTTAAATTCCAAGAAAAACTGAATTTGAAGGATTGAAGGAAAATACAGCGACAACATTTGATATGCTGAGTGTCAGACATGTTTTCTGGGAGCGATTTAGTTTGAGGTGCGAATAACATTAAAAAAACTTGGGCGAATACGTATAAATCAAATAGCGAGCAATCACGAAAATTATACTTTACCACATATCTAACTTACAACAATCCTTCACAAATTCACAAGTCCTCACAAATTAGCAACTCATCCAAATGTTTGCTGTTTGATGTGGCTCTCATGTATTTAAAGAAACTGACCGTCCAAAATTAATGACAAAACATAATGAATCAGTCATCATCTGTCGGCTGCATCAAATATTGTTAACTGTAAAATATTCATTCTCCTACTGACGCTACTTGTGTTATTGAAAATAATAAACACAACGATTTATATCTGGCTTTCTATGATCAATTAATTAATTTACCGAAGGAAAACATATTGAAGTTTTGCTCAGTTTCTTCTTCTTCCGTTCCAAACACTATAAGGTCAATGGCCAGGACCAGATGTCACTCACCCACTGTCACTCACCCATAGTAACTAGTGTTGGGTTACATCATGTGCATGCAGACCTGCATTGTCACCATATAATAGAATGAATGTGTTTGAGTTTAAAGACTAAAGAACAAATAAAGCAGTAGTTTGTTATGCTGGGTCATGTGAAGGTGAATGTGTGCCTATGTTCGGTTTTTATACGCTGACGAAAAATTTAGTCCATGAACACTATTCGGACCATCAGGAGGTTCTCGCTTAACCTTTGACCTGTGTCGCCTAAGCAGCCATGTTCTCTTTTGTTGCCCTTTGACAGCTCCCGCGGAATTTCCTTCATTTTCTCCTTCTTCCGTGATATTTGATATATCTGGAGAGGTAAGGCGCATATCTGACACATTCGTGCATTGTTCAGAAAGAATAGTTGCTCGCAAATATTTGCAGTTAGCGTTCTATCAAGGTATATTCAAGACTATTCTAACGGTACATAACGTTAGCCCTTTAATAATAGCAATTTTGACAACAAAGCGTCTATATGAACTGTTCCGAAGAAAATGAATGTGGGAGGTTGGATTGAATAGTGGGTAGGTTTCGAGAATCTGGATTGCAAGTCAGGGTTTGAGCTTGAAAATCTGGGCATGGGCTAGGGCTTGAGCAAAATTATCTGAATGATTAATTAAAAACAGGTCTGGGGTTTCACGCTTAAAGCCCCCCCCCCCTATTTCTTGGAACAGCTCAATGCTAGAGAAAGGAAAACGACGTGCCAGAGAAAAGAAAACAAGCTGCGTTTGACAAATGATTAGAATGGTGAAAAAAGACCCCCCCAAAAAAATGATAAACTTCCTTGTTTTGAATTAGTCCTCAAGCAGATGTTGGGAGTGAATTGGATCATATAGAAGGATATATAAGGGAGCCTGCTCGGCCTTTCTCGTAAGGCGTATGCAAGTAATTTCGATTTCTTGTAATTATTGGAAGGAAATCTGTCTTTTGTATCAATTCTTTATGAGGTTTTCATACTAGCTTTCATAAAATTTTATAGCATTATCGATTATACAACATGTGTAGTTTTTTTTTAATACAAATGATTGGGAATTCAAAGTAAAGCATAATTGTTGAGCCCAGCCCCTCTTACCTCCTAGCTTTTATGTAATGTTACCATACATACATACATACATACATACATACATGTGTATGCAATTTGTCATTATTAATAAACTAAAGAGACTTAAAGAGACAAATACGGTCAGTGACCTGACCCAGATGTCTCTTACCATAGTAACTACTGGTGTTGGGTTACATAATATTGCAAGTGCCATATAGAAATGAGTTCAAGAGGGGCTGCATGGTCACCATAGATATAAATATGTTTGAGTAAGAATAAACAAAGCTTTGCAAATGTTACAGTTTTTCCATCTGCCAATGCAGTGGTTTGATTAAAAGTTCAAAATTCCTTGTGTGAATATTATATATAAACCCGGCCTTTTGTGTTGACTTCATAGCTCCTATCGCACGTAGCTTTTGGGGATATGATAGGATGCCTAGGCCTGTTTTTATTTTTTTTCGCCTTGTCACTTCATACTTTTTCTAAAAAAATCTGAGAACCAACCAATTAAATTGGCCATGGTATGATGCGGTGTTGTTCCAGGCAGGCTATAGGATGATGGTGTGTGGTCTGTCCCGTGAGGTGACCCTGGCGGTGCTGCCCAGGCTGTACGTGGAGGAGCTGATCCTGGAGCTGGGCAGGAGGAACATCCATCCCCTCACCGACTCCAGCAGCCGCGAGGACCTCATCAGTCTGCTGTGTGACGTCATGATTGAGGAGTACAGCCGGGGTAGGCGGGCCGCGTGTGTCAATGTACCGAGAGAACAGAGTGGCACAACAACAGCCGTGACAAGACAGACATCAGGCAACACTACAGCAGAACCAGCACCAAAGAGAAGTACAGCATGTGTGGAAAGGGAGAGAAGGGGTAGCGGTCGGGCGGAGAGTAGTTTCGGTAAGCAGACAAGTACAAGTGTACCTGTACGAGAAACACCACTAGCTAAAGACGACACGGGTGATGTGATAGTTGTGGAAGACGACGAACCTGATGAACTTGCCAAAGGCATTGAAAATAGACGTCAAGAAGAGGCTCCAAGGATAGGAACTCCAACAGGCACAGCAGTACGTACACACCAACATTCCAGACCTCAGCCGAGCCCTGTTCAGAGAGGCACACATAGCAAGGGACCGCCTGCATGTAACACTCCTGATGCACTCTCTAGCTCAGGTATCCAAAGGGTGCTGTCACCACAAGATAACAGCATCAGGATGGACAACTGTGTGGAGAGGAACAGTAGAGGAGTGGGATCACCCAGGGAAAGAGATGTGACAGCACAGGAAATTCCAGAAGTTGAAGAGGGAGCAGCTCAGCCAGATTCCAGTCTGAATCCTGCCCAACCAGAGGAAGAGCCCAGAACTGAGGTTTCCACGAATGTGGAGACAAACGGCTATACCGGAGTAGGTCAAGGACCGACTATCACGACTGATGATAGTCCACATGAACGAGAACCATCTGTGGTAGAGGTAGATGGGCCAGAAGTGATGATGGACACATCAAGCAACCTCACAGAGCAGTCATCTCATGACACTGGACAGAAAGATGCTAGTACCACAGGTGCAGTACGGCCAGTAGAGTCTTTGGCCAGGTATGGCCAAGAATTCATGGACTCTGCAAGACCAGGCTATGTGCAGATATTGCCAGGCTACTTGCAGACATTGCCTGGCGTTTCTACCTCTGTGTCTGACCCAATGTTTCAGCCACCAAACACAGAGATGACAACAACATACCCCACTCTTCTAGAGGCATTGGGAACTGAAGGGTCTTCATTGAATGACTCACTGCCAGTGTCACTGCTCGGAACCCAGCAGCCCACTTGCATGGTGAAGACATCTGAAGAAGCCATGGCCATCTGGCAGAATTTGTCTGAAAGAAATAGTACTGCTGAGCCTGATGGTGCCATCGCAAAGCCCAAACGCAGAAGAAAGAACTCTACTTGTCAGGAGTGTGGGTACAAGGCCCCCTCTAACAGTGCTCTGGTTATTCACATGAGGAAACACACGGGGGAGAAACCATACGAATGTGATGTGTGTGGCTACAGGACGGCTTATAAGACAGCACTGGTGGGCCATAGGATGACACATAATGGCAACAGGCCTTTCATGTGTGGGGAATGTGGTTTCAGAACAGGTCAAAAGAGACACTTACAACAACACATGACTACCCACTTGCAAGATGGGGGTAACAACAAGCAACCCCAGGCTACAGAGGCAACTGTACAAGAGGACTTGCATTTACAGGTCTCGAATAAATAGTCTGAAAAGGGACTCCAAAAGAGTAGGGATGACAATCAGATAAAAGTAACTTGTGTGATTGCATGTCCACAAGTTTCACTACATACAGTTGTATGTTTCTAGAAAACCAGCAATCCCAACTGTTAACTACTACACATGTAGTATACTATCCCCTTCTTCTGACCTCATTGGACGATTTGAGGAACAAGACATGGAATCATTCTCATGCATTATTGTGTACAAACATTTGGACAACAGTGCAAGTGGTGCAACAAAAAGATGTGAAACAAAAAGGGGCACCTGATCTACTAGTGGTCTTCTCAAAGAGATGTTGACAGGGAATAGGATAGTTCAAAAACAACACAACCATCTGTTAATATGTATTCATGTACATACACTTTACACAGTCCATATATGTATAATTATATAGCTAATGTATTTGCATGTTTAGTTTGTTACATGTAGACAATGAGGTACTAGTATACAAATAGATGATTGCTTGTAGACAGCAGCAATTCATAAGAAATATCTTTGTTCTGGTTCAGATGCATGCTTCTTCTTCTAATTGCATTGATTACCATAATTTCATTAACTTTATGTAAAGTACACATATATAGATGTGTAGGTTAAAAAAAGTAATTGCCAATATATTATATTTTTCAATATGTTATCATAATGTAGACTAGTATTGTATCCAATTGAATGTGCAATTACTTACCTGAACCACAGAAGTTTTTGTTTTAAGAGCACATCTTTTATAGTTCCAAAAATCTGTGTTTGTGAAGATGACATTATTTATGTTAATTAGTAGTTTCAAAAGTTAGTAATGTCTTTGTCTGTAATGACAATGGTTTACTAACGATGGACAGAAGGTGATGTTGTATTTTTGTATTTTTTGTTATCAATTTTCATGTTTCACTAATACATTGTACTAAAAAAACAGGGCTATTTTGTCTTATTTTCTGTACACCCAGTGTGGTAACAGCAGACACAAGAACCACAAGATTTCAATCCAGATGGTTTAGATTTAATTGCAGGCGGTGTCACAACAACATCTGCCAACAATGGTTGGTACGGCAATACTATTGATGGTATTTTACTTGCCATTTGCTGGCCAGATCGTTCAAAATCCCCATGGTAATAATAATTTTGACCGCAAGGAGTCGCTCCATTACCACTACGCCATTTTCAGACGCCAGCTGTCAAATGGAGCAAGAAAGTGGCAATAACAAGCCAATTGCAGCGTAGCGGCGCATAATCGCGCATTCTGAAGAAGGTTCCCGTGCCAGGCGAAAGAAATTTCCACGACAGGCTGTCTAGCGAAAAGCAACGCAGTCCTTGGTGCTGAAAGTTATTCTCTATAAAGTGAATACTACTATGTTGAACAACGGCGTACCGGCAACGTCGTCCGTCGCCTCCAGCGATAGGACGACAAGAATGGTCGCTTTCAAGATATTTCACAAACAAATCAATGAGATGTTAGGCTACATTTTCGTCTCCTTTTAGCGTTAGAGTATACATGTCCTGTAACGGATGGTTACAGCATTCTGAAGGCCCATTACGCCTACATTTGAATTCTATTTTGTGACACGATAACATGTGAAACGGTGTTTTCATGTTCGTCTGTCAATAGATCCAATTTTTATTTCGAAATGCTGTAAGGTTTGTGGATAACTTGTTGATGTAACATAAGCTCCATAACATAGTAACAGTGATGCAACCCCCCCTCGATAAATACGAGAAGTGAAGGTTAACTACGCTCTGAATTCGCCGTGACTATTTCCTTTCCTCTGAAGGTCACCCACCAGTAGGTATCGCTCTTTACCGCTGCCGTAAACATCATTATAGAGCTGCTCAGCTGAACCGGATGATAACAGCCGTCCACCTGACAAGATTCATGGGCGAGAGAGCGTTATCACTCCCTGTTTCCGCTACCCATTGCAACTTAACATTAGTTTGGTCCAGCGGAACGGTAGTGTGATGTTCCACACCGCCAACTCCTTCGAGTCAAACGTAGAAGAAGTGTAGTCGGCATCGTAGTCTCGGCTCTCGTAGAGTTTACTGCGTTGCAGCTGCTTTAGGTAAGTAGACATAATTCAGTATGCCAATATCCTGTCCTTTTGCTTGAGACGTTTTGAAAAAGAAGCTGTTTGAACAATTTGTGTATCACAGCGTTTAGGAATCATTGTCGAGAAGTGATATATGACTAGCATCAGTGCTTAGCTTGCTATGTACCACCCAGACGACTAGGAACCTTTTCTCCTTGATAATTATGTTTGTTTAGCCTTGACAGTTACAGCCACTGGAATCTGTGTTCTTTTGGTCGGAAACTTGTGAGCGCGGCGGTCCAACATTCTGAAAAGACCTAGGCGTACTCGTACGTGCAATGTGAACATCGCAAGTATACTTAACTAACTTTATTTCGAAGCTATCATATTGAGATTTTCAGACTTAATTAGAGTTTTCCATTAGCGTCAGACATATGAAAACGTTAAGCACATGTGGTTCTAAGAAATCAGCTTGTACATTTTGTAAACTGCAACAGCATTTTTAAATACTGGGATTTAATAGTAGTTTGCAGCAGCACGGTTTAGAATCCCAGTTCAGAATTAGCATTGAATTGAATAAAATTGAAGAAAATGTGAATGCACTACGTGATATTGAATCGATATCGAGAGAGAAACATACATTTATATTTTGTTTGTAAAATCTCTGCATTGCTTAGATAGCTGATTCCAATATGTGTATCCGTCCATATATAATTGGATACATTTTCATAGTCCTCGACCTCGCCTAGGACAGTGTATTGTCGGTCATTCGCCTGTTTTACCCCACTGCCGCGATCCCTCCTGATCCACCCCTTGCACTGCACTTCCGAGAATTTTCTAAATGACTAGGTTTTATGCTCATAGTAAAAACTCGTGTCTTCTGTCCATGACCTTGCTTGACAGAGGCGGTAATCTATAGGATTAGACATTGATGTTCCGGGTGGCAATTCTCGTATCGACCAAAGACACACACCTCTAAATTAACGTCAAATGTGACAGAAAATCACCAGCTAGAAAGCCGACCACCGAGATGGTGTGAGATTAAACCGTATAGTGTGGCAGGACAGCAGAGCCAAAGAAATTAATTAGGTTGAGATAACTAGATTGTGTGATAGAAGCTGAGAAAGTTGTCGCATTTCTGGTAGCGTCACAGAGACCACCGGTGGTGTGGACGTGTTAGTGTTAGATCCTATGGCATAGACACACCACATAGAGCATCGTTTCAACACAAAAATCCTTTCGGCTGGGAGAAGCTTGCATGTGGATCATTTGGTGACCTACGCGCCACGCCTGGCTTGGTGACATCGCTTGCACTCAGGATGCTTGTTTGACTTGCTTACCGAACAATGTGGGAGTTTGGCTTGGAAAGGAAACTTGTATAACGGATACCTTTGCTTAATGGCTGGATTTGAAGGGATTTATGTGAAATGTAGCTGATACAGACGGTGGAGCTTTATAAGGTACGTCCTGTATCCTCTGTTTTCTCTGCATATGTACCGGTTTATGGGTGAACCCTACCGCTTTCCTTTGAGCCATTTGCAGTGAGATATAACCTCAGGAAGTAGCCTTGTAGGATTCAAATCTCATGAAGTATGGACTCCGATGGTACTAACGGATGGCTTGGCTATATCAAATAACAAAGCAGTGCTTTTACGTATGCTTCAAAGTAGCATTTGAGAAGAGCAGGATTATAAAAAAAACTACAGACAGCGGAGCAGAAATTCTGAAGAAATCCCCTCGGAAATAACGTGTTTCAAAGCTACGGATGAGTTGCATGCATGTCTCGATGCGTTATGACTCTTTCTCTGTATGTAGTGTAGAATTTTCTAATAATTCACACACAGCTTTGTTTAAAACTATTCCTGCGTGAAGGAGATATGGTAATCATATAAACCCTAACGTGTGAGGGGATTTGTCATGTCGCGGTATTTGTTTTAGTGCCAAAAATGCTACAGAAGCCTTAGTTTCACAACGTTAACTGATTGGCAGAGTTGGCACATAGATAATACTCAGTTTGCTGATGATCGTTTGCAAATATCTACTGTGAAGTGTCCATTTGAAGTTTTCTAGCAACATAGAAACTTCGGAGAGGAAATGAAAAGAGAAGAGCCGGCTTTGTTCGAAGAGGGTTTTCGATTGTCCTAGAAAGCTAAGCAGAGGCCACTAGGATATAAGTATAGCTGCTATAAACATTTGATTTGCACTTTCAATATGAAAAAAAATGTAGAACAGAAAAGTGCGACGACCTTGTCTCGAAGGTAAAACCAAAGACCTAACAGCGACTTGTGGCAGACGAGAACGGAAATACCCATTTTTCCTTGATCGTCCCTCAAGTGGTTGTTGGCTACAGGTTGGACTGTATATCATTTCTCGACACAGTTGACTACAATTTGTATTACGCTTCCAGCGTCGTTTGTCTTTATCAACGAGCACAGACCGAAGTAAAGCAGCAGTTTGGGAACAATTAGACGGAGCACCACCTAACATTAGCGACGTTCAAACCAATGGATGCCGGATACATAATAACCAACGTTCTGTTACGACCTGGGGCTATTGCAGAGCATTAGTATAATTTTCTTCTCCACAGCTCTGTAATAGTTGTGTTGATTGCATGTACATGTAGATGGCATGGATGGTTTTGAATGTCGTTTCTTGTAAAGAGTTCTATGCAGCGACTTTCATGGTAGAAGCAATAGCCGCTATGTGGTGAAGATATATTGGCCTTATGTTATGACGGCGTGATCATGATATGACAAAATCATATCAGGTAACGTAAAACAGTTAATCAGAAAACACTTTCTGATCGAGCGCTGAAAACCGCCAAACCCAAATTGTTGGCTCCTATATAGCATACAGACTAGAAATCATAGATGTGTATCGTGAATTATTTGCACGTACGTTACCCCTATATCGTTCACAGCTAACTTATTCTATTTTGATTTGATTTGCTTGAAAAGCAAGTGATTTTGTTGAAGGACCTGATCCAATATGTAGCTGCCCTGGCTCACAGTCTTGCATGCATCCAGTGAGTATCATTATTTCTCTGCAAGAAAACTTTTCCACGAATCGTGGCGAGTTGCCATGTCAGATAAATCCTTGCATCCGGATCTAAATCCAAGGCCTTCCCGCATATACAAAGTCTCGGAAATCTGTTTTATCCTGTTCTCCAAACCTCCAGGGTAAGATCGTAACCATAGCCTCCGTGTCGGAGATACACATTATAAAGAAACGCCTGACTTGCCAAAAAGCCAAAAGTGCCTCCTTTTCCTATTAATCTAACCTGCGTACGTAAGTCGCATTAGTAGAATAATAGAGTTGTATACATCAAATACACCTGGTCCAATGTGTGTGTAAGCCGCAAAAAGGTCCTGTATGCTTCCATGCCTCATATATCAACACTGTACAACCTATTAGCCGGCAGACTTCTATCTTCTCCAGAGAGAGGCGCCTCACATAAAAGGAAGCTGAAAACCTCCCGTCGGTCTTTCTTGCTAGAAGCATATTCACACACAGGCGAGTTTGTAATTGAGTTACCGTACGTTTCAGGATCAGAGGAAGCGGCCATGGGGGATTTGGTAAGTAAGATTGGCTTCTCGTGCAGGAAGAAGAAGCTCCTCGGTAGAGACCCTAAACGAACAATCGTCAGACTCGTAAGGTAAGGGTATTTTTGTATTTTTTACAGCATCACTTATCAGATAAAGCTGAATTTTGATATGACATGAACATATAACATGAAACGCAACTACATCCACAAGCAACATGTCCATGAAGCACTTTTGTTGAAGAGCAGAATCTGGTCATTCCAGATTGCCGAGTCCTGATAGTGACTTACTCAAAGTGGCAAACGTTTTCAGAGTGACGAATTTCACGGAAGCAGAGGTGAAGAAATGGATGATAGAGTTTGAGAAGGATTGTCCGGACGGTTTTCTGCGGGAGGACGAGTTCGTGGCGCACTACAGCGGCTTCTTCTCGGCGGGGAACCAGCGGCGGAAGGAGGCGCTAGCCAGGCAGATCTTCCGCACATTCGACAAAGATGCCAGCGGGTAAGGAGACGCGTGAGACTCTGTCCTCCTCCTTCTCCTCGATCCTCCTTAACCTTCTCCCTGCTGCCTAACTCCATAACCAGTACAAATGTGGTACCAAAAAGCTACCTTAGCGTGCTGAAGGTTGATCAGCATCATACAATACAGATTGCCTGTCATACTTTTTGCCAGGTTGCGGGTCATATGGGGATTTTGCTATATTATGAATCTTTTAGTTTAGCTTCAGGGCAGTAGACGAGGCATTAATTGGTGACGAGTAAACAGTTGTGACAGCTGTATAGCTTGTGAAGAAAACAATGGATGTTTGGGCAATTATATTGAGTAATGGTTTATTCTTGTGTATACACGTACAAATACATTATATACAGCCCTGCCCCGTAGCTGCTTACGTGGTAACTTGCACATGTGTATGACAAAAAAATTGTCTTTTTAGATAAATATGGGTGAGATTCTCTACCAACAGCCATCACCATAAATGACACATATGAAGAACAATTTACCTACACAGCTGTAGCTTTCTTATCGACTGTTGGTGGTCGAACTTATCACGGAGAACGTCCCATATCAGGTACCTGAGCAGTGATAAAGCAAGGAGATTAGATTCTTATTAGTTTCCAAAGCCTTTCCGACTACAGTAATGTACTGACCAGACTCCCTTGTGATACAATGCTTGACACAATTAGTAACATGAAAGTGTTTTTACTCGTCTTAAAGCTTTTCACTATGGTTATCGTAATTGCCTGCACTCTCTGGGGATACATAAAATGCGCGCAGTCGATGGGAATGGAAAAATTCAGACTAAAGTTTAAGAGTCACCAAAGACCCAATCGAATGCCATAGTAAACATGCTAGGCGCACGAACTGAAAGTGCTTGTATTTCTACTGTTAGGCCATGTTGATTTGATTATATGGATGACATCTGCGTGCGCATGAATTTTCGGTCGTTTCCACAAAAAAAAGCTTTGAACCATACTGTAAATCGTACAAAACAGCAAATATATACCGTAAGTTTCAAAAAAATATTTGAAAACGATACCATTGTCGTAGAATACCGAAATCAAATGGAAAAGACGTTATGCTACGAAGAGGGTTTTCGAGTCGCTAGTAGCCCATGCGCTTCGAAAGGAGTTATATACGTTCAAGTCTCCTAGAAACTGCAAGACTATTTTGTCACAAACTTCGTTTATCTTTTATTCACAGGTGTGTGGACTTCTGGGAGTTTATGTGCGGGATGAGCGCCCTGCTGCGCGGTACCACGGTGGAGAAGTTGAAATGGGCCTTCAGTATGTACGACCTGGATGGGAACGGCTACATCTGCACCACTGAGCTTCTCAATGTTCTAAAGGTAAGGCACATCCACTCTTCTACTTTGGGTTTATTTGCAAATGAAACTTGAGAATTAAACGTAGGAGATTCCAGACCTACGGGAAGGGTTTGGGTTTTCGAGACTGTATTATATTGGGTACTGTGGACGTGATTAAAGTTTACACAGGTGTTACCACACAGTCAACCACGTACTGAATTCCTCCATGTACTGCCCAGTTACTCCAACACGGTGCGTGCTGATGAGTCACCTCCAGGCTTGACCTCCCTGTCAATCAAGTAACCAAATACCCACCCACTCTCCCTGCAACCCACCAACTCTCCCTGCAAACGTACACACAACCCCAAAAAATCAACCGATCCAAAACAATACCTCCATAAAAATGAAAGCACGAATAGTCAGACTTTTTTGGGATTTACACGAAGTATCCCGCGCCCTACACACAAGAATGCATCTATTTTGAGAATCCAACGACTTGTTTTGACAGGCTAAGTCCCACGGATGATGGAGAATAAGTGAAACCAACCTTCACCTTTGCGAAATCCTCTGCTCCATCTACTCGACCACAGCTCCATCCCACACATATTTCTGCGTCTTAGGGAATGGTGATCAGGCTGACAGTAACATCAACTTTCTCCGGAATGTTAAGAGCAAGAAAGTAAAACCAGACGGGGTACATACAATATAAAACCCCCAAAGGCATATATATTCAGAGGGAAATTTAAAAAAAATCGTTTCAACAGCGATCTTATAGAAAGCTGTCCCCGTGCAACATGTCTAATGCGTTCCAGAGTCAACATTTTGAATTCCTCAATGGCATCATTCATACATTGAGAAGAGATACTGTGTATGAAAAGGCGATTCTTGAATATGATGG